>NC_092498.1:200348204-200664704 GCF_047511675.1 Marmota flaviventris | reverse complement strand
AGATCATCAGTAATTACCAGAAAAAAAAAAAACAACAGATAACGTGGTGTTGTTTTTAAATAATAATAAATGATGTTTTCATAATAAATTATGTTTTCAGAACTATCAACACTTCTTCTCCGGCTTCTAAATTGTTGAGTCGATACAAGAAAGCCAGGAAATTATTTGGTTTGCTTGTTTCTTGACATTTAACCCCAAAGCCAAGGCATACGTGGTGGGATGCATGATGATCCACTCCTGACCCCAAATGACCTTGGCCCTTTCTGAGCCTGGCTGATCACTCTGAGCCCGTCTTTGATCAGAGGTCAGACTGAGCTATTACACCTAGCCCACCTTCAGGAAAGACCTGTCACTTTTCTGATACTCTTCAAAGTAACAAACCACAGTGATGGAAAGCCAACCCAGATATCTGACTCTCATCTTGGTGGCTTACTTCTGTGTCCCTTTACATCTTAGCTTCAACGTCACTTCCTCTGACTTCGTATCTGGATCAAGTAGCTTCTACTCCCATGGCACATCACAAGTCATTTGTCCTGGTTCCTTCACTACACCTTACTTCACTCTCGTAACTTCACTCCAGCTTGTAAGTAAGCTCCTCTCAAAGTCAGGACTGTCGGCCATGTACCATTGTATCCTCATGTCTTAAGACATGGTAATTACTCAATCAATACTTCCTAAGTAAATATACCAGAAAGTTGAATTCAGGATTCTGTACCCATCAAAAGCAATCCATACACTTGCTTAGGGAGACATTCTTTTCTCCTCCATCTCTAAAATCAAAGCTGTTAGGATTCTACACTGTGTGTTGGCACTTATTCTATGACAACTCAGCAACAAATGAACTGTGACCTCCTCGATGGCAAGACATGTCTTAGAGTTTTCATATCTCCAATGCTCAGCGTGATGAGAGAGCTGGCTCTGAGCCCTGAATGTGGCTTTAGGCCCAAGGGTCTCTAAGCTGTCGCCTTTTCCAAAAGGCCTGACAGTTGGAACAGGTTATTGGGGGATGTAGAATAAAATGATGACCAATGTTAACAGAATCCTTTCAAGATTCAAAAGGCTACTAATTAAGACCTCAAATTTAGACTGTTCTACTTGCTAAACTGAAGAGGAAACACTTGGCTTAACTTAAAACAGTGAAATGGAAAGGGGAAAAAACATTCTGTTTTTAGAGGTGATTAAAGGCTTGGTGGCAAAATGAAAATAAACCCCTATCTGTCACCATGCACAAAACTCAACTCAAAGTGGATCAAGGACGTAGGAATTAGTCCAAAGACTCTGTGCGTAAAAGAAGAAAAAGTTGGCCCAAATCTTCATCATGTCGGATTAGGCCCTGACTTCCTTAACAAGACTCCTAAAGCACAAGAAATAAAATCAAGAATTAATAAATGGGATGGATTCAAACTAAAAAGCTTTTTCTCAGCAAAAGAAACAATCAATGAGGTGAAGAGAGAGCCTACATTTTGGGAGCAAATTTTTGCCACACACACGTGAGATAGAGCACTAATCTCCAGGATATATAAAGAACTCAAAAAACTTAACACCAAAAAAACCCAAACAACCAATCAATAAATGGGCTAAGGAGCTGAACAGATTCTTCTCAGTAGAAGATATACATTCGATCAATAAATTTATGAAAAAATGTTCAACATCTCTAGTAATTAGAGAAATGCAAATCAAAACTACTCTAAGATTTTATCTCATGCCAGTCAGAATGGCAGCTATCAAGAATACAGATGACAATAAATGTTGGTGAGAATGTGGAGGAAAAGGCACACTCACACATTGCTGGCGAAACTGCAAATTGGTGCAACCACTCTGGAAAGCAGTATGGAGATTCCTTAGAAAACTTGGAATGGAACGACCATTTGACCCAGCTATCCCACTCCTTGGTCTATACCCAAATGACTTAAAATCAGCATACTATAGTGACACAACCACATCAATGTTTATAGTACTCAATTCACAATAGCTAAACTGTGGAAGCAACCTTGATGGCCTTCAACAGATGAATGGATAAAGAAACTATGGTACTTATATACAATGGAATATTACTCAGCATTAAAAGAGAATAAAATTATGGCATTTTCCAGTAAATGGATGGGGCTGGAGAATATCATGCTAAGTGAAGTAAGCCAATCCCAAAAAACCAAAGGCCAAATTTTCTCTCTGATAAGTGGATGTTGATCCATAATGGGAAGTGGGGAGCCATGGGAAAAATGGAGGAACTTTGATTGGGCAAAGGGAAGGGAGGAGCGGGGAGGGGCATGGGGGCAGGAAAGATGGAGGAATGAGATGGACATCATTACTCTGCGTTCATGTAGGACTGCACATATGGTGCGTCGCAACATCATGTACAACCAGAGACATGAAAAGTTGTGTTGCAATTGTGTACATGAATCAAAATGCATTCTGCTGTCATATTACCTAATTAAAATAAATTAATTAATTTTAAAAAATAAATAAAAGATAGTGAGGTTGTGGCTCAGCAGTAGAGTGCTCACCTGGCATGTGCGAGGCACTGGGTTCGATCCTCAGCACCAAATAAAAATAAATCCATAAAATAAAGGTATTGTGTCTAATTACAACTAAAAATATATATTAAAAAAATAAATAAATGAAAGGCCTGGTGGGAGAAGGGATGCATGATACAGATACCTACCACCTCTCTCCTCTCTGTTTTTCTTCTTTCTCTATCTTCTTGTCTCTAAGAAGGGACCTTCTCCAGAATGGCCAGCCTGAGGTTTGACGTGTCCTCATCTTCTCCCCTTCTGCCTATTTTAGCAGAAGGAAGCTGGCTTTGTGGAGAGTGGTGAGAGGAAGAAAGACCGCAGGCAAGAGCTGAGACTCCTTTTCTGACACTTACTCCCCTATGGTGCACAGGATCTTGACTCACCCAGAGGATGACTCAGCTTGGATCCCTGATCAGTACCTGGGGCCTCTCCCAACTGAGGCCCATTTCCTGGACCTGCTGCTAATTAGTAGATCCAAATCTGCAGAAAGAAGGATGGATATGAGTTATTCATCATAATTCCCATGTCTCCTAAATAGTGAACTCTCAGGTATTCATGTTAAGGGAGTATTTATGGGAGCTTAGAGCCCAGAGAAGGAACAGAAAATATCCAGATTCAGACTGAGAGTGAAAAATAAGATATTTCTTTCGCAATGGTGAGCTATATCTCACCCTACATCAAATGAAATCAATCAAAAGGCCTGATTCAGAGCTTTCAGGGGTTGCTAATCCTGTAGTAAACTAAGGGGAACAAAATCACTAGACTAAACCCATTGAGATTTCATGAATACGAAATGCACCGTCTCCAAATGTCTATAAACTCAGGGCTGAATAGTTTAAATCATGAATATTTTTCAAAACTACCCTTTCAGAAGCTTCACCCATTGTTACTTCTGATAGGAAAATATTGGTTCTTTTAACACTGTCATCATTTTTTTTTTTCATTCTCTAAAAACCTGCCCCAGCTAAAAGGCCATTTGGTAAAGGAGAATATCTATAGACTCTTGGGCCTAAAGTCATATTTGGGGCTCAGAGCACTGGAGATATGAAAACTCTAAGCCATCGGGGAGGTCACAGTTCACTTGTTGCTGAGTTGTCATAGAATATATTCCACCACACAGTGTAGAATCCTAAGAACTTTTGTTTTAGAGATGGAGGAGAAAAGAATGTCTTCACAAGCAGGTGTATGTATTGCTTGTGAATGGAACAGAACCTTCAACTCTGCAATACTTTCACATCAACCAGAACTTAAACTCTATGACAGCAGGAATCTCATGTACTTTGTTCACCATTATAGCTATATCGCTTTTCACTGGTGCAAGGCGTTAGAGCTAAGAACAACATAAATATTTGTTGAACGAATGAACCAATGTCATGTATATTCACATGAGCACATGACACAAATCTGTGTCATATATATTTTGGGAAACGGAACTATGAAGTCGAGAAACAAACTGATTTACTCGAGGTGATGGTCACCAACCTAGCATTTGGCTCATGTGACTCTTACAGTTAATTACTCATAAAACACAGCCCAAACCCCTGGACAGCTGCTGTTCCTCTAATATTTTCTACAAGATAAGAAAATATGGAACCATGATTAAATGTCCTATATAGGTAGAACTAAAGATAGGATTTAATTTAACATTTTAAAAATGTCAACTGTTATCCACAAAATATAGGCATGAAAAACATTTCAGAGGAGGAGTAGAAGCAGGGGGTAGAGCATGAATTTTTATGTCTTCAACAGTGAAGGGACAATCCCCAAGCTCCTTTCTGCTTTTATATGCCGTGTCCTTGCTCTTTAGCCATAGAATATGCCGACTGGTTTTCTTATATTGGTAGAGGACATAACAAGGAATTTAAATAGGTCAGAGAATATTTTAAAACTCCAAACAGAAGAGCTGCTAATGAATTTAGTTTGGAGTGTCTTCCCACCAGAAAAAAAATGACAGACCTTTCTCAAACACCTTTGGCTATTTGCTCATCAAGAGAAGTCACACATTTTCTCTCTGTAGAAAAGTGTCGAAGAAAAAAAATTACCAAGTTGAGCTTGCTCCCCTGATACACTGAGGACTGGGACTGTTTTAAAATTCAATAGATACCATGATAATCCTAGAGAACTATGAAAACGCTCCATTTAAAGAAGGTACACAAGGTCAGGGTCGGGTTGTTCCATGTCAGGGAAACTTCATATGGTAAAGATTGAAATGCTGAGGCTTGGCACATCCTCGCCCATAGAGCAAAATTAAAAAATTTGTGTGTGTGTGTGTGTCTGTGTGTGTGTTTGTGTGTGTTTAATAGTGCTTGCATGGACTTCCCATTTTGTGTTTGGGTTTTTACACAAATGGTACTTATGGTAACATTGTGCAATTTTCCTTTTTCTTGCTCAACAAGATGCTTTGAAAAGCTTTCTCCGATAGAAAGCAGAGGACCTTCTCATCATTTTTACCTGCCTGGTGTTCCACCAGAAGGATAGACATGGTTCAAGCCATGAGTGGATGTTGTAGTTTGATTCTGAATGTCCCCCCGGAGGCCCATGTGTTAAGGCTTTGGTCCCCACTGAGAGGGTGCTACTGAGAGGGGCTGGAAACTGAAAGAGGTGGGGTCTGGTGGGAAGTCTTCAGGACGTTGGGGGTGTTCTTTAGAAGGGGACTGTGGAACTCTGGTCTCTTTCTCTTCTTTCATTTTTCAGCCATCATACGAGCACATTCGCTCCACAAGGCACTCCCAACCATCCTGTGTTGCTGTACCACAGGCCCCAAAGCAACAGGGCCAACCACCCATGGACTGGAACCCCCAAATATGTGAGCCAAAAGAAACCTTGTCTCTTTATAACTTGATCATCTCAGGTATTTGTTACAATGATGGAGAAAGCTGACTAACACCATCAAAGTTTATTTACCACTTTTCTGTTTGCACAAGTCACGCTCCAGAGAACAGGCTTGAACAGAACTCCTTGTGCCAAGGTGTGTGGGTTTCTTTAGGATAGAGATGGTGACAGATTGGAAAGTGGAACTGCTGGTTATAGAGGGAAGAGCATTTTGAACGTTAACAGCTGTTGCCAAAAGAGCTGCAGCCCTGTGATCCTTTGTACCTTCAAGTTTAATCCCTTTGTTTTGGGGATGAACATTATGTTTTGGCTTCAGAACTTCTTCAAATATGTTAGAACTCACTTCTGAGAATCAGTAGAGCTGACATTTTCTGATTTTTCCTGGTGTTCCTCACAACTTCCCTCCTTTAACCCTCATCTCAGCCACCCTTGAAGACAGGGGTTATCCACACCCTTGGAAATCAGATGCCAGACTGAGACCTTAACTGAGCTTGGATAACAACAAAAAGAAACTCAAAATTCAAAGTCAGTGTCTGCTGTCTCCCATTCTTGGCCTTTTAGGGTTCTCTGGAAACAGAGACCTTATCAAACTTAGACTACTTTTAAGGCTACTTTGAACACACATAATTATAATGGACTCATCTCAGAAAGTTAGCTCCATAGATAAACCATAGGGTTTTCATTGTGTCAATTCAATCATACGTTTAAAAAAATATATCAGGAGTTTATTTAGAGGCTTCTGAAAGGTCTAATAGGAATTGTTGCAGCAGAGACAAAAAATATCTGGGAAATATCCTGAAGACTTCCCACCAGACCCTACCTCTTTCAGTTTCCAGCCCCTCTCAGTAGCACCCTCTCAGTGGGGACCAAAGCCTTAACACATGGGCCTCCAGGGGACATTCAGAATCAAACTACAGCATCTACTCATGGCTTGAACCATGTCTATCCTTCTAGTGGAACACCAGGCAGGTAAAAATGATGAGAAGGTCCTCTGCTTTCTATTGGAAAAAGCTTTTCAAAGCATCTTGATGAGCAAGAAAAAGGAAAATTGCCCAATGAATACCATAAGTACCATTTGTATAAAAACCCAAACACAAAATAATCACATACAATGTGTGTGTGTGTATGTGTGTGTGAATCAAAGAAAGATGTTCTAGGAATAGGCCAACTATGAGGTAGGGAGGCCAAATGAGAAGTCAGACATTATCAGAAAGGTTTGCCTTTTTACAATGCATTTCTTGTACAAAAAAATCACCACATATAATAGTTAATAACATATATTTGTAAACAGTTTCAATATAGCAATGCATAATAATTCATAACCAATATAATAAAATTTATAATTGAAATAACTTATGAAAGAAAATTACTATAGTAATTTATGATTTTTACTTGCATTCGAGTTTATTATTTGCATATGAAATTTAAAAGAATCAGATTGGGATGTCTGTTAAGCATGCAGATTCAATTACCATATGTTTGTGAACCTGTACATTTAGCAAATAGATTCTGCTGCTGTTGGTCAAAGGTCTATTCCTTGAGAATATTTCATTTCATCAGTTCTTTTCCCAGGGTGCACATGAATCACTCAGAGGTCTTGTTAAAGCACAGTTCTACTGTGGCAGCTCTGGAGTGGAGCCCAGGATTTTGCATCTCTAATGAGGTGCTGCTGCTAGTCTTTAGACTCAGGAGTTAAGCTTTAAAATGGGTACAAATTCATGAAGTGGAAGAGCAGGTGTATGGAGGCAAGTGGGGAGCTTGGCTGAGGAGCACTCAGGGAACTGGTGTGATGGAGAGGGCACCAAAAAAGCCTGGGGAACAACAATGCCAGGCTAAGAACATGGTGCTTTAGGTGGGAGCCCAGCATCCCAGTCACAAGGAGAACAGAGAATGAATGTCAGGTAGAGTCTGGGAGGCAGAGCCATGGTCCCTAGCACAGGTGTCCAGAGCCAGGCCTGGACAGGTTAGGGCTTCATGAAAACCCACACCCCAAGTATGGAAAAGGTTGTTCTGGTCCCTCTCCTGGGACTGATGTCTGGAGCTAAATTATCAGGAGGCCCAGGGCCACTTATATTATGCAGTGGACAAGGGCTACTTTCCATGGCATAGAACCCTGCAAGTGTCTTTTGACAGATAAAGTCAATGTCACTTTATTCTGTGTAAAATGATACTTTTTCCAATTTGGTATGAAAAGAAAGCCTTCATTTAAAATCAGTTGAACTGACTCACATAACTGTTGAGAGGTCTTCAAGAGAAGCTTGATGAAAGGTCCAGATGAGAATAATTCAGGATGGGGTAAGGCAGAGACAAGCACTGCAACCCCCAGCACTCTGGGATCTTGCTTGACTTTCAGGGAGGTTATTTTGACTCTGATCAGGTAATTCTCTGCTTCCCTTTGCAGAAAGAGATGGAGTCACTCACTTTCCCCCAAACTCCTATCAAGAATGACTTCAGAGCAACAGGCTACTATTAGCACCTATTTTGCATTTCCAGCTTCAGAGGGCAGCTTCCTGCACTCCCCCAGTAGACAGTTGAGGTACAGCGTGGGGTCACATGAGTGATTTCTAGGAATGCAGTGGTACAGTGACCCTCCCAAACCCCTGTCAGATCATGCCTTTATGGCATCAACAGGGGTCTTGAGAGAGGCGACAAGGCCATGATACAGAATTTCTGCATGATGGTCTATATCGGAAGTGGCACATTTGAAACATTTTTTTTTATTTGGAGATTACTATACAATCTATTTTAATTGCATTTGAAGGAAACACAAGCAGGAATCTGCATTAAAATTTGACAGCCCTGTAATGACTGCAGCTTAGGAAAATAACATTTGCATGTGACAGTTACATGCAAAACTGAGAGTTCAGTTCTGCTGTGGTAGTGGCCTTAGGTGGGAGCCCAGAAGCCCAGTCACAAAGATTTGGGGTTTACTATAACCGTACCTTTTTGCAATTTGATCTTAAATATCTTTTCAATTAAAAATAAAACTTGCTGGGTGTGTTGGTGCACACCTGTAATCCCAGTGGCTAGGAAGACTGAGGCAGGAAGATTGCAAGTTCAAAGGTAGCCTCAGCAAATTAGCGAGGCCCTAAGCAATTCAGCAAGACCCCGTCTCTATACAAAAATATTAAAAAGGGCTGGGGATGTGGCTCAGTGATTAAGCATCCCTGGTTAAGCATCCCCAGTACCAAAATAATAATAATAATAATAATAATAATAATAGCAGCAATAATATAAAACTTATACACACTGAAATATTTTCTAAATCAGTACATTCAATTATTTTTAATAAAACACATTTGTAATTTAAAAAGCAATGTGCAATGTAGAAAATAGGTACAATAAAGACAATAAAAGTCACTAATCATCTCTCCACACAGACATTTATATTTTGCAGTAAAGAAGAAACTGAGTGAACTCTTCTCTTAAGTAACCTATTTTGCATGGAATAATTTTAGATTTACATAAAAGTTGTAGAGTGAATACAGGGTTCTCGTAAGTCTTCACCCAACTTCCCCTAATGTTAACATCTTACATAACTCTGGGACATTTGTCAAAAGTAAGAAATTAACATTGGAACAATATTATTAGCTAAGCCATAAAGTCTATTCAGATTTTGCTAGTGTATTCACTAATGGTCTTCCAGTGGTCTGGGATCCTGCCCAGTGTATACATTGGTTTGACTTGGTGCTTGCTTTTTAATAAGTCTCCATGCTCCCCAGGTATAATATGTAAACTACTAATAAAATACTGTATTTATATTATTTGGTATTTTCCTAGCAGCAGAATAAAGCACTAGATATTCATAATTCTTCTGTTCATAGTGGGGGAAGGTTGGGAGTTTATTTTGAGTTGTGTGTGCCAGGACTCCAGTGAATTCCCCCCAGAAGATCAGGTGTGAGGCTGTAGGGGACAGCTTAGATGCAGCAGTGGTTCCCTGCTTGGCAGAGGTGTGGGGTCCCAGAGTCCCTAGTGCTTAACCTGAAAAGAGATCACTTGTTATTTCATCTTTCAAGGACGAAAAGGGTAAGTGAGGACAAGGACTCCGAAGCACACAGAGGGCCAAGAGGACTGTTGCAACCCTTCCTTCCTTTGTCTCTCTTCCTTTTCCCCTCTTCCCTTCTCCCTTCCTCCCCTGCTTTGTTCAATCACTCAGCAAATGTTCCTCATCAGGCGCTGGGCTATCAGATGCTGACAATTCTCCTGTGAACAGCACAGGCACTATCTCTGCCTCATGGAACCTGACACTAAGAAGAGGAGGGGGGCTCCTTCCAATGACCCCAGTAGTAACTACACAGTTTTAGCTTTGACTAGTGCCATCGGAGTGAGGCACCCAAATCCAGCAGAACTAATCTGGATACCAAGGAGGGTTTCCAAGGGGAAGTGACATTTAAGCTGAATGATGGGTATGTGCCCTTCAGACAAAGCAAAAAGAACAATCCAGGCAGAGGGTACCACTTGGGCAAAGACCTGGAGGTAAGTAAGAATGCTGATGTGGTTTGTCATGCAAAGAAGGAGGCCCCTAATTGAATTGAAAAAGGAAGCTCTCAGCTCACAGTGCATTTAAGGGATGTTTACTTAAGAGAATAGAAATTTAACCAATAATGCTTGCCAATAGAACCCCAAAGCCCCACCCTAGCCTCCAATCTCTCAATCCCTGTGAAAACCATTCCTGGACCTCACTCTGATTCTCCCAGGTTACATACCACCTTCCGCTCAGCCACAGGGTGGCCCAGTTGGTAGTCCCTAAGCTCTCCCAATCAATCTGGTGGAGTGGATGGGGCTCTGCCCTCTTGGCCTGGACCAAGTTCTTGGCATTGTCAGTCACAACTTTATTCAGTGCCTGGGGGGCTCTTCCACATCTGCTTGGAGGGCTTCTGCTCTAGCTTCAACCTCAGCTTTGAGTATTGTGACAGTATAGCCCTGCCACCCACTGAGTCTTCTCAAAGAAAGACACCCCCGCTTCCTGCAGGGTTCCATAGACCTGGAAGCTTTATCTGTATGATTGCTGCTGAGGATCACTTGGCGGTCAACTACCAAGAGATGGCTGACTCTCTCAGGGAATGTGTGGAAGGTCATCAGGGTCTCCCATGTTTGGCAAGAGACTAGAGATAGAATTGTGGAGCTGCTGGCAATCTTGGAAACAGAAATAACACGACCCATGCACTGCTCCCATGATGAATGTGATGTTATCTGTCCTGGCACTGTTATATCCATTTTGATCTCATCCATCTGTGGAAGGATTGGATGGGACAATGAGGGGAAGATCTGCTCTTCAGACCTCCAAATTCCCAAGACCACACCAAAAGCAATATCCCAAATTGCAACTGGAGTAGAATCTGACAAGAAGTTGGATTCAAGTCAGCCCAAACTATGACATGTCCACTACAACAATTTTGTTGGTCCTCATGACTGCCTGATATGACTCAGACCTATCCTAGGCATTGAAAGCCAAGGAATATGACACAGAACCTTCTTGTCAAGAGTCTGCTTTGACAACCTCTCATGTTCTTGGCTTGGAGATGAACACATGGAAATACACCAGTACTATGTGTGTTGAAAGGACCTCAAAGCATGTCTGTGCTGGATGCACCAAGGAAGGGATGGTTAATTCTTCAAGGGGAGAGTGGGGGTGGTTTGTAAAGCTTGATTGCAGAGGTAATATGGGAGTTACGTCTTGAAGGAAGGTTGTTTGGTTGGCAGGCAGTTGCAAGCAAGTTTAGGCAAGATATGAGAACATTCCAGGCAGAGAGAATAGCAAATGCAAATGCATGGAGGTGTGAAGTAGACACAGTGTTGAGGGAGTTGTAAGTCATTTGTTATGGCTGGAATTCCCAGCTTAAATAAATTCTGGCAAAACAATCAAGGCTGCTCAGAGACAGAGAGCTAGGTCAGACCTGGGACTTTGGTTTCATTCTCTAGATGTACACTGTCTAATATGGTAGTCCCTAGTCATATGTGGTGATTTAAATTCAAATGAGCTAAAAATAAAATACAGTTAAAATATCTAATTCCTTAGACACACTACCCACATGTCAAGTGCTCAGTAGCCATAGATGGCCAGGGGTACCATATTGGATGGATATGGAAGATATTGAACATGTCTATCATCACAAGAAATTCTATTGAATAGTGACTGCCTGAACATGGGGGGCCACAGGAGAACTTTAAGCAAGGGAATGACATATCCATATTTATATTCCGTGGAGTCTTCCCATGTGACCCCTTAAGGATGGAGCCAAAGGGCGTGTTTCAGAAGACTAGAGATCAGTTGGGAGATGATTGAAACAGCTGAGCCAAAAGTCTGTTGTCGCAACAGAGGATTTGTCTCCCTTTTCCTGGAACTTGTTATTATGCAAAGCTGAGTGGAGAATTATTCAGGTGACTAAAGTTTCACTTCAATCTCAATGACCTTCCACCCTGCCTTGGAAAACAGGAGTCCACAAAGGATAAGCTGGTGAATCCGGGCATCCAACCCAATGGGAACAGATCTCATTTCATCTCCAGTAGGTCCTGGAGCTTGTGTTATAAACCTCAAGTTTACATCACAAGACACAAGGACCCCAATCTCCAGTAATCACATGCCTAAGACCTACCTCACTCACACCAAGCAGGGAGGGGAGACCCAAGTTTTGTTACCAGGAAAGTCAGGTCAGATGCTCGATTGAATCCCCAGTTGCATTTGTTCTTAAACACCAAACCAGCCAGAAGTTGGGAGGTGAAGAAAGCCAGAAGATCATCTGGATACTGATACACACGCTGAGGGCTTCTGTTCGGTCTTCCTAGCTGCTTGCAGTTGTCGACATGGGAAATGGGGATATCGACACACTTTTGCTCTGAGTATTATTAAGGACAATGTGCCCAGTGTGCTGTTGACTCAGTGAGAGCACCTGACAGACATCTGCCTGAGGCTTCTGTGTTCTGAGGGTATGCCCACGTGAACTGCAGCAAAGCGTGTGAACATCACCCTTAGGTTCCCACAGAGTCAGAAGGGGGATCTGGGAGTCAGAAGACCTGGTTCAAGTCCCAAACTTGACAGTCAGCTGAAAACAGCTTTCCTTACAATACTTATATCCCACCAACCCACAGCCCTTCCTATACCCCAGGCCCTGTAGTAAGCCCTCTAGAAGTATCTATTTAATCCTCACAACAGCACAGGGAGTCAGCATTATTATTACCTATACTTTACAGAGAGGAAATTGAGATAAGGAAGTTAACCCACTTGCTTGTGCTTTCATAGCTACAAGTATCCAAACGCAGTCTCCTCTGGCTCCATTGCCTGTTCACCATTGCTCCTGAGAAGCACATAGCATGGGCCAAAGCCCTGTGTGTGAATCCCCAACAACCCTTCAGCACTGGATGCATATATTGCGAGTGCTATGATCACTAAGCTTGTTATGGTTTAAATATGAGGTGTCCCCCAAAAGCTCATGTGTAAGGTTAAATGATTAGATTATGAGAGGTATAAGCTAATTAGTGGCTTAATCCACTGGTAGGGATTAACGGGGTGGTAACTGGGCAGGTGGGGTGTGGCTGAGTAAGTAAGTCACTAGGGGCATGACTCTGGGGCATATATTTTGGTCTTGGATGAGTAGAGCTCTCTCTCAGTTCCTGGCTGTCACGTTCTCAGCTGCTTTCCTCTGTCACATTCTTATCACCATGATATTATACCTCATCTTGGGCCCAGAGGTTTGAGATCATCCATTCATGGACTGAACCTCTGATTCCATGAACCAAAATAAACTTTTTGCTCCTCTAAGTTTTTCTTGTCGGGTCTTTTGGTCACAGAAATGCAAAGCTGACTAAAAACAATGAGAATGGTGATCCTCTAAGGGGGAACAACAAGAGCTCCTTTGGGGAGGGTCTGGCATAACCACTCCAAAACACACCAAACTCTATGCTCTTTATTATTATCCAAACCAGGAGATCTTGCTACCTACAGAAGCAGATGTGGCCACAGTGGGATCCCTTTCCCGGTGCCTTTTACACCCTTGTATCTCAAGCTTCCTCCTACCTCACATAGAGAAACACCTCTTTGATAAGTTGTTGTAGTGCATGACATGCCAGCATAGAGCTGGCCGTGCAGGCCTGGACACCTGCAGGTTTCCCAACATGGAGCCAAGCACTGCCTACCTGTGTGCCATCCCACGCAGCTCCCACTGCAGCCAGCTGGCCTGCGCCTATGTCCTCACCACCAGCTCCAGTGGGTCAGCACACTCACGTCCAAGAGTGTTTTCAACTAATGAACACACTTCCCGGGGGGCATTTGCTGCTGAGACCTAGCCCATCTGAAAGACATTACCTACCAAACTCTGGCCCAGGATCAAGATAAAAATTTGAAAGCTTAGCATCTGCAGAGCTTGTTTGTTTTTATTCTTTCACTAGCTGATCCCAGCAATTTGTATAAGACGTTTTATATAATGGAAAAATCTAAGCATATCTTGCTGGCTTCAGGTCTAACTTGATCTAAGGCCTAAAAGGGTCCTATCAGGATTTGTTTTCTCTTAGTGTCTCAGCTCTGCCATTCTTCCAACTGTGGCCATGTTCTTGAACTCCACATTGTGGCTTCCTCCACATGTCCTTCACGGCTGTATCTGAAGGTGCTAGATGGCTGCACAGCCACTGATTTCAGGGTTAACGTCCACAGGAAAGAGTGAAAAATCTCAGGGTTTCCACAAAAGTGCCCAGGATTCATTTTGACTGAACTGACTTGGGGCATGTGCCTGTCCCTGAACCAGTCATTGTTGTCCAGAGGATGAACTAGCCTCCTGGAGAATTAAGAGAGGGCAGATTCCCCAAACAAAAATCAGAGAACAAAGCGGGAACTGAGGCTGAGTAGGGAAACCATGGACAGCCATCAGGCAGATGGCAGAAACTATTTCCAATGAGACTAAAAAGAGGTAAGGTGATGTCTACAGGGCCACTCAGGAAGAACATGACAGAAGTGGGTTTGACACGCAGTCTTTCCATCTTTAGGACCCACTCTGAACATGTGATCTGACCTAATGTGACCCACTCTGAACATGTGATCTGACCTAATGCGAGTGTCTGTCAATTGTAGCTAGAATGCCGATGGGATCATGAGGCTTTGCAACATTGTGTAAATGCAGAGGCTGTCCTTGGGCTCCCTCTTACCTTATGACAAAGCCTGCTATTGCCTATCCATTCACTGTCCTCATTGTCTTGCTCTTGTCTGGTCTCTACCAGATCATAGCAACAGACTTCTGACTCACCCTGCCTTTAGCTTCACAATCTTTCTACCCACTGCAGAAAGAAGTTTTTCATTTTTTCCTTGCCTGGAGCTGTTTAACATAGAATGCTCTTAAAGATAATCTCCATGCTGGCCTCTTCGGGCCCTTCTCCTGCCATCTCTAGCTCCTGCTCTGCCTTTAGCATACCAAGAGGATGCAGTTCCCCAATGCTAAGACATGGTTACCTGAGGTTGCATCATTATCTGAGCTCACACCATTAACTGAATGACTCCTTTAAGAATAAGTAATCATGTTAAATGGGGAAATATGATTCTCACCGTCTCTAAAACTGCTCCAGAATCTATGGGATACCACCACTGGCATTGTGCTCTGCCCAGAGTGTTCCTCAACTGCACACTCCCCTCTGCTGGGCTGTCATACTGATCCTAAACAGACCCACCACAGCTTAGATTTCATCTCCCCCAGGAAACCTTTCCATTTCTACTTTTAGGAGCACCTCAGTGTCCTTGTGGGGAATCCACCATGGTATGTGGTCTTGTTAGGAGGGTAATTCCAAAAGAGCCTCATGGCCTATAAACATGAGAAGCTGGTGGTCCCTATTGAGCCCATCCCCACAAGGCCAAGGGTAGGTATGTCCCATGCTTGACCACTATGATGTTTCTTTTGGAACTCTCCAGATGGAAGCCATGGGTGAAGGTCTTTCATCCCATTAGCTCTGACCATATCCTTCTGCGGTTGGACCATTCCTATAGCCCTTCTTCATAGCTCCTCCCTCCAAGCTGCCTTTGTCCCTACCTGTTCCCAAAGGGATTCTACCACTTGCTTGTAATTCTATGGTTCGTTCTACTTAAACTCAGTTTTGCTGCTATTAGACAAAATCCATTTCTGTTGCCTGTGATCAAAGATCCTTGACTGGTATGCTTTAATTTTTTTTCCCACTGCCTTCCCCTTCCCCCACTCCTTCCCATCAGGGTTTCTTCTCAACTGTCTATTCTGTTTCTCAAATTCTCCTTCTTCCTCATTGGGTGCTGTCAACATCAGATGACTTGAAGTAATCTTAAAGTCCTGTAGTTTAGTAAGAAATAATCAGATACGCATTTCCCCCCACACTATCCTGATTTGGGATTAGGTTACTTTCAGTAAACAGCCAAATTCCAAAAGAAAATATGAACTTTTATCTGCCTATCTATAGAGAAATTTGCTTGGCATATACATTTTTGCTCTAGGCCTAACAAAACTTTTGAATATTCTCGACTGACTTTCCAAAATGAAATCCAGGTGATCATTAAATGCAGGGCCATTGCTTCATTTGGAGGTAGGATAGGTGTTTATCTTTTATTTTTAAGTTTAATATATTTTAATCATAGTGATGCAAACATACAGTAAGTAATAAAGAGGAGAAGAAAAAGCTTATGTGAAAAGCAACAGTATCCTGTTCTACACACCTCAAGGTGGTCTCTCTTATCAGTATCTGCTTAATTTTTCTCTATTTCTTTGACTCTGGGATAAAGCTTTATCATAAGTATAACTTTTTCCTGGGTCTTGGATCAGATTCCCCAGAAGAAAGCCTAAGAAGGGATTCAGGCCATGTGACTTATTGTGAGAGGGTCTGAGGAGGACAGGAGGGAAGGAAGAAGGATGGGGCCAGGGATGAACAGAAAGATAGAGTCTCGGCTAGTGTTGGCTTCAGCCTGTCCCCATTGGGAACTCTGGACATGAATTTCTCCTGAGTCATTCACACCTTGAGACAAAGGAATTTCAGTCTGTCTTGGGCTCTGGGCTGCTGTGGGTGATGGGGGAAGGCACATAATTTCCATCACAAATAAGCCCTATAGGAGGGGTCAGTTGTAAACTGTCTATAGCCAATGCACCCAACAGATGGGGGATGGTGCTGTGGTGTGGGTGATGGAGACCAGGGTGCAGCATCAACCATCCAAATCCCTCCCTTGATGATTTCTTTGGAATGTATTCCAAGAAGTGAGATTATTAGATTAAAAAGTGGAACATGCATATCACTCTTAAAGCATGTTTCAAGAGGAGACATGTGCCGGAAATTTAGGCCTCCGACCCAGCATTAATATTTCATCAATACTTCATCGTGAGTTAATCTATCAAACATGACTGCTGGCTGAGACAGGCCCCTCAGTGGATAAAATGGAATACAGTGTTGGAAGTCTGGGGAGGATAAGAGCGCTATCTCCCAGGCATGGCAAGCCCAGGGACTTTTGCACAGGACATTGGAGAGGCGAAGGAAAGAGAGGGGAACAAGCAACAAGGAGGAAAGTTGCTGATGGGATGAAAGAATTGGAGAGTTGATGGGGGCTGGGGCACATGAACCCTCATAGGGAGGTAGGAGAGTCTGGAGGTGTCTTCATATTTATCAAGAAATAAATATAATGCCGTGTTCCTGTCCTTCATTTGCCAAACATTTTGGTTTTTATAAAGAATTTCAGCTGGGTGTGGTGGTGCATGCCTGTAATCCCAACAGCTCAGGAGGCTGAGGCAGGAGGATCACAAGTTCAAAGCCAGTCTCAGCAACACAGCATGTCCCTAAGCAACTCAACGAGACCTCATCTCTAAATAAAATATTTTTTTAAAAGGCTGGGGATGTGGCTCAGTGCCTCTGGGTTCAATCCCTGTTATATAAAAAAAATTAAAACAGTTCAGAAATGCACAATACAGAAGGACGCCCCTTTCTACTCCATACCATAAATCATCTGCTAGGAGTAACCACTGTTAATAGTTTGCTAATAAGTACTGTTTTGATGTTTTTCTCCTCTCTTTGAGGGAGACAGATTGTTCCTTCTCCTTTAGTTTAAAGGTGTTTTCTACTTTCTACACCCCAGAGTGCAAACAATAGAGATAAAGGACTCACATCCTAAGCAAAGTGTTCCTACCAGGCAACAGGTCCCCTGGAGGCTCAGGCAAGAGGCTTGTCCTTATGGCTATTATCAGGGGACCTGGTGCTTTGGGCTCTGTTTAGCTCAGACATCTCTTGCATTTCCTTCTGTACCCTCATAGCCCTTTTCAGAGCAAAGGGACAAGTTCACTAACATTTCTCCCTGTGTTTTTCTCTGCCGTGGGTCATCAAAGATATGCCAAGATTATCTCCAGTTTCCATTTCTCAAAATGCAAGTGTCAGAGACATTGCTCTGTTTTCATTCAAACTGAAATAATGCACCAACTTGTTTAATCTGAAAGAGCCAGAAAGGAAATTCCTGTTTACCCCAAATCCAAATAATAAGGAAACTCAAAGAACCGGATGATGTTCTGCATGTCACTTCTTTAAGAAAATGACAAGATACAATGCAAACAGTTTGAATTTGAGACTGAGTTCCCAAAGCAGTCCCCAGGGCAGGCTGCAGTCTATTCTTGCTCACTCTAGCATCTACAGGACCATTTAAGACAATCAAACATTAAGAAAAAGAGTTCCAGGGTTTCTGTTCAATTTCTGTTCCTATAACAAAAAAACCAAAGTGAAGCTAAGTAATTTATAATGAGGACAAGTTTGTTTGCCTCATGGACCTGGAGGTAGGCAGGTCCAAGATAATGGCGCTGACCTCTGCTCAGCATTGGGTGAGGACTGCATCATAACAGGGTGGAGGGCATCCCATGGTGGAAAAAAGCAGTATCCTAGCTTGGATCCTTCTTCCTGTTCTTATAAAGTCACTGATGCCATCCTGGGGGTGCCACGCTCATGAATTCACCTAATCCTAATTACCTCCCAAAGGCCTTATCTCCAAATACACCATTGACTAATGAATTTGGGGGTAAAGTTTCCAACACATGAACTTTTAGGGGGACACATTCAAGCGTTAGCAGCCAGGCCGTGGCCCAGTGAATCCCATGATCCTTTTTGTTTCAGGCAGTGAGGACTTGGTAAGTAGATGCATTCTTGTATTGAATTCATTGAAAAGCCACCACATTCCTGGCACAGCACTAAGCTCTCTGCAGGATCCCACATAAGTAAAATAGTCCAGCTGTTTGATTTCGAGGGCACACGCTGCACATGTTCCTACCACAGCACAAGTAACCATTGTGCAGAGCAGCAGAGGTGCAAAGAGAGAGAAGTTCAAAGTGTTAGAGGAGCTGCCTGCAGGTACTACACAGGGGCACATGGAGAGCTTCCAGGAAGAGAAAGGGTATTTATATTGAATTCTAAGGATGGGTGATTATTTTACAGGGGGGTGTAGAGGAGGATGTGGGAGGGTGAGGGATTGACACTTCAGGAGGGAGAAGTCAGGAGCAAAGATGTATGGGCTTCCATTGTAGCAATATGAAATAAGGTGAAATTTTACACACAGGTTGAATGAAAAATTGTTCAAGAGGACCTACGGTAGGATTCCATCTTACAAAAAATTTACAAAGAAAAACTGAACTGTAGCGATTGGGGACTCACAATGAGCAATCAGTGAATAAAGAAAACCCAGGCATCTGGATCATAAAGCCCAACAGAATAGTTTTAAGAGGGAGAGAAACATTGTGTCAAGATTGCACAGTGTTTATTCTCCAAAAATTCGTTCAGCTTTATGGGTATGCTCTAGGCACTTTTATATTTTTAAAATTTACAATGGCTTGAAATGAGCTCTTCCTTTTCATGCTCTGCTAAAGATGAGATAGCTCCTGTGTCCCGTATCTCCTTGAAGGATCTGTCACCTTTGGACTTTAGTTCACTTGATTCCCTTGTGACCTTAGCTATCTGATGGTCCCAATTCAACTTGTGATTTTGTAGATCATTTGGATTTTCATGTTGCTGGGGTGGGAGTTGATGTCCACTTGTGGCTTTCTACATTGGAAGGGAAATTTGTATGTTCTATCTCACACAATAAAAGAGTTTTTAATTTTTTTTAAAGGAGGGAAAACCCAACAGTATTGGTCAAAAAGTATGACTGGACAAAAAGGTACCCATATGATTGTGGGGAAAGTGAGGTTGAATGTGGACCTGGAAGGAGGGGGACTTGGAATGTCAGGCTGGGGAATGTGGTTGAGTTTGGAAGGCCCTGGGAGCAGCTGTAGGTTTGTCAGCAGGAGAAGAAAGAGAGTAGGGAACACAGCCACCTGCTCAGGGGCAGGACCAGGGTCCAGCTGAGCCAACACAAAGGTCTGACAAAAAGGCAGCAGAAATGGGAGGGAAGGGATTGGGGCTGGGGATGTGGCTCAAGTGGTAGCGTGCTCGCCTGGCATGCACGGGGCGCTGGGTTCGATCCTCAGCACCACATAAAAAATAAAATAAAGATGTTGTGTCCACCGAAAACTAAAAAAAAAAAAAAAAAAAAAAAAAAAAAAAAAAAAAGAAATGGGAGGGAAGGGAACAGATTTGAGCAGCTGAGATGGTTGATGGAGAGGACGGGTAAGAGCCTCAGTGATAAAAGCCTAAGAGGGTTGGTGGGGAACATGCCTTGGTATTGCCAGTGATGGTCGGGGCAACATCTACACCAATTTGGTGCCAGGATAAGGGTATCTACACAGAGTTTTAAATGGGAAGAAATATTAGAACTCCCTCCCAGAGCTTCCAGGGATTAATTAAGAAAGCATGGAAGGACTCAGTAACAAGTAACAGGTAATGTTCTGCTTGGAAGGTGAGGAGCAGGTGCTACAAACAGGCCTTGTGTATAATTAGTTTGTCCCTGGCATTCATATTTAATGTCCTGTCTTTTACTTTACAACCAATCAGCACCATTCAGTGGACTTCCGCCCACCAGCTGTTACCAGCTATCTCCTCCTTTATCTATCATCTCTTTATGCCCTGGTGAGAAGAATGAGTTTAGATCCATAGAGCCCTGGGGGAGCTTTTCTCTTATGAAGTTATCAACTCCCCGTGCTCTATTCTGGTAGATTGTACTCATGTTCCTCCTCTCATGCTGAAGTACAAGCTGAAGAGCTTATCCTTGAGATTCAACTTTGGGATCTGAAATAGCAGCCCTGGGTTACTATTAAAAAAAAAAAAGAGAGAGAGAGAGAAAGAAAGAAAGAAAGAAAAATATAGCATTTTTGATTCTGTGATTTTAGAGATTCCCAACCCTAATCCTAAACCTCACTCCAGTGTTTTATATTTGATTTCTTTGAGTATCGAGTGCCTTAAAACTTATGTCAAAAACTCAAGCCAAAACAATGTGGGAAGTTTCTAGAACTACAATGAATTAAATTCTTCAAAATATAAATGCAATAAGGAGAAATTTGCTAGGGGAGTGTTTTATTTTCAAATATTCTGGGTTTGATTTGCAAAAAAATGTGTTTCACTGCCCTGTGGCAGGGAACTGAAGAACATTCCTAACTGTGCTCTGAGATTCCCAGGGCGCTAGTGAACTGGTGGTAGTGGGGGTGGGGCGGTGGAAAATAATTCCACCCTTTGGTGAGTCTCAGGAGGCATTGGCCAAGAAAATTCCACATGAGGACCAAATGGATCACTACAGGGAGCTGCATTACCAGGGTGGGGATATGGATCAAAAATCATTGGGCATACATGGGTTTGTTGGTGAAGTTTGAATAGTTAGGGTCAGTGGTATCCTGGTCTGTCTCCTCCAAACCCCCATGCAGGTGCTAGGGAATGGAATAGGACCCTAAAAGACATACAACTTCCTTGACTGTTTTCTTCCAATCTTCTTTTTTGTCAGCACAGCAATTATGGTCTCATCAGAAAATGAGGGAGACATCTGAGTCAACTTGTGGAATTTCAAAGGACCAGGCAGTGGGGGAGTTCTTCCTTCCCTTGCTGCCTCTTGGAACTGGTAGAATTACCTTCCTTTATCATGTACCAGGCTTTTGTATTCACTAGTCCTAATGGTTAAATTTTTCCTTAAGATTTTTTTGATGAATAATTTATTTATACATTAATTGGTGCAAAGAGTGCTGATCTTCAATGTTCAGGGCACTAAGTTTTTGATAAATGTGAAAATAAATGAAGATCTCCCAAATGAAAACAAGCACAGGGTGTTTGTTCAGAGCTTGCTACAGCAAAGGGATCCTCACCAATGAAAGGAAAGTGACCACAACACTCGGAGCGACCAAGAGAGCTTTACTGCAGCAGTGTAACAGAGGAGAACAGAGAGAGAGAGAGAGAGAGAGAGAGAGAGAGAGAGAGAGAGAGAGAGCGCAAGAGAGAGAGCAAGAGAGACAGAACAAGAGAGAGATAGAGAAAGCAAGAGAGATAGCAAGAGAGAGAGGGGCCCGGCAGGAGGGAGTTTTTATAGCCCAAATCTAATGGGGTCTCTGGGTCTGCAAGCTGCCTTGTTGGCACAAGGGGGGTTACTTGTTCGGCCTTGAGCAGGGGGTTGAGTGTTCAGCCTTGAGCTGGGGCTTGGGCGTTTGGGCTTGAAGCAAATAGTTGATAAAGAACCAGACAGAGGGTTTGAGAGGCCAGGTCATCCTGTGGCTAACTTTGTTTGGCATGCCCTGCAGACAGCTTACTCAGCCTGTCCTGCACCTAACAACCATCACTGGCCTTCAGCAGAGACCCCAAGGTGGGCAGAAGAGTGGTAGAGTTTTATGGTAGAAAAATGGGAAGGCTTCAAGTGGTGTTCCTTCCCTGATTGGAGGTTGTTGATGTGGGTTGCTGGAGTTGAGCTAACTAGAAGGCAGGTTTCCTCTGTGGTTGCTTAGGGCAGTATATTTGGTTTTCTCCAGTTGGTCCTAAGACAGAAGGGTTGGAGCAAAATATAGGGAAGCTAGCAGCCAGTGGGCAAGTCCTGACTGTTCTGGGCCATTTGCTTCAGAGATTGTGATTTGGCTTCCTTGGCTTTTTATGCAAGTCTGAGTTCTATTATATGTGGTCTGGCTATTGTCCATTTACATATTCAGTCTCTCACATGTGTATATTTCCATGTCACCATCACCCAGAGCAAAGTGAATTTTGGTTTGTGTGGTTTGAAGTTATTCATTTGGTGATTCTGAGCACGTAGAGTACAGAAAATGTTAAGAGATACTTCCTATGTACAGAAGCATTTAGGGAGGCGATTGTTCAACGTGCTAAGACAATACAATGCACTGCATCCAGGAAAAAGTGCTTTCCAGATGTTTCTGCAAGATACAACCTTTCATTCTGTTATTTTTAAGCTTCTCTGATCTGAGGGAAGAAGAGAAAGTGAAGGGAAGAGAACAAAAAGTGGAGTGTGCTAAAAAAAGAAGGGATCACAGAATCCTAGTAGGAGGGGATCCACAAATAGAAGGTCCAGAGATACTGCCTAAAGCCCAGGAAAGGAAGTTTGGGGTCAGAGGGAAGAAGAGGAGCATTCAATGAAGGAACTTGAAGTGGGAGATTTCTCAGGGCCAAAGATGTGGCTGCCATCTCACCATGCTTCTTCAGACTACCTGCTTCCAGGGAAATGTGATTCTGAGATGGCCACAATGGCTATCCAGGAAAAACAAAACAACAAAACATTTCCCAGCCTCCCTTGCGGTCAGATATGATCACATGACTATGTTCTGACCCATGAGATCTGAGGAGAAGTGACCTGTGGAACTTCCAGGTGGTTCTCTTAGCAGCTAGAAGAGTCTCCTCCTCTTCTCCTTTCCTACCAGCCAAGGTTGACATGGAACCTTGGACCATCTTTTTGAGGGCAACACCATAGGGATACTGGAAGAAAAAGACTGAAGAACTCTGGGTTCCTCCAGCCTGTCCTGGACTCCTATGTCCAGGTTGTTTGAGGAGAGACAAGTAACTCCATCTTGAGTTGCTGTGACTTGGGGTCTTATACTCCATCGCTTCTGTCTCTGATGCTGTCCTCTGTCCTTCTACTCAACTGGTCTGTCGTCTATAGCAGAATTTGGTGCTTTGCCTCCCAGTACTCCCCTTGGAATGTGCATGGAGACAAGACTGTTGGTCTGGTCCCTGAGGCATCTATTAGGAGCTGCCAAAGGGGAGACAAAGCAATCACAACAAAAGCCATGTGTGCCTCTTGGCTCTGGCTCCATGGCATCCACCAGCAAGCTGTTACAGTTGAGCCTCAGACTTCCCCACACTGGGATCCAATCTCCCTAAAGGCTAATGGTCCAAGAGTACCATGAGGCTGGATTGGGGGTTTCACTGCTGTCCTTTCTTGAACACAGCGTGACAGCTTTGAGGCTCAGGACATTTTTTTTTTTTTTTTTTTTTTGGTCCTGAATGGAAGCATCTGTGCTAAACATCATGGTTCTGCTCCAAATCCTCTTATAGTCATCAGCTGTGTTGATAATAATGTGGGTTTCTTTCTTTTTTTCTTTCTTTCTTTTTCTTTTTCTGTCTCTCAACAAATTGACCCTGGGACAATTCATTCCAGGACACCTGGTGAGCCTCAAGGAGGCCCAGCTCCCAGCATGCCTAGCATTCGTAGAACAAGGACTCCTTACTTTTCTGGACGATTGCACAATTAAGTTAACATTCACAAAACTTCCTAAGATGTTCCGGACACAAGCCGTTACCCACCACGTTTCACTGTATCCCAGCCGGCCCTTCTATTGCTGCTCACTGGCGTTCTCCAATTCCTTGTCCTGGTTTGGGCAGAGAAGAGACCAAACTTTACTATTTTCTCTTGCCTGATTAATGATTGCCAGACTTGCTGTTCTCAAGACAAGAAATCATTCCAACTGAATCGGCTTTGTGTCCCGAGCATTTGCCTTAAAGGATGCCAAATCCATTCTTGACCCTAATTTTATGAAATATGCTTCAATAATTTTCTACTTGGCGAATTAAAATCATGCCAGGACTGCTGCTTGACCCTCTCCTCCTCACTATAACTTGATTAAGAAGCATTCATGTATCTTCAAATAAATCATATATTTCTTCCCAGGCTATTATCCTTGGGGTCACCCAAGGAGCTGCCGGGACCCGAGTCTAGTGCCAGAACTCCACTGAAAGGGACTAAGATGGACTGTGGGCTGAATTTTAAACTTAGAACATTCCCAACAAAAGAATCTGGGCTTCTCCTCTCTCTCTCTCTCTCTCTCTCTCTCTCTCTCTCTCTCTCTCTCACACACACACACACACACACACACACACACACACACACACAACTTGGCCACTAAGTATTCTTGTCCCTAACTTCCTCCCATGGAACTCATTCCCCCCCACACCATTCTTTTATATCCTTTTTCCAGCATATTCAGCTAAGGAGCTACTCCATTGAAGAGCCTTGGTGCTCCAGCGTTTGAGTGAGCAGGTTTATGTTTTTGTTTTGTTTTTTTGACTACCTTCCAGATGAAGGCTTCTGACCTCGCTGTTGACCGTGAGACACACGCAGGCTCTCCCTTCCCCTCATTCTTCTTTGGGCACCGGGTTTCTCTGTGCTTCAGTGGCGACGGAAATCTCTCCTCTGAACACATCCTGTCAAAGACAAAGACCCAAAACATCCCAAACTGGAAGTGGGACTAGACGCTTGTTTCTTAACTGCCTATGTTAATCAAAATTTACACATTGTGATCGCACACGTCTTGTTAGCCATGGAGCCGTGGCAGGGAAGGGGGTCTACTGCTCTGTGGTTAGGATAAAAATGTCCTGATTGTACTTCACATCTCTGACTGGAGGCCAAACCATGATCCACCTCTAGTTTTTTAAGGTGTCCAAATGAATGTATCAAAAAGCTGGTTCAGTTGCTGAGAGGACAACTGGCTTGACAACGATGTTCCTTGCTCTACACAATCCTTGCTCAACTCCCTTGCCGAAGCCTCAGGGAGCTTACCTTCCTTTTCTTTTGGAAGGAGGGAAGTGAGGATTCATGATTTGCAATGTTGCAATGTTTTACAAATGGAAATTCCAAGATGAACTAAATGACAGGCTTTGCCAAACCGAATCTAAATCTTATAATGGAGGGACAGCAGATGATTAAATATTAGGGACTATAGAGTTTTCCAGATCTGGTTCAGCCTCTGATATCACCTTAGAGAGTCCTTCAGTTGCCATTAAGAGCTAACTCAGCTCTCATTCCTAGCATCAGACTTGTTGATTGATTTCTAAGGATTGAGACACTCGTGGAGAAACTGATTCAGCTGAGCATCCAATATAGCCATGATTCGCCAATCTGAGTGGCGGTTTCTTGAGGGTATTAGAATGCACCCCTTCACCTTTAGTCTTTATAGTACTCCAGGGTTTTTGCCTTCATGTTATCTTTCTCAAGATGATTTAGTCTTGGTGGCGCCACCAGAAACAAGAGTGGTTCCCGATATCCAAGCCCACGTCCATTCTGTTGTGGGAGGCATTTTGGTGAAGGATCAGCTTCCACTTGCCTTTGACAGTTTCATTGATGCTTAAACCTGACACAGGTATTCCCACTCGTAAGGAGGGAAGTAGGAAGAACTGAAATTTTTCTGTTCAAAAATCTGGACAGAACTGGACAAAACCTGTTCCCAGTAGATTTCCCAAAAATTGTTTGATTGTGTTTACTTCTAAAAGTAGAACATGACAGCTTGGGGTAAAAAGGTATGTCAACAGCCCTGTGTGCCAAAGCTTTGAGCATCACAAAAGCTTGGGAAGCCAGGGAGGGAGGAAGGAAGGAAGGAAGGAAGAAATAAAAGCCAACAGAAAGTCAAAACAATGAAAAGTCAATGTCAGCAGTTCCTGTATGAGCAGGAATCAGACCTTTAGTTTACTGCCAGAAGGGGAATGTGGTCTAGGAGCCACTTAGTCACCCAACTCCAAGCATCCTCTTTACCTGAGCATTGCGTGGATATATCTGAGGACCAGAATCTCCTAGTTAGTCTCTCCCCCCTTAGTTAACTTGGCTGGATAGCAACATTGCATTAATCCTTTTTTTCTTTTTTTAGATGAGAAAACAGAACAAAACATTGGCTGTTTAAAGAGTCAATAAAGATACTGTGTAATCAATGTTTATAGCAGCACAATTCACAGTAGCTAAACTGTGGAACCAACCTAGATGCCTTTCAATAGATGAATGGATACAAAAATGTGGCATATATACACAATGGAATATTACTCAGCAATAAAAGAGAATAAAATCATGGCATTTACAGGTAAATGGATGGAGTTAGAGAAGATAATGCTAAGTGAAGTTAGCCAATCCCCCCAAAACAAATGCTGAATGTTTTCTCTGATATAAGGAGACTGATTCATAGTGGGGTAGAGAGGGGGAGCATGGGAGGAATAGACAAAGTCTAGATAAGGCAGAGGGGTGGGAGGGGAAGGGAGGGGGCATGGGGTTAGAAATGATGGTGGAATGTGATGGACATTATTATCCAAAGAACATGTATGAAGACACAAATTGGTGTGAATCTACTTTGTATACAACCAGAGATATGAAAAATCATGCTCTATATGTGTAATATTAATTGTAATGCATTCTACTATCATATATAAATAAACAAATTAATTTAAAAAATAAATAAATAAAGATACTGTGTAACATTAAAAATTAAATTACATAAATATGGATAATAACAATATACATTTGTATGGTTTTTTTTCCAGAAAACCTTAGGCTTGGGTTAGACTTCACTCTTTTGATCCTCATAACGGTTATGCAAGGCAGATGAAACAGACAGCTTTTATTAATCTCATTATGGAATCAAACAAAGGCTCCACAGGGTGTCCAGGATGACAGATCTTCCTG
Organism: Marmota flaviventris; assembly: GCF_047511675.1. Classification (NCBI taxonomy): domain Eukaryota; kingdom Metazoa; phylum Chordata; class Mammalia; order Rodentia; family Sciuridae; genus Marmota; species Marmota flaviventris. The sequence goes on along the minus strand of NC_092498.1, from coordinate 200,637,611 downwards.
CTTCAACTCTGTGGCTCTCTGGAAGCCATCAGCCATGGCAGAAGAGAAGAAGGAAGACGCTCTGAATCAAGAATTCAGAGAAAGAGGATGGGAGTTAGAGATGTTGGCTATTGTGAGGTCTCAAATCAAAGGCCAATACCCTGGATGCATCTCAGAGTTGTACTGGCCTTGCTATCTAAGGGACAAGTACAAAATGAGGCTGTGCGAGGAGGGTTAAGATGGAAAGGAGATTATCAGGATAATCTGAGGATTCCCAGGGAATTTGTGAGGCTGCATCCTGTGATGCTAGGGCTTGGGTGAAGGGTCCCAAACTGCTTCCATGTGTCTTTGATGGTTTTATTGACACTTGAGCTAGTGAGTGAAGAGAGCCTTAAACCCAGGTTTTTCTAGATTCCTTAGTTCAGTGCTCTTTCTACTTCAGTAAACAAAACAACACGTGTGCATTACGACAACTGTGTACCACAGCAAAGTAAAACCATGAATCAGCCAGAGTCCAGTTCTGTGTGTACCTGACCCAAGTCACACAAAAATGCTTGTCAAAAATAGGCCAGAAATGTTGGAAAGATCTGCATGGTATGCCTGAGCCCCCTAGGATGAAGAGTCTCTAGTTGGGGAAATGTTCTGTTTCTTCTGTGAAGAGAGAAGTGAAAGTGACTATCCCTGCCTGCTGGAGCCCAAACGCAGCTTCCCCCAGGCAAACCCCACCATCTTTCTTCACCATTGAGCAGGGTTCTCACTTGTCTTCCCCAGAACGTGATGAGTTCCTGGAGATGCTAACAGGAGTTGTCCAAAGGAAGACTTGGGGCCAGACTTGGTGCTGGGTTAAACCAAGTGTCACCAGGTGTTTTACTACAGACCATTCAGAGCTTTCATCCGATCAGGGTGAACTAGGCTCTTCCAGGAGGAAGATTCAGGATGCAGGGATCTCCAGGATCCCCGCCCACGGGACTCCTGCCCTATGAGAAGGGTGTTCCCTAGCGTACATTTTGTGTGTCACATGATTCAGATCTTTTTTCTCGTACATTCAGGTAAAGAAAGAAAATGGAGTTCCATTGTTTTTCTAAAATTGGTCTAAACCTCCACTTCAGACCCTGTCTTGTTGCATGGGAGGTGGGAGCAAAACTGACCACGATTAGTTAGGTCTAGTGTGATGAGATCCAGTCATTTAGTCAGTCTTTTTATATCTTTCAGGAGAAATACTCTTCTTATGCTTCTGCTCCTCCAAGGGATGTATCTTAAATACCTGTGCTGGAGGGAAAGGAATTCTAACATAGATGTGAGGGCTGTTGGTTCCTGGCTGAATTTATTACATGGATTTTAACAAAAGGATACTCTCTGACATGAATTTAGTTAATATATACTTTTTAAAATTTCAAAAACAAAACTTTTTATTATAAATACTCATTAGATTTATAGTTTTAATTATTTATATGTACAGTTCGGTGGCACTCAGCACATCCCATTTTTGGGCAACCATTGCCACCATCTATCTTCAAAATATTTTCAGATTTGTAAAGGGACACTCTGTTCTCATTAAATAACTCCCAACTCCTCCCTCCCCTATCTCCCGGCAACCACCGTTCTACTCCAAGACGGACTACTGGACTTGGTTTCTCTTTCACTTAATAAAAGAGGCTCCACTGCTGACCAAGGGGCTTGCTTCCACACCCGCAGGTCTTCTTGCACATAGATGCTTAGAGTTTATTGTGGAGAAAGGTAACTGAAAATGGGGTTGGAGAAAGAAAAAAAAAAGTGGTGACAAACTGGATGGAGGCCTCCTATCCAGGGGTCTCAGCAGTCTTGCTATGGAGCCTCTTTGGCATCAAGAAGTTGATCTTTTGAGCCATTTCCATGTTGCAGATCTGCGGGCGAGTTTACCACTGTCCCTAGTGGCAAGGCTTCTTAGTGTCTTTTTTTAATTATTATTCTTTTTACATATACATGACAGTAGAATGTAATTTGACATATTATACATACATGGAGTATAACTTCCCATTCTTTTTTTTTTCTTTGTGGTGCTGGGCCTTGTGCATGCAAGGCAAGCAGTCTATTAACTGAGTTATATCCTCAGCCCCCAGCCCCATAACTTCCTATTCTTATGGTTGAAAATGACGTGGAATTTCACTAGTCATGTATTCATATATGAACATAGGAAGGTTATGTCCAGTTCATTCTAGGGTCTTTCCTATTCCCATCTCCTCATCCCTTCCCTTCATTCCCCTTTGTCTAATCCAACTTCTATTCTCTCCTCCCCCTTATCGTGTGTTGTTAGCATCCACATATCACAGAGAACATTTGTCCTTTGGTTTTGGGGGGATTGGCTTATTTCACTTAGTATGGTAGTTTTCAGTTCCGTCCATTTGCTGACAAATGCCATAATTTCATTCTTCTTTATGGCTGAGTAATATACCATCATGTAAATATGCCACATTTTCTTTATCCATTTATCTGTTGAAGGGCCTTTAGGTTGGTTCCATAGCTTGGCTATTGTGAATTGAGCTGCTATAAACAGTGATGTGGCCACAGTACTGTAGTATGCTGATTTTCTATGTTGATTTTTGGGTATATGCCAAGAAGTGGGATAACCGGATCAAGTGGTTGTTCCATTCCTAGTTTTCTGAGGAATCTCCATACTGCTGTCCAGAGTGGTTACACTAATTTGTAGTCTCACCAGCAAAGTATCTCCTATGTGTTTTTTAAAATATTTTTTTTAGTTGTCAATGGACTTTATTTATTTATATATGGTGTTAGAATCTAACCTAGTGCCTCACACATGTTAGGCAAGCACTCTACCACTAAGCCACAGTCCCAGCCCTCTCATAGTGTTTTAATTGCTTAATGTCCTCAGTGAGGCTGCTTAGAGTGAGGATTCTGTTTAGGGTCCTGTATGCACCTTTCATGCTCCCTTCCTACACCATTCCAGTCCTGGTATGACCTTGGATTCAAGTCTTCGCTCTTCAGGACTCTGCACACTCAGGACTTGTCTGAGCTACCTTTATAGAAATAATTAATATACTATAAAATTCATCTATTTAAAGTATACAACTCACATAGTTATGAAACCATAAAAATTATTCAATACATGAATATTTTCATCACCCTAAGAAGAAACCTCATGTCTATTAGTAGTCATTCCCAATTCCCCCCTCACATCAGTCTCTGTTTTCTGTTCTCTTGGGTATATACCTAGAAGTGGAATTTCTAAGTCATATGGTAACTCTATGTTTAACATTTTGAGGATATATCAAACTGCTTCCCAAAGTGGTTGCACCATTTTGTAATTCTTTTTTTAAAATTTTTAAAAAACATTTATTATATTTTTAGGTGTAGATGGACACAACACAATGCTTTTATTTTTATGTGGTGCTGAGGATCAAACCCGGGTCCCGCCCACGCTAGGGGAGCGCTTTACCGCTGAGGCACAATCCCATCCCTGTAATTCTTTACTGAAATAAATATGTAAGTTCTATGTAAGAGACAGAAATGGGTTCTACTGCTTCTTAGATATTAGCTAGCTTTTCTGGTTAGATTGAAATTCCCCCAATTTTATTCCTTAGAGCTAAGACATTGAGTGCCGTACGTTAAAAATACACTCATCTAATAGAAATAAAATATGGAGCCATTTCCAGTTTGAACATGTTTATCAGCTGGAGATAAGTGAATGGAACAGAGGTCAGGTAAATTCTGACAGGGAAGAATGGTCGGGAAAGGTCCAGGAGGTCTAGACTTGCTGGGGAAAGGTTGGCTTCAGAATAGATAAGAGTGGCAAAGGAGGAGAGGAGCAATAATCTAGAGAAGACTGTTCTGGAGAAAGTTGTGCAAGAGAGTGCTAGACACATCTAACAATTTTTCCAGGATTGATACTCTTTTCTTTGTTAGAATAGAGTTAAATATGTATCCAAATGAAACCAATCCTCTATGTGTGTGTGTGTGTGCGCACGCACCCACGCCCGTGCATGCACACACAGGTGTGTGCCTGCGTGTTAGTGGGGATTGAGCCAAGGGCTCCCACAGCTACACAAGCACTATACCAATGAGCTATGTCCCCAGACCACAATCCTAATTTACTGCAATTTTTGAAAAAGAGTAAATCCAATGGTATAGAGATACATGTTTAACAACTGACTGGAGGAGGGGCGCTATTTGTAGATTTGCTGATTTGTGTGGTGTAACTCCCCTTTCCAGGCCCAACATCAAGCTCTTGGAGTGATGCTGTGGAACATGCCCTTGGGAAGAGTGATGCATAACTGGCTACCTCAAGGAAGTGGAGCTGCTTCCAGCACGGCACTGGTGGAAGTGAAGGATCCAACCATCAGATGGGATCAGAGTGTGGCAGCTTGTGCCAAGTTGGAAGGGCAAGACCAAGGGGTGCAAGAGGGAGGTAGAAGGAAAGGCCAATCACAGATGAGAAGACTAACTTGGCATAGAAAGCCATATGTACCCAGGGCTGGTCACCCACACGTTCTGTAGATTGAATCTTGGTGCAGATCTGAGTTTTTCTTTTATAATGCAAACAGCCTTCAGGAACCTACTCCAAAGGCTGCTCCCAAGGTTCTGTTGCACTAAGATAATAGTGTGGGTCAGCCAGGATCAACTTTCTGCTGCTGTGAAGCACTGGATGAGGCTTTTCTGGACAGTCCTGACCTTCCAGAGGCTGAAGCGAAATCAAAGAGACAGGATAAATGGAGGCTTTTCCTTCTCTTTTATGTGAGCCTACCTGGTATGAGAATAGCTTCCACCAAGAATTAGTTGCTTAGAGAAGAAGGTTCCGAGCAAATCTGGACCAGGTGTTCGCTCCATTTAGTCCCAGAGCCAAGAAAAACTATTTTCTGGGCACTGAAAGGAAGAAAAAGGAGAATTCTATTTAATGATCATCTTTTAAATTGTTTATTCTCATCCAAAAAATTAGGTTTTGTCTCTGTCCAAGCTTCACTGGACAATTGAAACTCATATCTGTACGGAATTTCAGGATGATCTTGAGTCAAGGTACCCAGTGGGGAATTTTAAAGATAGATAACTTGTATGAAATCATGGGGCTGGGGTTGTGGCTCAGCGGTAGAGCACTTGCCTCACATGCGTGAGGCCCTGGGTTCGATCCTCAGCACCACATAAAAATAAATAAATAAAAGTGAAGATATTTTTTTAAAAAACTCTATTTGTTAAAAAAAAAAAAAAAGAAATCAAAGCCTTACCTTCACTAAGGTCTACAGACACTCGACACAGGCTGTAGAAAATGAGAAATTCAGTCTTTCAATCAGGAGAAGCAAGCACAAGGCCAAGGCATGTCAAATAACAAAGCTGATGAATTTTTCACAGAATTGAGGAGTGTTTTGGCAGAATTGTCCTGGTTGCTTAGGTGATGTGTAGACACAGTTTTCTGCTAACTTGATGGGATGATGATTATCCTTTTTTTTTTTCTTCCCACCTGCTAGATCCCAGGGGGAAAGAAATCTGTACATTCTAATCTTTTCTTTACCAATAAAATAAAACCAAGGAGCTAATTTTAATAAATTATGAACATTTACTTATCCTCATGGGGAGAAGAGAAAGGTTGATTCTTCTTCCAGAGCAGTCTCTTGATCCATCCAATCTATTAAAGAATAATTGAACCAGCAACAATCACTTCCATGAAGTATCTACTAATTACACTGCTCTATAAACAGTCTCTGCATTCAGAAGTGCCAGTTGCTAAAAATGGATCATTACATCACCAAGGGTGTTGTTAGAATTTCAACTACTCCTAGATTCAAAGGATCTAACCCTGAAAAACAGCTGATGCTTTAGTTTTCCTTTCCCAACAGTGCCCCAAATCTTACCTTGTACATTCTGAAACCTTTGCTTTTCTCCAAATTCAAGTTCTTTGTCTTCTCCTGTGTTATGAAACTTATAAGGGATCCCAAAATACACCATTTCTCTTAAATGATTCACACATTCTTTATCTTATTCAGCAAACTTCCAGGCAGCTGACAGAACAAGCCCCCATAAACCAAGCCTGATATAGTCCATTCAAGACTCCATTTTTATCTTTCAAAAGAGGGGAACTGGCTTATGTATGCTTTAGGATTAGGTTCAGCTGGAATAGAGACTGAAATATCAGTGGTGTAAATTAAGCAGAGAGTATTTCAATCTCCCATAAGTGAAGCCTGGTAGTTAAGGGTGCAGGGCTAGTGCAGTAATGCCATGATCATCAAGAACCCAGGTTCCTTCCTTCTTGTTGCTCTGCCATTCTCCAAACATGTCTTCCATCTCTTGGTCTAAGACAATGCTTTAGCTCAAGAGATTGGGTCAACATTTCTGCCATCAGTCAAAAATTACATGTGGCCTCTTTGAAATGGGACCACCAGAGGCCACACTCAACACTCCTACTTCTAATCCCCTCCAGTGGATTAGAATCCACTGGATAGCTGCAAGAGAGTCTGGGATATGAGATATATATATCTATTCACCTGCTAAAAATCATGGATTTTCTTACCATGGAGCAAAAAAAAAAAAAAAAAAAAAAAGAACAGATATTGGCAGGAGCTGACTGTCACTACCACAAATTAGATCTCATTTTTAAATTGTGTCCTTAATATTCTAGGGTTTTAGTGTGTCATATGGGGCTACTATGGATTTGGGTTGGGGAGAAGACGAAAATAAATGTACATAGGATTCCAGAAAACTTCTCAAAATCAAAGCATCTGGACACACTTTTGAGATAAAATTGTGTTAGAACATTTCTGATAGGTGATTGTGGTATGGATTTGGAGCTGCTGGAAGGGTGACTCCAAGGCCCCAGGAGTAGGAGTTCATCAATGGAGCCCTGGACTTCCAAGAAGAGATTAGAATCTTGAACAAGGTACCAATTCTGGAAAATGACACACTGAGCTAGAGTTAGGCATGCTTTTGACATTTACATCATATGACACTGACTAAAGAAAGAGTAACTGACTGCTGAGACCTAAAATGGGACTGAGAAGATGCTCTGTTCTCTCTCACAGGATTGTGAGCCAGGTGATAGAGTTTCTCAACCTTGGTACCATCGACTTCTGTGCCAGATCATTCTTCGTTGTGTACAACTGTAATGTGCACTGCAAGTGGATATCAGCATCCCTGGCCTCCACCCCCAGATGCCAATGGTATCCCTTCAGTTGTGAAAACTGAGAATGCCTCTAGACATTGCCAAATGTGCCCTGAGTTAGGATCTATATAATGGTTCTCTTTTTTGAACCTTGTTAATGGGTGTACAATAAGGTACCAATCCTTTCATAACTTAGATGGGCTCCATATCAAAGACCTTAACATGTCCATGAACTTGAGTAAATAATCAATCCCACTTCTTAGACTCTGGGGGAAACAATTTGTAAGAGACTTTCTGCCTGCAGAGGTTCATTGTAAAACTGTTTTTAATAGAGAAAAATTGAAAAAAAGAAAGATTTTTCTGAAAAACCAGAAAATGTTGAACGACAGAGAAATAGGTAAGTCCACTAAAACGTGTTTATGTGTCCATAAAAACTTGGGGAGATACGATGTAATGATAAGTGAGCAAACAAAAAACTATGTAGAGAAAAGGACAAGAAGGAAATGAACTAAAATGGAAGGCTCTGGGGAATATGATGAGAAGTGATTTTTTTTCTCCTTCTCCCCCCCCCACTTTTTTTTGGGTTGTTGTTTTCAAACTTTATGAGCTCAATATGAATGACTTGATAATAAACTGCAAAACAAAACTTCAAAATATTATTAAAAATACATTCCAGTGCTCAAGGGAGGAAAGCTATATGATCACAGTCCTTGTGAGCAGTGTCTGTCCCCGAGGATGCTCAGAGTTTTAAGAGCGTTTCTATAAGTTCCTGCTGTGGGGAGAGAGGCAGACACGGAGGTTCCTTCTTGCACAGATTGCCTTGCTCGGTGTCAAGAGATCCAGTCAGGCCGCCATCTTTTTTTTTTTTTCTTTTTTCTTTTTGGTAGTACTAGGGATTGAACGTAGGGCCTTGTGCCTGCACCATAAGCACTCTACCAACTGAGCTATATCCCAACCCAAGAGCTACCATCTTTTGAACCAGGAACCCCTTTAAAGGAAAAGGCTCTGGTGGAAAGAAGTCCAACCCTCTGTGGGAGGGCTTTACCAAGGCACTGTCAAATAGGAGCCTTTGATTCTGGAGGGCAACAAACCAGGCCAATCAGAGGAGACTATGTAAAAAACTTCCTAGAGACAGGCTTCAAAGGCATTGGCCTCTGATCCCAGCAGCTCAGGAGACTGAGGCAGGGGACTCACAAGTTCAAATTGAGCCTCAGCAAGGGGCAGGCACCCAGCAACTCAGTGAGACCCTGTGTCTAAATAAAATACAAAATAGGGCTGGGGATGTGGCTGGTTGAGTGCCCCTGAGTTCAAGGTAGCCTGTCACATTTGCAAATCCCTAAGGAAGTAGCTCTGCCCACCTTTGAGAAGTTAACTAGGAGAACCAGGCCATCAAACAAGTGCGGATCTCCCAGAGTGGAGGTCTGCTTCTCCAGGAAGCTTCACCAGAGTGTTTCGGTGCATGTGGTCGACATTACACCAGCAGCCAGAACCCTTCCCTCTCTACCCGAATGTCCCCGAAGGTGCTTCCACAGATAGGTGGGAAACCTGTTAAAATTCAGGACTTCAATTCCTTCTCTAGCTCTCTCATTTAATAGTCTTGGGGGAGTCGATTGCTCAGGAATTTGTATTTAATTCTGGTAATCCTGAGTCATAATCTGGTTTTGTACCCATTGTTTTAGACACCACTGAAATAACTCTCACTCTAACTCTGAAATAACTCATAACAACAGGGGGGAGTTCCTAAAAAATTAAATGTAGAATTAACCATGTGATCCAGCAACTCCACTTTTCAGAAGAATTGAAAAACAGAGTCTTGAAGATCTATCTGAACACTTATATTCATAGCAGCATTATTCACAATAACCAGGAAGTGGAAGCAACTCAGGTGATCATCAACAGATGAATAAATAAATGAAATGTGGCATATATGCATATACAGTGGAATATTTATACATATACAGCTTTAAGAAGGAAGGAAATTCTGACATATGCTATGTGTATGAATCTTAAGGACATTATATTAAGTGAAATAAACCAGTCACAAAAAAAGATAATTACTGTATGGTTCCATGTATTCGAGTATCTAGAATAGGCAAATTCACAGAGACAATAAAAAACAGAATGGTGGGCCAGGGACTGGAAGGATGGAGGAATGGAGAGTTAGTTTTAATGGGTATGGAGAGTTTCAGCTGGGGAAAATGAACCTTCCAGAGATGGATTCTGGTAATGGTTATGCAACAATGTGAACATACATTCCACTGAACTGTTTATGTAAAATAGTTAAAATGGTGAATTTTATGTTGTATACATACATATTTTCACACACATAGCCAAGTACCATCAGTAATTACCAAAACAACCATGAGATTCTTTCTGGCAAAGAAGTAAGTTGCATCATAGAAATCATAGCCACTGAAATAACTTTTGGGGGGAATGCAAAACACAGAGACAAAATCTTTAGAAAGTAAAATCAGTACAAAAACAAGCTTCTTTCTTTTTTTTTCCCATATCAGGATTATTCTTCATAAAATAAACAGAGAAAAACAGGAAACGGGAGACTAAAATAAATCTGTTTAAGGAAAAAAAATCATTCCTTAAACTTTACAAGTAGGTCCTTCTGGATCTTTAAATGTGTCTCTGAGTGTTTGTGGTTTAAAGACTTTTAAATATTATCCTATCTCTCCACTTCTGGCAATGAGTTTCCTTCCTATCTTATAAAAATACTTTTCTTTGATGGCCAAATAGATTTGGTGACTCTGGTGGGTAGCCCCTCAGGGCCCTATTCCAGCTGTTAAAGTGGAGACAGGGCAGGAAGCTTGCGAGACAGTGTCTTAGAAGATACTGTGAGTTGGGGGAGGCGTTTATTAGGGGATTTGCAAATGTGACAGGCTAACTTTAATGATATTGCCAATTATCATTTTCACTGAGGGTGAAACAAAAAAAATCAACTTTAAATATAGCATGTGTTATGTTTAGGTTAGGCTAAAATGTAAAACCTTACTGGCTTAAACAATGCAGAAGCTTATCTTTTCTTAGAAGAATGCAGAGAGTCCGGGACTGGTGTGGAGTCTGTGAAGTTGTTGGGGACCAGGGCTGCTTCTGTCTTGTTGCACTGCCATCCTCAGTTGGTGGTTCCATGTGATAATTTGACTATTGAAGCTTCAGCCATCAAGTCTATATTCTGGCTTGTGGGGAAGAGCAGAGGGTGATGAGGCCAGCTCCTTCCAATAGCAGAAGTTACACAAGACACTCTAATTTATTTCATAGTAGCCAGAAAAGTCACTAAACTACAAGAGAAGCTAGCAAACGGGGTCTTCATTCCAAGGAGCCGTTTGCCTAGCTAAGAAAGAGAAAGCCAATATTGGAGTAGCTGATTAGCAGTCTTTGCCCCTGGGAAGTTAGGGAAGAAGAAAGGACCCTGTTAGTTCTGTAGCCCAGGTATTGCAAACCTTTTACCTGAGACTGTTCTAGACTCTCTGACCTCATCATCTTATTTAATACTTACAGCTTTCCTGGCTTTGTGTTATCATTTCCACTTGACAGATAAAGGTACTGAGATTCCAAGAGTTGTCATTTTATCCAATACAATTCCATAAACTGTGCTGCCAGCCTCGTAATTCTTTGGGATCATTCCTGCGTAGTCCCAAAGCTCCTTCCTCTGTGGTACCAGGAGGTGGAAAGTAGAGTCGGCTGTGTTGGTGTTATTTTAGGACTCTCAGCTCTACACCTTCACCTCTAGACAAATCTTCTTGACACCTAACCCTGCCATGAAGCAGCCCAGGAACCCATCATGAACACTATGCATGCGGGAGCCTTGAGAACCTAGGCTGTCCTGTGGCTTGCTTGCCTTTTGAACTGAAGTTAGCATTCTAGTATGGGCTTACCCAGGTTTGACTACTGCACCCTCTTTAGTTGAGGAAATGCTTCTGCTAAAATGTGTGTGTGTGTGTGTGTGTGTGTGTGTGTGTGTGTGTGTTGTTTATTGCAGGCTCAGAGGTCCAAAGAGAAGAAGGAGAATTAACCACAGAACTGGATCTTCTCTCCGACACCCAGTATGGAAGGGAGGATGTTAGGAGGAAATGCCTGAAACCAAGAAAGCTCAGAAGGCCCCTTTAACTGACTCTACTCTCTTAAGGATTACAATGGTTTCCTTTCATACTTTCCCATAACCTTCTTGAGCGATTAGGACATTTAATGTTTAAGTTGATGAGGAGGAGGTATTCATCAAGAAGATTAACTTAAGACAGAGACTGGTGGCCTGATTTTGTTCCTGCCTGAGAGCTCTTCCCTGTGTCCGCAGCACTTGGAGGGTTTCTCCTTAGGGAGCTGGTTGGTGCAGCCTGGCAGATCTGAAATAAACACAGATGTTTCTGCATTGCTGTGGAAGAACAACAGAGATTTCTGAATTCCAGGGCAAGGTCATTCATGGGGGGTTGGGCTGACATCTTGAGAGGCATGCTTCCTGTGACAGAGGACAGAATCCTGGTCACCCCTTCTCTCTTTTTTTGGTATTAAGGATTGAACTCAGAGGCACTCAACCACTGAGCCACATCCCAGCCATATTTTGTATTTTATTTAGAGACAGGGTCTGAGATGCTTAGCACCTCACTGTTAGCTGAGGCTGGTTTGAACCCGAGATCCTCCTGCCTCAGCCTCCCAAGCTGCTGGACCCCTTCTCTTGATAGATGTCCTTTCTTCTAAGAGCTATACCTTTCACTGTCCTACCTTTGGGCTACCATGTAGAATATTCTGCAAAACCCTTAATTTCTACTTTAAAGTACCATTTCAGGGCTGGGGATGTGGCTCAAGCGGTAGCGCGCTCACCTGGCATGCGTGTGGCCCGGGTTCGATCCTCAGCACCACATACCAACAAAGATGTTGTATCTGCAAAAAAAAAAAACTAAAAATAAATAAATAAATATTTAAAAAAATTCTCTCTCTCTCTTTAAAAAAAAAGTACCATTTCAACAAAAAACAGAAAAGTTAATGTTTTTTATAAAAAGTTTAGAAAATAGGGATAATGAAAAATAAGAAACATTTCCTATTACTCTATTTCCCAGAAATAACCAGCTAGTGCTTCCTATATTTTCTAAGGGCATATATATATATATATATATATATATATATATATATGTGTGTGTGTGTGTGTGTGTGTGTGTATCTATATATATAACACATACATACATGTGTGCATACATGTTACTTCTGTACTTTTATATTTAAAAGCAAAAGTGCAATCAGACTATTTTATAACCAGCTTTTTGTCACTTAGTGATATGTCAGTCATCTTTCTGTGACAATAGAATCTGCAATATTGTTCTTAATGGCTGAAGATATTCTATTATACCATTATTTTTTAAAAACCCCCTGTTGTTGCACACTGAAACTAGGTCGTTGCTGTATCTTTTAAAATATTATTATTATAAATGAGATCTTAGGGCACATCATTGAGTATTTTCTTAGAATAAACTCCTAGAAGAAGAATACTGAGATACTTTGTGAACTTTTGAGAGTTTTTGAAATATACGGTCAAATGGACCTGTAGAAAAGTTGTAATGATGTACATGCTCAGCCACCATATAGGAAGGGATTCCCTAAATTCTAGCTTATATTTGACACTAGGTTTTTCTTTAAAATTCTGAAAACTCAATGATATGCTGTAATCTTTTGGGACAGACCCATAATTACAGATCTGTCCTGTACAGAGAGCTTTCCTTCCATAGACTCCATCTGAGATCTCACGACCAAAGGTTGCCAAAAAAAAAAGGAGCCAAATTAGAACCAAATTCAGATGTCTGTTTCAGCATATCCTCTCATTTCCATCAGCCTCTGAACACATCCTGCCAAATAACTCTCTTATTTGTGACCTGGGCTGGCATTGGTGCTGACCTACATAGAGAATACTTTTTATCTCATTACCAGCCTTCTGAACCATCTGGTCCTGGCTAAACAGGTTACCCACGCAGTTGGAACCTTCATCACTCAGCTAGCTTTCTTCTCGCCAGTTTCCCAATAAAAATATTTCCTACCTTGCTCTTTACACCAAAAAGAAGGGATGGCTATCTTTTTTAACTTGATAGCCAAGTTACTTATTTTTTAAGTCTTGACCATCCTACAGATTCTACCGTGGATTTCTGAAAGCTCTGGGAAAGAGTAGAAAGAGAGAGAAGGGGAGAAAGATCATAAAGACTTGGGCCTGACCCATTGCCTCTTTATGCTATCAAGCTTTTTTAAATATTTAAAATATTTGTGGTTGGGGGGAAAGGCCAGTTATGTTCAAAAATGAGATTCCGCTCTTGGCTACAATTTTTTTTTTCCTCCAAATTCCTAGGATGGAAACAGATTGTTCTTCCAAGACTGGGAGCTATTTTTACCTGCAACAATATGGATGCACACACCTGCCTGTCTGTATATCTATGCGCTTACACACTTGGATTCATTAATCAGAGGGTCTGTCTATGAAATGCTGATCGGTGTCTTAGCGTGCATGTGGAAGTGTATTCTGTGAAGTGTGGGGCTATTTTTCCTTTAGTTATTCATTTTTCTTGTATGATATTTTGGGGTATTAAAGTCAGTCATGTGAAACAAATTAGGCCTATTTTGGGAAACTTCCATCATTAATTGTGTTGGGTTGTTATGGTCTCTGTTCTTTGGTCAGGCATTTATTTAATCATGCAAAACATCTTTATTGAAGCCCTATGGAGGGCAAAGCTGTCCTCTGAGTGCTGTGGAAGACATCAGAATAGAATCCCCAGGCCAGTTCTCCAACCCATCAGCTGTCATGAAGGAGTCCTGTCACTTACACAGTCTCAGTTTATGCACTTTTATAACAAGGCACCTGTGCTTATTGTCTCATGAAGGCATTAGCTTGCCTATACTTGTGAGCTCCTCATGGTGATGGGTCTTTTCAAATACCTGCTGACCATTTGTATATTCATTTGGGAAATTGTTTATTCAGGTCCTTATCCCATTTTTAAATGCTTTTTTTTTTGCTATTGAGTTTTATGAATTCTTTTTATATTTTGGATAGTCACTCTTTTAACAGATCTTTGGTTTGCAAATCTTTTCTCCAAATCATTGCATTGATTATTTCTTTTGCTGTGCAGAAGCATGGGTGATGGTGGGGTCCTGAGCAGTCTGTAGTTGGTATCCCATGCCATGAATCAGAGAGACACAGCACTCATTCCGGAAGTCATATCAAAACCTGCAATGGAAGGGTCCACCCCAGCTACAGGTAAGCCCAACAGATGCTGAGGCCACCCTGGGGATGTCTGATCTCACGCTTCACACAGTCCATGGTCATGTGCTTTTATGCTCCTTTCTAATGTTTCATCATGAAAACTTTAAAATGTACATAATATAGACAGAAAAGCATAATAAAAACTCAGATGCTCATCCCCCAACTCCAACAGATAAATCTATCCTTCATCACTCCCTGACCCTGCTGTTCCCAGACATCTTGTCATTTCACCCACATGGGCTTCTGTAATTGATAAGGACTTTTTAGAAATGTAACCACCATGCTATTATCCACCCTAATAAAATTAACAATTACTCCTCAGTATCAGATTAATTAGCAATTACCCCTCAATATCAGATTAGTTCCCTTAAAGATGCCTCTTTAGGTTGTTTTTTTCCAAGTCAAGATCCAAACAAGGCTCATGCCTTTCATTCAATTATCATCTCTCTTATGTCTCTGTTATTCTTGAACAGTTCCCACCCGTGACTACATCAACTCAAAGTCCTCTGAACAGCAAAGGAAATAACCGACAAAATAAAAAGACCATATGCACATGTGTATATGTGTGTGTTGTACACCTTAAATACATAAAACTTTATTTATTAAAACAAAACAGGGAAACTGTTTTACTATGCTATTGATTAGTTGAAGAAACGAAGTCACCTGTCTTGTAGAATGTGCCACGTTTCAGATTGGGCTGATTGCTCATGTATAATATTACTTAATTTGTTCTTCAGTCCTCTGTATTTTCTACATAGTGAGAGATCTAGACTCTTCATTAGATTTGGGATCAACTTCTCCATAGTTGGTGCTGCGTGTTTCACACTGTCACCTCAGGAAGCACACAGGTCCAGAGTGTGACAGATGGGTGTGTTTAAGGTGACAGATCAGTGTGTTTAGGGTGTCAGCCTCACCATTCTGATATGAGATCCCCCATAAATATTCTTCCTAAGGTTTTCAGCATCCTGTAGTGACTACTTTCTAAGTCCTATATGTCATTAACAGAATCCTATCATTCATTCCTTCTGCATTTAATAGTGGAAATGTGATCACAAGGAAATTGCCACAGCAACAATTTGGTTATCCAGAAATGCAGTTATATGGGCAGGAAAGGTAGAATAAACATTCTCTTTGTCTTTACCAATGTTTAAAGTAATGATTTAAAGTCCTAGCCTCCTTCAGTAGAGAACCATAATCTTTTGTTTTATAAAGATTTTTGGAAGTTAATGTGTTTCAATTCTTTATTCCATTATTATTTTGTTGTTGTGGCTGATGCTAAAATTTCTCCATCTTCTTGAGTGGAAAGGTTTGGTTCCCTTTAATGTGGACCAATGAGATTTTCACAGTTTCCTTTCTGGCATACAATGAATTTCTGGCATTTGATGACCCAGGCTCATCTTGTACACTTTTTACCTACTCATGGAATCAGTCATTTATCCAAGAACTCTGTCTCTTGCATTGGGAAATTGTTTTTAGAGACCATAATCTGAGCACTAGGGGTGCTTATCCCCATCATGACTTTTCAGTGGATAAAGCTACAAATATATATATCCCTTAATATATATATTATACACATATAATATATATGTTTATATATTTTTTAAGGGAATAAATGTTAAATTACAGAGGTTTTCCTTAACTTTGCTTCAATATGTGGATCTATTCTACTTTATTTAGCCAGTCCCCTATTGTGTGTTTATTTGGTTAACACCTGTTTCTCCTAGACTCTAAGTTCTGCTTGTGACGTCTGCTTTTTACTTCCTTCTGTGTCCCTTGTACTTAGCACAATGCTGAGAACATAGTAATTGCCCAGTAAACATCTGGGAAGAATGGATGCTTGAATGTGTGAAGGTCCCTTTGAATCCTCAAATTCTAGACTCCTTTGGCTCAGCCACAGCTCACCAAGTACCAATCCAGACTGCTCCCCTTACATTCATTTCCAGCCAGGGATCCAGATGCTTGGTTGCCATGTGAGGATTGCAGGGTTGTCATAAATTGGATTGCCAAACTCGATTCTCCACTGTGCATCTGCTAATTAACCAAGGGCAAGTGGGGTGCCCTCCCATTGTGGATAGTGTGTCCTGTGCTACCCTCTGGATGTGGGACTTAGTCATATGAACTATCTCTGTCAATGGAATATGAGTGGATGTGCAGTGAGCTTAGGACTTTAATTTGGCTTGCGCCTTCTGCATCAACCATGAGGAAAACATGGCTTGAATAATCATTACCATTTCTGCCAGGGTCCCAGAACAAACACAAGTAGAGCCAACCTGAAGCTATTCTATAGTGGAGAGTCAATCCCAGCCAACCTTCAGTATGAAATAAAGCCACCAGCCAAGCCCAGCCTAAATCAGTGAAGCTGAAATTAACTTTCTGCTCCATGAACATGAGAATAAATGTTCATTGTTGATAGACTTTGATTGGGAGGGGGGTCGTATATTAAAGAGCATTATTACAGCAGGTACCAACTGGTAGAGATTAATGAAGATCAGCAAAAATTCAAAAATTCAAGATTAATGAAGCCTGTTGCTTTCTTTTTAAAATTTTTTTTTAATTGTAGGTGGACATATATCTTTATTTTATTTATTTATTTTTTTATGTGGTGTTGAGGATCGAATCAAGTACTCAACCACTGAGCTACAACCTCAGCCCCTGTCTTTTTTTTTTAATCATCTGCAAGGTTTACTCAGGTAGAGTTAATCTTAAAGGATTCCCATCTCTTCCCTTGCTGATTTTTACCCAACTCCAGGCTCTCTACCTTTCTAAAGCCCCAAGTCTGTGTTTTAGACATTCAAGGACCCGCTGTGCTGTAGATCTCCCTAATCTCCTATCTTGGGCCTACAAGGAATAATGCCATAGCTACTGCACTAGTGGTTGTGCCCTCTCAATGCACATTTTTGTAAATGATCCCCCCCACCCCGCCCCGAGGTCATCCTGTTTTGAGGGTGCCATCTGTTTTCTATTGGGAATTGGATTCAAATTCTGACATTTTGAGACTTTCCCTTGGAAGCTCCCATTGCCAGCAGCTTTTCTGTTTCCAAAACAAATGTATGGAATGGAGTTGAGAACGAACATGGAGGTCCTGGAAGAGAGGCATTCAATTTCTGTACTTTCCCCCCTGAACTCTTCCCTGACTCCCCTCCTGAACTTGTTGGACCAGGCCCAGGTCCCTGTGTTGAGACATGAAGGGTGGTACACCTCTGCCCACACTCCAGCTCTGAATGCTACCAGAACTCCATTAAAGTCACTCTTTTGGTACCACAATTTTCTCCAGGAAGTCCCCGTGGGAAAGACAGCTGGAGAGAAGGGATAAGCCATGACTTGCCCATGGCAAGATCTTTGTGCCACAATGCCACCTCAGGGTCCCACTCACCAGCTGGCTGAGTCCTCCTTGTCTCTTTGGTCTCAGCTTTGATGAAACCTATGCCACAAAGCCTTCTCCGAGTTCTCATCCCAGACAGGAACTCTTTTTCTGCATTTCGTTGTGGCTTTTACTTCAGTGTGTTATAAGTTTTTTCACAAGGCTACGAGGTCCATGAGGGCAGGAACCATGTCCGGTCCACTTTCTACTTAGCACCTTCCGTAGCACCTGGCACATAAAAAGTTCTCTAAATATCTTGAGCATTACATATTTGGGACATCCTTCAGTATCAAGTTTCTCCACCATGAGACCCATTTTTAAAGACTATTTCCAGTTGGAAGTGACCTTGATTTGAATGAGCCAGCCACCTCCTTCTTGAATATTGAAGCACTAAAGTTCCTCTGCCCATCCCCACAGGCACCGATGTGATGGGGCCCTAGACAAGTGAGCTCACTGGAGGTTGGGAGTGGGGTGCAGAACAAAATCCCGACCCTCATTAGAGATCTTTGTGAACTTGTTGATGTGTGAAAGTACAAAGGAGTGGTAAAGCAGAGCCAAGGAGATGGAGAAAATTCTGTTTCACCCTTTTCCAAAGAGCTGATATAGAGAAAAATGCCAGTGTTTCTGATGGTCTTAGGAAAACAGACTTCAGGTGCAATTTCAGGATTTTGGAGTCATATCTGAATTTATCCACCTTATTTAACTTTACCTTCTAATGTGCGGTCAGGGGAGCTTTATGCATTCATGAAATATTTCTACTTGCATTAAAAAACACTGGAACAATCTATCGGAAAGCAATACAGTGGTGACCTCCAGGGAATGGAGTGTCAGACCCAAATAGACCAGGGAAGCAATGGCAACAAAACTTCTCAGTTATTCTTTTAATGCTATTTTGACTTTGGAATCACAGGAATTTATAACCTATTCAAATAATAACATTATACTTACAAAAAAACTTTCTTTGAAGAGAGCAATAACCCTCCAACTATTTTTAACTTGAACCTGCTTAAATGGGGCAAAAGACCTACCTCATTGTCTACCTAGTCTACCCTTCCACACTTTCCCATGGAAAAAAGATGAGATGCCTAAAATAACCAAGTGTTGCTGTATGAACAAGGCTTTTCTTGTAGGAAGGGATGATATTAAACATTTGCTTTTTCACTAGGGATGTTGATGACTCCTATTTGAACCACAATGTATGTGTAACTTTCAATCTAGTTTACTAGAAAATTGCAAGACCCTAATACTGATGAGATAAATATAGAATAGCAACCACAGTAGGGGAGATCAGATAATCTGCAATTAACTACCTGGGGTAATATAGCAGCAACTGCAGATGTAAGATATAACAAAACTTGCTTCCTCCTAGTGTGGGCATTCCAGCCCACTACACAGATGGGTCTACAGCAGAAACATAGTTACCACATGTTTGCATGGATGACAGAATTTGGAGTAGAACACCAAAATAAAGTATTGAGCTCACTCACTCTATTGGCTCATAAGTTCTAAATTCAGTCATTCTTAATGATTCTCTTAATACATTACTAGTTCTCCATGTGAATGACTGTTGGGAGGATTGTGTGATATGCATTCAGAAGAGCAGAAGAAACAATTTACATGTTTGGAGAGTGATTTGCATCCATCAGGAGAATCCTGGTATTCCACTAGTGGCCTTGGAGACCTGTTTTAAAAATTACTGCATTGGCAAAAATATCTGAGCTACCCCGCTCCCAGCCAAAGTCGTAGAGCACTGGGATTCTGGGATGGAAAATTTCAGTCACCCAAATCCTCCTTTTCCCAGGAGAAGGCAGCCCTTCACATGATGAAGGTCTTTCTGAAGCATGAGCTTTGGCATTGGAACATCTTTCCTGGACAGAACTCGCTGTTGGAGTTGTGCACATTTGGGAAGTATTTTTACAAGGAGGTGCTGAGAGCTGGTGAGTACTGAATAACTGCACCCCACCCTACACGCTTAATCACAGCCAAGCATCCCAGGGAGAACTGTGGTGGAGATTTTGAGGCAGTGGTTGTGGATTCATTTCTCTCGTGGTGCTCTGGTTTTCCCCACCCTCTTGTCCTAGGCTCTCCACTGGCCACTGCCATGTTTTGTGCTGTCTCTGAAGTCTGATTTCCAAAGGACATTCACCCTCTGGACTTGGGGGCTTCTTAGGCTTCCTTAGCTCTCATCATCTCAGGCTATTTGTATGTGACTTCTGTCTATATTAGGTAACCAGTTTACTTGACCCACCTGACCAGCTCCAGCAGACCAGAGGGAAGGTGAGAGGCAATAAAATGAAATCCTCATGTCTCCCAAATCCAATCACCTCTGCTCCACACCCTGCTATGGATTACCTACTATGCTTAGGGACAAATTCATGCTCAGCCTTGTGCTATGGATCTGTACTTTGCAGGAATGCAGAATATGTGTGAATTCTCGGTTAATGGTCAGCTAGATAAATGCTGAATTATTTGGCACAGTCATTGTGACCACCTAGACCCTTCCCCAGATCTTTCTGTAATCTTATAACTTAAGGGGTAATGCCAAAAGGCCAGCTGGTTTTGGGGAGTGGGGGCTCTGACTGGGTATCCTGGCCAACATCCTTTCTGCTTGGTGATACCTGAGCCATACTAGCTGCTATAAATTTTAAATATCAACCTTGTGCAAGTGAGCCATGGTCTTAGAAATCTCCATATAAAAAAATTAAAAGGGAGAGAAGCCAGACATGTGACTGCTGTGCACATATTCCCAGCCCACATTCCCTTCCCTTCACAGGCCACCCGGAGATATGAAGGTCTATTTGCAACAAGCAAATGATTTCATAAATTGCCCTTTGCCAAATCCCCAGAGGCCCTTGAATGCTGGGTGCTAATAAAGCCCAAATTATTATTAGGCATGTGGTCTATGTAGGTCATTGCCAGGTACTGGCATGATGAAAAATAAAGCAAAGAAACAAGCTAACCCCAGACGGAATGTGGATGAAGAAATGCAACCCCTTCTCCAAGCAAGAAACACACTCTAAATCTCTTCTCTTTTTTGTCTCCTAAAACTTGTTTTCCCACCTGCAAAACAAGGGTCACAAGAATGACCTCCTTCATTAGCATTTCATTAATGTTTTATTTTGATGAGAAATATGCTCTTTGGAAGTCAGAAACAGGGAGCCCACTGAGGAATTGGGAGACTTGGTCTCCTCCTGTAGCCTAAGATCTGTAGTTCCTGCCTCATCCTTGAGGTGTTTGTTGGCTTTTGTTTTACTAGCAGCCCCAAGGAGGGAGCATAGCATGAGTGGAAACAGGAAATGACCAGAGGTCAAGGTCTTGACTGAAGGAAGCAGCAGATGTGCTAGTGCTAGTCTGCTGTGGGTTTTTTTTGTTTTTGTTTTTTTTTTTTTTGATCAGATGCTCTCAGGAAGATGACCCATGGCAAACTTTCTGCCACTGCCACTTGGACAAAGTTCAGGATTGTTCTTTAGGGAGAACTCTTCCTGAGTCATAAGGAACATACGCATTTCCTGAGCATCCTGTTGCATGGTGGCGCTCCCTTCCTGACCAACAGGCTTGAGCTAGCGGAGGGTCAGTGCAGACAGCAGAGGTGCTGGACAGTCTGGGGCCATGCATCTGGGAAAGGATGGTGGGATTGGAGGTGTCCATGGAATTTCTCAGTCCTAGATCCAGTAGGACACTCCTGGGGAAGAAGGAAGAGGTTGGGAGGAACAGAGGAGGTGCATCCACTTGTGCTAGTATCTCCTCCAGTGAGAGGTTTGCAGGCTGGGTCTTTCCCTCCGACCTTGGCAGAGAATGGGAAACTTAAATAGGAAGCAAGGCAGCAAAGATAAACAGGCTAAGCTCACAACCTTTCCTACTGTTTTATATGATATTTGAGATAAGCCCATATCTTTAGTTTTATTTATGTATGCAATAAGCATGGGTCATATTTATCGGGTGCCAGGCACTCTTGCAGAACTTGACAAGTTGAAAGTCACTGGGTCCCCAAGGCCATCAGAGGCAGGTTGTATGATTCTTCCCTGTGAAGAAACCCAGGCAGAGAAGGGCCAAGTGTCTTGACCCGCAAGGTCTCACAATCAGTGAGGAGGAGCTGAGACTGGACTCCATGCAGCCTGGCTCCCAAGTCTGTGCTCTTGACCCTTGATTTGGTTTTCAGAAAATGGACTTTATTTTTTTAGATCAGATTTACAGAGAATTATGAACACAGCAATAGAGAGTCCCAATATACTCCATACCCAGTTTATCCTATTTAAGATACTTTATGTTAGTGTAGCTCATTTGTTACCATTAATGAAGCCATATCATTATTAACTGAAGTCCATAGTTTATTTGGATTTCTTTAGTTTTTACCTAATGTGTTTTTTCTGTTCCAGGATTCCACCCATGATATGACATTTAGTTGTCATATTTCTTCTTGGTCTTGACAGTTTCTCCAACTTTTCTTATTATTGATGACCCTCATGGTTTTGAGGTCAGGTGTTTAGGGAGGTGTCTGGTGATGTTTTTTCCCCCTCAGGATTTGACTGGGGTTCAATTCTTGACTTTTTATAGGTACAATGAACTCTTGCTAGGAAGGTCATCTGTATTAGCTTTGCCATTATTTAGCAGGATTCCATACTAGGTTGTTTTCTTCTACATTTGTTTTATCTTGGAAAGAAAAAGATACTCCTGTTTTGCAGTCATTCTGTATCATCCACTTCTGAGAATAATAATCTTGGGGCTGGGAATATAGCTCAGTTGGTAGAGTGCTTGCCTTCCATGCACAAGGCCATGGGCTCAATCACCAGGACCATAAAAAAGAAAAAAAAAAAAGAATAATAAACACAGGCTCTGCAGCTGATGTGGGGTGGCAGGGCCCTTGGTCTGTGCTGGCTTCTATTTCAGGATCACAGGTTGCATTTGGTTCTTTAGCCCTTCAGCCTAGTCCTATCCACCTCTGTTAAGACTGACATAGAAAAGTATAAAAGGAACACAGTTGGGGCTTGGGCCCATAGGGCTCTTTCCTACCTGCTCAGCTACATTGGGTTTTGCTTGCTTCCTCATGGCCAACCTTTCCTCATGTCACCTAGCCGGGAGCAGCAGCCCACATTACCTGCATGGCCAGTGGCTTCCCAGCTCCCGACCCTCGCCTCTGTCTTTTCAACCTTCCATGTCTGCTGCCTCTGCAGAGGCATCTCCTCTGTTAGCCTGTGTAGCACATCTGGAGAATCCCCCAACCCCTGATCTTCCTAAGGTGTTCTCCTGGCCAGTTGATCCATATACCCATCCAACCCACCCTCCCCTGGCCATAAACTACACTGTCAGATGTAGACCACACTGGAGACACATTCGTTTTTCCATCCCAGGGAGAAGTCCGATCGTAAAGATGTTTGCACATGAGAGAAGAGCTTGAGATATGGTCTTGAGATTATAAAAATACATGCGACCTTTTAAAACCATAGCAACGCAAGAGGCAAGAAAGCTGCAAATTAAAGTGCATTTAAAGTAAGGCTATGGGCTTCAGGTTTGAAAATAAAGTGTTTAAGGTAAATAACTAAAGGGAGGGAAGTCTTGCTTTCAACCTCACCTATGTCAGTCTTGGAGCCTGGTGAAGCTCCAAGATTGACCCTCCAATCAATGTCTCTTGGCTGCGTGAGTGAATGAAGCACAGAGGTATTTCCTAGCTGCCTCCAACAGCTTGTAGCCATACTCCTGTCCATCCTTTCTCTCCTTTCCTTCAGTCTGGACAATTGGATAGTTTTGTGGCTCATGTTACCTCCCAGCCCTCTGTGCTTGGTTGAATTGCTGGTCTCCATTTTTTACCTTTTTCTGTATCCACCCACTTTGCCATGAGAGTTTGCAGACCCTCCTACAATCTTGGGAGGAGGATGCGTCCTTGCCCATTGACTTTGGGCTCAGCCATGGGGCACGAGCAGAGGCTATGCACAGAGCGGGATGAGATGTGCTAGTGTGACTGGGTGTGTCCTGTTGAACCTCTGTCATTGCATAAGAAGAGCATGCCCCTGCAATATTGCTGGTCCTGAGAGGATGAGAGACATGTGGAATAGACCTGTGCCAGAACGGCAGCCTGGAGTCCAACAGGGCTGATCCCACCAAGAGAAGCCGAACCCCAGCTGATCTGCAATGTGTGTGCCACAAGCTAATGCTCAGTGACGGGTGTGAGTTGCTTGGTATCAGCAATAGCTAAGGACACAACTCCACCTTCCAGTCTCTCTTGGAAATCTACACAAGACAGGTTTCTGGGAAGAGGAGTCTTCATGTCAAATCCTGTCCTAGGAGACCATTTCTTCCTTTGTGAGTCTCTCTGGTGATGTCACAGCCACCGTGACTCACCTCTCCCAGAAAGTACTCGTCTATTAGTCATGAGAGTCATTAGCATTCACCTGGGGTTTTATAAGCAGAAGGTGCCTGCAATATACAACCTTCTTCTCCTGAAGATGGTGGAGAGGCCAGGATTATTATACCTACTTGACACAGAGAAAATAAAAATCTCAGATGACATGGTGACTCAGCAGGGCTGGACAAGGAGTCAGCTGTCTGAAGGAAGAATGAGATAAGAAGTTCCTTAGGTCATAAGGTCAGGGGAGGAGGAACATCTGTGTGCCTGTGTGTTTTAATTTTTATAATTTTTTCATCATAGAAGGATGCACACCTATTGTACAAAACTAAGAAAATGCAGAAGACTTTAAGAATGCTGCCATACTACCTGCTATTATTTTTATTTATTTCTCTTTGTTATCTTAGCACATGTATTTATTTTGTATTTCTTATAAGTTAGAATCATGGTATGTACATCAGAGCTTTCCCTGTGGCACTTAAAATTCTTAGAGTTTTTAATGCATAGTATTCTGTTCTGTGGACTAATTCTAAGTGGTTTAAACATTCTCTCTCACTGCAAATATAGCTTGTTTATAATTATCTACTATTAAAAACAAATGTTTTGTTGAAATGGGAGATCATTTTATGTATTCAGTGCATGGCACATGGTGTATTCATAGTAAATGGTAGCTAGCATAAATACTTGCCTAAATCCCTAATAATTTCCTTAAAATAAACCTCTAGATGAATTTTGTGGGCTAATGAGTTTAAAGACTTTTGGATACTTATCAGTGAGCTGCTTTATAGAAAGGATGTTCCAAATGATAGTGTCGAAGGTGCTCATCTCACAAACTGGCACCAAACTATTCTTTTTAGACCAAAGCACTGCTGATTTGATAGGTGAAAAATAATAGTTCATTGTTACCATGTTGATTACTAGCCAGGCCAAAAGTTCCTGCTTAATTATTAACCAACCGTGACAGGATGACAAGAGGGCCATTTAGGTCAGGGCCTAGCATAATAAATAGTTTTGAATGAGTGAATTATCACAGGTGGCCATTCCATGGGCATGAGTGGAACCAGGAGGCCTAGATTTTAAGGACTGAAGTGGTCAAGGGGCAAGGACTTAGTCCTGGTCCTGCTTTGCTCAGCTGAAAGTACTTTCAAATGGACAAAAATCTGGGGTGGAAGCCTGGTTTGGAAGTGTCTATTGGAGTGGGAGTATTGAGAAGGGGATGCTAGGCTTTAGGGCTGGCCAGTCAGATGACCAGTGAGTGGCCTAGGTCAGCTAAGTGCCAGTGGTGCCCCTTCTTGCCCTTCCACCTCCCCTTGGCACTTCAAGCACACTCTGGTCTGCAGAGGAAGTGGGGGCTCCTCAGTTCTGCCATCAGGGAACAGGTGGGGAAGTCAACTCCAGTTTTCCCATCTGACTGTGCCATGATTTGCCTCCACCGTGAGACTACCTGAACTGGATCAACCCTGGCCACACTTTCCTCCTGGATCTGTCTGAGACCTCCTCTCTCCAGTTCTATGCCTCCCCCAACCAACCCAGAGTTCTCCTGAAGAACTCATTACCTATACCCTCTTCTTGATACAAGCTATGTATCAAGGGCGGAGATGGGGTTATATCATCTTTGTGTCTTTGGCAGAGAAAGAGCATGAGAGCCATGAATGAATGTCCTGGGATCATCCAGGGTACACCAAGAATAAACTCAGGACTTGGGACCTCACTGGGAGACACAGCCAAAGTTAACTCATTATCCATGTGTTTAATCACACAGTTTTGTTGAATGGAGAACTCAGAGATTAGGTTCTGTGGTTGACTGGGTTTGGAGCAGAAACGACATCACACATCCCAGTGCCCTGAAGATTACTGGTTTTGCCCTGATTTGACTTTGCAATGAGAGCCAAGTCTCAGCAAAAGCAGAAATTATTTTTTTTATTTTTTCCTTAACCCTCTGCCCAGTTTTCTTCTAAAACAGTGCTTCTCAAACTTCATTGAGAACCAGAATCATCTGGAAGTCTTCTTCAAACACAAAAACTTGAGTGTTGCCTCCAGAGTTTCTAATTTAGCATTTCTAACAACTTCCCTGATACTGCTGGACTGGGACCACAGTTTGAATACCACGGGTCTAATCCATTCCCAGGCAAGTGCTGGACTGGCCTTCTTCTCAGTCCAAGGAGCTGAGTGTATAAAATGTTCAGCCCCAGTGCCAGGGTCCAGCTAAACATCCACTGTTAGGCTTGGACTGTCTTTCTCTGCAGGAAGGCATAAGGAGACTGGACTTTCCCAGCCCACATTAGGCCTCAGGGCCAAAATATTTACGTTTGCAGGGCCTGATACCTTATCTGGGTATCTAGTAGCTCTGTGGGAAAGCACATGAAGATTTAGGGAAGAAAGATTTTACATCCTGGAAAAAAAAAAATTCTAGGAGCCAACCTTTGTGTGTGAGGCCATGGGCAGGTGAAGAGACCAAAGTTCTACAAGGAGATGGTCTGTGTCCTACTTGAGGGGTCTCCAGGTGACTCTGCCCATCTATGAGTTGAGCCCCTATTCTCTTTCTTGATCTTTACAGGAGAAGGTGAGACTCTGGGATAAGACTGGGTAAGATTTGCTTTCCAGCCACTTCCCTACCACACTTCAAATAAAATCCAGACTGCTTACCCTGGCCTGAGACTACTGGGTGCTTGGACTTCACCTCCCTGCTCTCCAACTTGAGCACTCCACTTTGCTGGCCTCCCTACTGTCCCTCAATTGCCAACCTTGTTCCATCTTAGAGCTCTATAGTAGCTCTGTCTAAAAGCTGAGGCCCCAAATAGAACACGAGGCTGGCTGTTCAGACATCCCCTCTCCAAGAAGTCCTTCAGCTCGTCCTCCATAAAGTAGCCTTGCCTTCTACCTGTACTTCTGTCCCTGTCTCCCAAGTCTACTTGTCACCAGCTGACCTATGCTTGCTAATTTGCTTACGCGTTTATTATTTGTCTACACATCTCCTTCCGGAATGAAAGCCCCATGAAGGCAGGAGCCTTGTCTGTCTCTCCCTAGCTTTATCCCCAGTTACCACATTGTACAGGTTCTATAAAGATATATGGAATAAGAGCTGGGGCTGGGGCTCAGTGGTAGAGCACTTGTCTTAGCATGTGTGAGGCACTGGGTTCGATTCTCAGCACTGCATATAAATAAATGAATAAAATAAAGGTCCATTAACAACTAAAAAAAAATTTAAAAAAATTAAAGAAAAAAAAAGATTTATGGAATGAATTTGTGGACTCTACCAGTCACCCTATGGATGGCAGGGTCTGAAACCCTTCAACGACATACCCAGATCTTGGCTCTAAACTTAAGAATCAGGCTCCAGTTTACCTCCTGACAACTTGCTCAAATGGAAAGAGCTAGTGTCATGAAGGGTTTGTATGAGTGTGTCTTCGTTGCTAGGGTCAGGCCCCTCAACTTGTGTTGGCCTGACCTGCCGACCTTGCTAGAAGGTTGAATAACACTGGTGATTCCTGCTCCTGAGACTGGGTCAAGGTTCAAAGGTAGTAACTGCTGGTAGAGTGCAAGGCCAGGAAAAATGTGCTGAGCATATGGGAGATTTGGGGATGATTGACTCCCTGTGACTTTAAAATCTATGTGGCATCTAATTTTAGATGAGATTTTCATTCTTCTTTTAGTTTAAAAGATAAAGAATGGTTTAACTTCATAATTTTTAAGGCAAGCCCATTACAGACTAAAAATCTATGGAAAAGAAAAGGAATTCTGGAATTCAAGGCCCTGGTCATTTCTCTGCTTCCCTTTCCCCACCTGTGGACATATTTTTCTATTGTCTTGTCCAGGTCAGTCAGCTTTATGCTTGGCATTAGGGACTTTAAGTGATTAAAGTGATTTGGGAGTCAGGAGCGGTGGCTTGGGAGGCTGAGGCAGGAGGATCACGAGTTCAAAGCCAGCCTCAGCAAAAAGTGAGGCACTAAGCAACTCAGTGAGACCCTGTCTCTAAATAAAATACAAAATCAGGCTGCAGATGTGGCTCAGTGGTCGAGTTCAATACCTGGTACCTCCTCCCTCAAAGAAAAGAATAGTTTGGGGTTCCATATCCCTCAGTTCAGAACAGTTGGGGAGGGCCTGAAAAAGCCATTTTAGTTGACTTCAGATCAATGGCTTAACTGGAAAAATCTGAACCTCCCATGTAGCCTGAAATGGAGTCCTCTATAGTTTTCTGGTCTCCCATTCTGACCTTGGCAGTGAAGGAAAAGAGACATGTCCTTCTGGTAAAGCCCTTGGGGCAGGTTGCCAGAGTCAGAAAACCAAAATACAGGATGTCCGGTGACATTTGGATTTCAGATAAGCAACAAATCATGCTTCAGTGTGTGTCCCATGAGATATTTGGGATATCTGAGATATTTAGGATATGCATCTATTTTTTAAAGTATCTATTATTTAATTGAAGTTCAAATTTAACTGAGTTTCCTGTATCGGCAACCCCATCTTGAGGATCCATTTTGATAGTCAAGTCTTTGTCCTGGGAGTGGAGGGACATAAAGACAGCTTGCACTCTTCCTAACCTGTTTTACCCTAAGAGCGGTAGTGTTTTGTCCTTCGTCCTTCTCATTCCAGGCCTTTTGCCTATCTCCTGGTCCAGGCATGTGGGTCATAGGCAGTAGATGGGCATGACCTCAAGTAACCTTAAGTAACCCCTCTGCCTGGGCTGCTACTGAAATGCTGCTCAGCAGCCACAGTTCTTGGAAGCAGCAGGGCACTTACCAAAGCTTACTGCCAGAAAAAAAAATACTCAGGTCATAAGACAAACCAGGGCAGGAATGTTTTATAGCTGTTGGGAGCATTTGATTCTTAGATAAAGGACCTAGGAGACCCAGAACACTCCCCTAAATGTAGAACACAGCTCCTGCGTCAGCTTATTTATTTTGGTATTACCTAATACCACTTTTATACTAATAATACTTTGCACTCGTGTTGGGCTTTTCATCCAAGGATCTCAAGGTAATTTATGAACATGAAGCAGCAGCATAGCTTATAAACCCCTGGATTATGTAATCATGCACAGAGATTTTTTTTTTTTTTTTTTTTTTTTGAGGTTAAAAAGCTTGGCTTTTCCTGGAAGAGCCCTGCACAGAAGTTAGAAATAGTTAAGCACAAACTTGACCCGGGTGAAACACATTTGGGTACAGGCTCCTCTGTTAGACTGTTCACCTCTCAGGAACAATAAATGCTGTTTTCCTTTTTTTTTTAAATCCCAGCATTTAGTACAATGGCTGGAACACAGCAGTGCTCAGACAGTGCTTGCTTAAATGAATGAATGAGTGATGAAAAATTGATGAATCAAGAAGAAAACTCTAGGCTCCTTCATTGGTTTTAGTTTCTCATGGGGGGTGGTGGTAGGGGGGTGTTGCAGATGCTGTCAGTCCTGTGTCCACATGTCTTGGAGCCTTTCACCCTTTCTGGGCACATCAAGCACTCCGTACCTCATTCTTGACTGGGCCTGCATCCGTCTGACCACAGGCTACTGGATTTGCTTGGCCTGCAGGTATCCTAAGCTTCCCCACTGCAGCAGGGATATAAATTCTCCAATTCCCTTCTCCCCAGTGGGGATATTTGAATGTGACCTATCCTGGGTCTCTTGAGGGATTGTGCTAACAAACGCTCTCCAGGGAACTTGTCTGACATCAGAAAACTTGTTTGTTCTCCTTCCCTTCCCAGTCTTTTTTTTTTTTTTTCCACTCTGCTTTGGATTTTCCTGAGAACACCTCCTAGTGAGTCACTTTCACTAGAATCTTCTCTCAGGGGCTGCTTCTGGGGAGGCCATCTTGAAATGGGGGCCTTTGGAGTTCTTGACTATGGCTCATTTCCCCAATCATGTCGACTCTTTGTCCTGTATCTGGAAGAACCTTCTAATAAAAAAAACAACGGCCACCAATTTTACTGGGAAGCAATAGAAGATGAGAAGCAATCAGGACTTTTTATCTACTGGGGCAAGAATATAGAATTTCAACTTGGAATTTTCTTGATCACAGCCATGGGTTACAACTGAAGATGGAGGCAGGGCCCCTGAATGGGAGGTGAGGCAGGACTAGATCAGTGGTGTTTCTTTGCCTCCTCTTGTTCAGATGCGGTGGAGGACTGGAATCAAAATGGTGGCAGCCAAACACTGGGTCAGAGGTGATGGCCATGTTTCCTGGGAAGACTTTCAAAAGTCATTTTTGCCATCTCCAGGGCTTTCTGGTTCCAAGACTTCCTACTTGTGGAGATCAGAGTTTAGGAGGGGTTATTCTCTCTCCACCCCAGGGTTTCAGACAGACAAGATGGAATGGCATTTAATAACTTCTCTGACTGTCCTCTAAGGACAAAAGCAGGGTTAGGTGTCTGTGGACTCCCTGAGATTTTGTTGGTTTGTAATACTTTCAGGGGCTAGGGCGATAGGGCCGTAACCTACTTTGGAGGAAAACATTTATTATTAACGCTGGTTTAACACTTAACTTTCTAGGGTATTTGCGGATGACACCGTCATACATCTGCCTTTTTATAGTGCTTTGCAGCAGAGCACAAGACCTTCTGGCTGACACCTCATAGATCACCAAAATTAAGACCTCTAGGCAAGCGGAAGAAAGTAGGGCGGGGGTGGGGTGGGGACAGCAACTGAGAATGACTCAAAGGGCTGCCAAGTTCAGTTTCCTTTAGCAAGAGGCCATTTTCATTACAGAGCAAATTATTCTTAACATTAAGATGGCCCTGTTTCCATGGTAACCCACAACAACTTGAAAAGAATGTCCTCTGTGGCCACACAGCAGAGTGATGCTGCCCATCTCATTGGTGGTTGGCGAAGATTAACTTAGAGCTGGGATCAGCCAGCCCAGGGGTCAACTTCCAATTGCTTGGCATTCAACACCCAGGCCCCCCACTGTCAAAGCCAGGAGAAATAAGAAATCGGCAAACCTGGATTGATGGAGGTTTACTATCTGCAACAAAAACTGTATCATCACAGTGCAAGAAATTTTTGCTGGAGATTTAAAAATTAGATTAACAGAAAATTATAATCAAAAGAAGAAGAATGCCTATTTTTTTTTCTGAATTTCCATTCACAGGCTGACAGTGGGGTCTCATTTGCCTGTTTTAAAAAAATTAATTAATTAAAAAAAAAGACAGAGACCATAGTCTTTTGGTTGTGTATACTCTTATTTTTTCTTTTTTTTTTTTTGAACCTGGGATTGAATTTAGGGGCGCTCAACCACTGAGTCACATCCCCAGCCCTATTTTGTATTTTATTTAGGGTCTCACAGAATTGCTTACTGCCTCGCTTGCTGAGACTGGGTTTGAACTCATGATTCTCCTGTCTCAGCCTCCCAAGCTGCTGGGATCATAGGTGTGTGCCACTCGGCCCAGCCTTATAGACTCTTATATACATGAATCCCCTTCTCTCACTCAATGTTACCAAATGTGACACTGGGAAGGGCATTATTTTCCACTCCTCTTTAGCAGATCATGCCTATCCAACTTGACCTGGGCCACAAAAAAAAAAAAAATGATCCCAACTTTTATGTTAAGAGGGACCAACAATTTTTTCTTGTCCCTAAGCCCTGGGACCAGGAATAATTTTGAGGAGAAAAAAAAAAAAAGGAAAATTCTGGGACAGAAGAATAAAGACCCCAAAATAGCCACTTGGGGAATTCTGGTTGAGATAATCTTTGCTCTGCTCTTTGCTCTGGGCTGTCCAAAGTCAAGTGGGTGTCACATGAAATATAAAACCAATCGGTCAGCGGGCATCTTTTTCTTTGTCTTCTTTAGTCAATGGTGTGACATTAACAAGATAAGGCATTTGCATTATGTATCAAACTCATGCCTGTTGGTTTCCAAACAATGCACCCAGATGGAAATAGAGCAATACAACCCAGAAGAGGAAGCCAGAGAAGGACAGGCACTCGGTCCCCTTCTGCTGCCAGGCAATAAGGCACTGTTCAAAGCAAGATGGAAAGAAGCAGGGGAAGTCTTCCATGTTCTGGGAAAATGAAAGACAAAGAGGAAGAAAAGCTGCAATTGCTACTATCAGAATGAATAAAAAACTGATTAAGCCATCACCATCCTTCACAGAGGTCCTTTCTTCAAGCCCAGGCAGTCAGTCTAGAGTCCTTCATCCTGAAATATATTATACATTTTATATTCTAAAAAATCCTAAATGATGAGGCTGGGGCTGGGGCTCTGTGGCAGAGTGCTTGCCTTGCATGTGTGAGGCACTGGGTTCGATCCTCAGCACCACTAAAATAAACAAATAAAATAAAGGCATGCTACAACTACAAAAAAAAAAATCCTAAATGATGCATCCTTTACATTTTCTAGGTTTTTTTTTTTTTTTTGTCTGTGTGCGCAGGAATATTTATAAGAGAAATTAAAACCCTTCAAACTGTTGTTTTAATGTATCTTGGAACAGTAGCCATTACAGCAGGTGAGCCTGGGACTTCTGCCCATGACCTTCATGATGATCAGTGAAGACACAGCTCCCATCTGACACTGCCCTTGTCTGGATGGCTAATCAGAAAGCATGCACTACTCCTAAAAGGTAATTGGCTCTGATGGCTATAAAGATGACCAAATTGGACTTGATCAGTGACTGACAATTAACCCCTCAGGACAGACAGAAAGCCACTGGGTACTTTGATGATCCATCCCTTTTCTGAGACCTTGTGCCAAGGGCTATCTGACCTTGCACATCCCTGCTTGTGCCCTCCCCAAGTCCCTTCCCTTAAACAAGCCCCCTCCCCTCCCCAAATACCAGCACAGAGCTATCACTCCTCTTCCTCCTAGCTGTGCTACCTTGAGGTTGATGTGGGTAGTGTCCTGGGTGGTGCCCAGGATAGAAAGGGCTTTTCCTTTGATCTGGTGAACTTGACAGACAATACCTCTCCAGGCCATGGGTGGTCAATGCTCTGGAGTCACACTGGGAGAGAGGGATGGGATGTGGGGCTGGGGAAGGGACACTTGGTTCCTAAGAATGTGGGCTGGAGGCAGAGCTGGATTGTGTGGAGGTGCGAGTATATGCAAGCTTGTGTGTGTGTGTGTGTATCCATGAGTGTGTGCATGTTGTTTACTAAAAGACAAGAAAGACTAAGCCAAGGGCTTAGTTGGGTGGGTCCCGATAGTAAAACCCCCACGTTCACAAGACAAACAGCAGGCAGAAGGGGCTTCCTTTGGACCCACCAACTTCCTTCCCCAATTCAGCCAACTCTAGATCTCCCTGTGTAAGATCCACCCCTCATTATTGCCCTTAAAATGCCTGTAAGCCTTTTGACCTGGACTTAAGCAAAGTTAATATTTTGAGAAGTAAAATTATGGATTCCCACTTGAACAGAAATATCCTGAACTCTGACATGTAAACGTGACTACAGGCACGGCAAGAGGAGAAAGGAAATGTGTGACCTCCCCCAACGGTTTTCTTGACTTAGCCTGAGAAGCAGTTTGCATAGAAGTTAGGGCTGAGGCTCTGGGCCAGATGGCTTCGGTCTGTCTCTCAGGTCCACCAGTTCTATGACTTTTAACCTCCTAGGGCTTAAAGTTTCGTATCTGAAAGTTGCGGTAGGAACTTAACCTGCTATATTTGGTTGTCAGGAGATTCAGTGACTGATAAAAATATAAAAAGTGTCCCTCTGTGCCTGGCTATTGTAAACACCCTCCGAGTATATCAGCTCTCGTATTCCACCACCCTGACTGGTAGGACCAGCTTCAGGAGCATGAGACCTTTACAGTGGCCTCATTCTTGATGAGATGCTTTGCTGTCACCATTTGGGAACTCTTAATATAAATTTTATATTTGAACTTGTGTTTTATCAGCCACTGAGACAACAGCCCAGAGGGATCCCTTCCCATGCAACCAGAACTCGCCTCAAAAGCAGCAGACAACTGTGTCCTAAGATCGCTGAGGAGCCCTAGCACCTTCTCACTCATGTGACTTCCCTGGGCTAGCAGCCACACACTGGACATGGTGACATGGAAGGAAAATAAACAAATAGGGCAACTATCGTTTTTTTCCTTTCATTCCTTCCATCCTCAGCAGTGAGATGGGGGCAGAGTGTTGGTAGGAAGTACCTACGTTAAGAGGGGAAAGAAGAATGGTTCGTTTTATGGAACATTTCCATTGTTCCAGCAGGGAATGAAGTCTATATGTGTGCATGAGCTCTGAAATACAAACTGTGCCATTTTGATGATTCCAAAATATAAGTAGTCTTACATGTGCATTTAAAACTGGCATTGCATACTATAGAGATCAGTGCTAAAATTCACGCTGATAATTTAGATTATGTATTTATTACTATGATAATATTTAGGACAGCATGACCTAGGAAATAAAAAGCGTTACAAGTCAGGGAGGGATCACAGAAGAATGCCAATTTTAGTACCTTTTTTGCATTTGAGTATGTTTTTCCTGCTTTTTTTGAACAAAGGGTTTCATATTTTCATTTTTGCACTGGGCCTTATAAATCATCTAGCTGGGGGTATTTTAAAAAGGGGAGTTGGGGAGGCAGAAGGAGAACTATTGAGGTATTTTTCAGCTAAGGTCTGACTTCCCTGAGGTGTGTAGTTCCCACAAGGATCCCTTTAAGGCCCCTTGGTAACCTGCAAATAGCTTTGTGATTAGCTGAGAAAACGACATGCACATCCACCAGCATCCGAAGCTCACGGGGCCAGGGTTTGCTAGATTTCAGGCCTGACAGAAAATTCCACTTCAGAGGAAAGGAAGACTGATGCTGAAGACCCACATCATGCAGCTGGTCATGGCCAGCCAGAACTCAGGCCTGAGAACCAGGCTGGTGCCTTGTTTTGAACGGCAAGAATAGAGCAGGGTTGTCGTCTTTCTTCCAGGGATCAAAATCAGACAAATCTCCTATTTGGCTTTCCAGGCAATAAGTGGATAACGCCAGTGAATGTCAGTGCAAATTACAGCTCTAGCCTCCTGTCGTCAGCTTTGTGCTGCTGCTTGTCACTTTAATGCAAAGAGACAGCACCGAGCTGATAACAAGCCAGAAGGGTGGGGGATGGATGTCAGGGACAGGGAAAACCAGTGTCTGAGAGACTGATTCAAGGCATACAAACCCACAGTGATGCTTTTTCTCGATTGCCTGTGTAAGGGCATTGGATGTCTGGACAGAGCCTCCTGGATATCCAAAAAACTGAGCAGAGGACTCATCAGTCATTTGCCCACCCATCCATCATCCATCCATCCATCCATCCATCCTCATCTGTAAATAAGCAATGGATGAACATCTTGGTACACTGGAATCCTAAGGGATTCATGGGTCTTCCATATCCTTGCCACAGGTACTTTCTTGGCATTGCTTGTAAGCAGAAGTTTGAAGAACTCTTGGGAGGAAACATCTCTCTTTCTAAGCAAAACACAAGGGCCTTGGGGGGCTTTTAATTTTGTCAAAAAAGAGCCCCATGACTGCTCAAAAACTCTTGATTCTGTTCTATGCAACTGCATTTTCTAAATCAGTGGGTGAAAGTTACTGTCTCAGAGGCCCTCAACTGAGAGATAAGATCTCCCAGCCAGCCAGTTGAAGAAAGAGGGATTCTCACATTTTGTCTGCCAGAATTTGAATATGTCCATCTGTCGGAGGGAACCTGCAAGGTCAGCTCACCAAAATATGCAGCCTCGCTTGCTTTATCTTCCACCCACCCACACATTTGAGGAACTGATACAATCAAGACAATGAAGGTCTGGGGATTTAGGTTAGTTGGTCAAGTGCTTGCCTTGCATGAACAAGGCCATGGGTTTGATCCCCAGCACCACACACACACACACACACACACACACACACACAAAGACAATGAGAATCCCATTGTCCTTGCTGACAAATGGTTCTGAGAATTGGAAAAGAGATCGAGAGGGACACACCTGTAGATCTTCTTAGGCTCATCTCAATGACATTGCATCTCTGTAATGGCTGATGAGGCCCCATATGCCCTCCACTTAGGAACTTGGGCATAACACCATTTTCAGGGGACATGAGATCTGGATTCCAGAGCAGTCACCGGGGGCTGGATACTGCAAGGGAGGTAACCCTCCATGATGGGAACTTGACTTGGGATATAGGAGAGTGTTGGGAGGAGATAAACTCCCCAACTTTCGATGTTTCTTGAGATGTTTGGTCTAGATCCCAGGCTCCCAACTTGATCCCCAACTCAGGAAAGATTCCCACTTTGGGGATTTAGCTAATACAGTGTTTTCATGTTTACAGTGGAAGTAATTGAAGAGTGAGGGTGAAAGAAATTTTTGTGTCAGTGTGTGAGTTATTTATTGCTGCCCAATAAATTATTCCATAACTTGGTTTAAACAATAGCAATCATTTATAGCATCTGTAGGTAAAGGAATTCAGGAGCACTTTTCCTGAGTAGTCGGGCTCGGGTTTCTGATGAGGTTAAGGTCAAGTGTCAGATAGGGCTGCTGTCAACTGAAGGCTTGACTGAATCCAGTTCCAGATGGTTCCCCCACAGGACTATTGGCAGGACCTTACTAGCTGTCTTTGAGGGCCTCTCCTTAGGGCAGCTGGAGTGTTGTTCTCAGGACATGGCAGCTGTCATCCCCTTGAGCAAGCAATTCAAGAGACCAACACAGAAGCCACAGTGCCTTTGTGACTTACTTTACCTCTCTACTCCATTCTAGTAGTCACCCAGAAATCCCGGATTCAATGCAGGAAGAGCTGACCCAAGGGTATCACGACCAGGAAGTCAGGATCTTGTAGGAAGAGGAACATTATTGGAGACTGGACCACAACCTGCTGGGAGAATGCTTAGAGAGATCTGTTTCAGCATCCTTATGTAGGAGCTGAGAAACCAAAGACCAGAGTTTAAGGCTCTCTTAATGAGTCAGGATTCAACAGTGCCTGCAGGAACCACATCTTACCAAGTCATTTAAGAAATGAGACCCATGGTCAACCAGCATCACCATGCAGATGAAGAAGGAAGACAGGGGTAATGCTTTAAACAAGAGCCATGGAATGAATTGTTGCAAGGCAGATTATAGGAGTTCATTCAGTCATTTATTCAAAACATGAGTTGAGTTTACTTCATACCTAGCACTGTGCTAGACAAAAGGCAGGCAGAGGTAAGCAAAAACACACTCTTGCTCTTGGTAGTGGGGAACACAGACACTAGTGGAATGGTCCTGCTCACAATGGAAATACCACAACTGTGACAAGGGCTTTGAAGGGGAGGTTGAAACACCATGACAGCACAGAGTATTGTTTATTTCAGCCAAGGAAGTGGTGATTCAATTATCACCTGAAAGCCCAAAAGTGTGTACTGGTATCAAGGAGATAATGATTTCTGTTCACGATGTGTTTTTTCAGGTATTGTATTTTCCACCTCCAGAAGTTCCATTTGAGTTTTCTTTTGTATCTTTTATTTCTCTCATAATTGAGTTCATGTTTCCTTGAACATCCTTGAATATGTTTATTTGTAAGGTTTATAATAGCTATTTTAATGTCCCCCGTCTGCTAGCTTCATCATCTCTGCCATTTCTGGGCCTTTTCCTATTTTTCCCCCCTACCTATGAGTCATATGTTCATGCTGTTTTGCATGCCTGGTAATTTTCTATTGAAAGCCACATAATGGGAATTTTATAGTGTCAGGTGTTGGATTTTGTTTTATTCCTTTAAAGAGTGTGGAGATTTGTTCTGGCACATAGTTACTTGGAAACAGATTTTTCAAGGCTTGCTTTTAAACTTTGTTATGGCAAGTCCCAAAAACTTTTAGTGTGGATGAATTTAGCCCTAATATTAAGACACTGCCCTTCTGAAGATGCTACCTGGGTATTGTCAGGTCTTTCCATTTCAACTGGTGAGAATACTAATTATTCCTGATCCTGTAAGGTCTCTAGGAATTGCTCTGTCTGCTTCTTTCCAGGTGGTTCTCTTGCCTGCCTCAAGGAATTTCTTCATACTCATGCACTGATCAGAGATCAAAGACTTGAGATTTTTTACCTGGCAGTCCCAGGAGTTGTCTTTCTGCATGTGGAACTCCCTCCTCTCTGGTACTCTGCCCTGCAAACCTCCCAGAACTTTGAACTCTATCTCCTCAGCTCTGCAAGACCTTTGGGCTCCACTGGGGCACTCTGTAGGCCATGAGTGAGTGCCATTATAAGGCTTGCTCACTTTCCCATTTCTCAGGGATCACAACCTTGCATTGAGTGCTAATGTTGAAAATCACTATTTCATATGCTTGTCTGATTTTCTGTCTGTTGGAGGTGGGTATAAATCTAATCCCTGATACTGCATCATTGCATATTTTTTATTTCTTTTCAAAAATGTTTAAATAGCTTAATTAAGACATAATTAATAAACTGCATGCATGTAAAATGTTCAAATGATGAGGTTTTTAAAATATTTATTGTTTAGTTTTAGGTGGACACAATATTTTTATTTTACATTTATGTGGTGCGGAGGATCGAACTCAGTGCCACATGCATGCTAGGTGAGCACAATACCACTGAGCCACAACACTAGCCCCAAATGATGAGTTTTAACACATGTATACATGCATGAAGCCATCAAATTCAAGAAAGTGAACATATCCATATCACCCCTGAAAATATCTTTAGGCCCCTTTGTAATTTCTCCCCCTGGCTTTCTGGACCCTCCTCTCAAGGCAACCACCAATCTGCTTTTAGTCACAAGAAATTAAATTTCTAAAGTTTTATATAAATAAAATCATACAATGTGGCTCCTTTTAATCTGGATTTTTTTTACATAGCATAATTGTTTTAATATATTCATGTTGTTTGTATCAGTGGTTTCTCCTTTTCTTATTGATGAGTAGCATTCCATTGTATATAAATCCACCCCAATTTGTCTATTTTGTTTATACCATATTTATTTATTCATTACTAACGGATATATGGATTGTTTCTACCTTTGGGTTATTACAAATAAAGTGATTCTGTACATTCATGTAAAAGCTTT
Source organism: Marmota flaviventris (assembly GCF_047511675.1). Taxonomy (NCBI): domain Eukaryota; kingdom Metazoa; phylum Chordata; class Mammalia; order Rodentia; family Sciuridae; genus Marmota; species Marmota flaviventris. The sequence goes on along the minus strand of NC_092498.1, from coordinate 200,598,671 downwards.
TGTATGGACATATGTTTTCTTTTTTTCTTGGGTAAATACCTAGGAATGGAATGACTGGACCATATGGTAGGTAAGTAAGTATAACTTTTAAGGATCCTGCCAAACTTTTCAATGGCATTGGTTTTAAAGCCAGTTTTTATTTGTTTGTTTGGGGCTCCATGTTATAGTAGGGTAAATCTGTGAGATATTTGGATGTAAATGTTCAACTTCTTTTATTCTGAAGCAGTAAGCATGCTGTGGCAACTGTCACTTTGACAGGCACAGTTCTAGCCCCCACCAGCATGGAAAGTGGACTTTGACCATAAGATGAACAGTAGAGAGAGAAAAGTCAGACCCTTGAACTTTTTGCTTTGAGGCATTTAACGGAAATAAAATGAATATAGTCTTTTGGGATAGTTCAACATTTTCTTGTGATTTTTTGGAAATATGAAATGTTAGAGAACTTAGGTTGGAGCTGGGGTTTTTAAAATTTTTTTTTAAAGTTTTGATCTATTTCCTTGATGTTTTAACTTTGAAACTCCTGTCTGAATAAATTTGGCTTTTGTTTCACTTTTCCCTGCTGAACAATGCCAGTATGTTAGAAGGAAATGTCCCATAGGGATAAGTGGCCTTTCTTTGATCCACAGGCAAATCAAACATCAAGCTCTGTTGAGTCCATAGAGGAGTGGGATTCATAAATGCCCATGTGGCTCTGAACCACACACTGTATTTAATAGAATGGGCAGTGGTAGCACAGTCTAGCAACCTCCTCCTTCCTTCCAAGATGCCCTAGCAGAGATGGATTCTCTTTTTGTTTGTTTGTTTTTTGAGTACAAGGGATTGAACTCGGGAGCTCCTTACCACTGAGTTACATCCCCAGTTCATTTTATTTTTTATTCTGAGACAGGGTCTCACTAAGTTGCTTAGGGCTTCACTAAGTTGCTGAGGCTGGATTTGAACTGGAGATCCTCCTGCCTCAGCCTCCCAAGTCACTGGGATTACAGGCATGTGTGCCACCATGCCCACCATGATGGATTCTCTTAAAGGAATACACACCAGGCAGTATTTTATATTTTGATTGCTATCTTCCACCATTTGAGAGTTCTGGCACTTGGCAATGTCATTACTTAAGTGCAGAAACCCTTGAAAGCTACGTATTGCTTGGGGCAGGGGTGCTGGCTGGATGTAGTGTGGAGGAGCTGATTCCTTGTTTGTCATCCTAACAATGCAGGATAAATCAGAGGTAGACAGGCTGCAGGATGCCTCCCTCACCTGATGTAAGCTGGGGCTTCATGCTGTGCTGCCTCAGAGGAGATAACAGCTTCTCTGGAGATGACCCTTACCCATCCCTCAGAAATGGCCCCATCCTAAGTCTCTGTGGCCAGCTTAGCTCCCAGTGCAGCTGAAGGAAGTCTGTGACAGATCATTCATGTTCCTATTCATAAGCCACCAGCCACGTAGACCATCCATGACCTCAGCAGTCCCTTTTCTCAGTTTGGCCTTCTGGAAATTAGCTGTGTGATTTCACCTATGACCAGAACAGGGCTCCTGCTCATTGTTCTTAGTTTCCTATTGCTGGTTTTAGATTTTTTTTCTCAATAACTTTTTTTGGGGGGACATTTCCTAAAGACATTTTATTTGTTTAAAGTACTTTGCAATCATGGGTTTGAGCAGATACATATTCATGATACCACAGAGGTCCCATCTGCCCTTTTCTAGAAGCATATGAAGCTATTAAACACGTGGTGTACTAAGAAACCCGACTCCAAAACCAGAGCTTCTGAACTCAACTGTGCCACCAGCTTGATTCCATGTAGCCACTTAGGCTTTCCATCAAGGCTGGACTCCCAGATGAGAAAAGATGAACCTGCCTTTGGAGAGTTACAGCAAGTGACTTAAAAGCCAAAGGCCCTTCGGGAGGTAGCAATGCTTCCTTCATCACCCCCACCAGGGCAGGCCTGAGGGTGTGCCCTACCTTGGTAACCAGCGCCACTGTGGCCGGCTCCTTGCCCTCTACTGGTGGGTGGAGCAGCGCCTCATGTCCATAAGGGTCAAATTTGGCTCCAAGAGGGTCCAGCTTGAGCAAGCCGTGCTTTGTGAACACTTCTGGATCTGCACCTTGGTCAGCACCAGTCCCCCCGTGCAGGCTTTTCAGGTGAGGGTTATCATCTTTAATTTCTTCTTTTGGAACACTCTGGGTTGCCTTCTCCAGAATGTCTGCAACCTCCAGCAAGTCCTTGCAGAAGCCTTGGATGCCATGTAATTTTGCCTCTTCCACCAGTTTTTGGCTCCTCTGCCTCAAGTTCACAATATCTGCCAAAGCTCATTTATATTTTTCCATGGTGCCTCTCAGTTACTCTTCCAACCTGACCTTCTCTTCCAAGAGGGTCTTGTGTGTAAAGGGAGACTCTGACTTATGCTCATTGTGACCCATGTCCTCTTCCAGGCTTTGGCCATTGTTCTTTTGTTTTTAGCTGTGCACAATGACCGAGGAAAGGGCCCGAGAGACAACGCCAAATCCCGGAGTCTGCGCTGCGCCAGCCTTACCCACAGAGCCGCCATGACTGCTGCTGCAGCCTCCATCACCTCGATAACTTTTAATTTGGGGGGGTTGGTTCTGCTTCCTGTCTTCCCACCCCCAGACATGATGTAGGTAATGTGTTTGTGTGGAGATTTCACAGGCCCTGGAGTCATCCTGGTGCTGGCCATGACTCTAACCTTGCCTTGAGATGGAGGCCAGTCTTCCCAGCCTGTGGCCAAACCTCCTGCACCTGGCTGCCAGGGGACTCTCAGTGGCCATGGCCACTGAGATATAAATGGTTGATATAAATGAAGAGTTAGAATCAGGGTAAACTGAAAGTGATGTCGTAATTGGTGGCAGATTGGAGAAAGATGGACCAGTCCCCACCAAATACTCTACTTCTCCAGCAGGTAACAAATGGAGGCCTGAAGACGTCTCCTTTTTGGTTTCTACCTCCTTAGAGATGCTGGAGAAATAAACATCCAATTGGTGTCTTCGCCTCCAAGCCCTTGGTACCCTGGCTGAATGATTATGGTTGTCATGGCAGCAAGCAACATTTCCATTATCATCCATGGCCTCTCCCCTCCCTCGGGAGATGTTTGACATGATTCTAGTCTTTCATGCTGGTTCTGTTCCTTGTCTGCTGGGGAGAGCTGATTCCTCCTCGTTTCTGATTGGACAGGATTTTTGTTGGTTTGGAAGGATGGATGGTGTAGGGGAAAGAATGGGTGAGGCTGGGCACATGACAGAAGAGAAGTGGCACAATGTTGTGTGTGCATTGAGGGAGGCTGGGTGTGGGGTATATGCAGACATATACCCACAACTGTCAGAGGCCCTCTCAGCATCTCCCCATGCCAGTTTCATTTGAGAGGCCCTGGGCAGTGCCCTACACCCTCCCCAAGACACAAGCTTCTGGTGAGCAAGGACTCACCAGAGATTGCTCTCAATCTCCATCCCCCAGACTCTCCCCCACTGCTAAATGAACACATACATGGATGGACATCCGGACACTTTTCAAGAAATTGCTATTGAACTAGGCTTTAAGGGGCTGATTGATGGAGATCAAAATCACTAGAGACAGATGGTCAAATTCACACGCCAGTTGTGGATTGGCTCTGAGGAACAGCTCTGCAGAGCAATGGAAAGGAGTATTGGCTGGTCAGTGGTTCATAATTCCTGAAGTTCTGGGGTACCTCCTGGGGAGCTGCCCTAGGATTTGCTGAAGAGAGTGGAGGGGAAGCTGGTGTCCTTGATGGAGTAGAGGTCCAGCTTCCCTGGTGTCTTCAGCTTCTAAGCACTTCAACCCAAATGCTTCAGACTCCTGGTCTACAGGAGGGAAGCAAGGTTTTGAGCAAGTCATCTTATTTGATCAAGGACCCCGCTTGGCTCCTCTGCCTCATGCCTGTGTGTGTGTGTGTGTGTGTTGGTGAGATGCACACGTACTATCAACACACAGGAGCTTTCCTGCCACAGTGCAGGGGACAGTGGAGGAACCTGTGGTTTTACACAGCAGAACAAGTTTTCAGATCCCTAGGAGGGAGGAACCAGATAGCAAAACACAGTGATGGGTGAGGACAGTCGGCCCTCAGATCCACCACATGAGGGGAGTGCCCATGGGCAGGGCAGCTGCAGTAAGAGATCCCTTTGCTGAAGTTGCCCACAGCAAAGACAAAGAAACTTAGCTCCTCCTGGATGCTTGTTTAGGCTGGGAAAGGGTGAGAGTGAAAAGGAAAGAGGATCCTGGATGATCAGTTGTGCAACTGTCTCTGGGGACAGGTGGGACATGCCTCCAGAGCTCCTGGAAGTGGGTGATCTGGGCACTCTTGGGAGGAAGGGAGGGCCTGGGCCCCTCAGGCTACACTGAAGGATTGTCTCAGAGCTGGCAGACAGACACCCTGGGCAGCAGTATAGTGGTGCCTATCACCTGTACATAAGTCAGTGGCTGCAAATTATGCTTCTGGGACTCTTAGATTCCTTAACAGGGTGGTCTCAGGGGCCACCAAAGGAGGCAAAGGGACCCAGGGTGTTATTATCAAGGGGTCCAGCAGGATCAGAGGGCACATTCAAAGAGGTATAGTGAAGAATTTCAGAGAGGGGCGTATCCAGAGGGGTGGGTGTCAGGACAAATGCGGGCAAAGCAAACCTCGGATCAGCAACCTTTTTTTCATTCAGTATTTAGCTGCAGAGTCAATTGGGGGAACCCAGAGGCAGCTCATTTTGGGGTAGAAAATGGCCGTGGGCTGAAGCAAGGATCTAGCTCCTATAGATAGGCTTTATTTAGGGTGGGACAGGAAGGCAATTCCTGGGGTTCTTTGTATTGGGGTCCCACTGATTCATTAGTGTGAGACAGGAATGTGAATAGGGAATTTCCTGGGGCTTATTGTATTGGGGTCCAGTGACCCATTAGGGTGGGGGGTCAGATGCCAGTCTGGTACAAGTTCCTTTTTTATTCCTTGTTCTGGTTAAGACCTGGGATTTTAAATGACAAAAGCGTAGGCAAAATGCCATTGGGCTTATTTTCCACATCCTTCACTCTGCAGGGCTAAGGAAACTGACCCTGAGGATGGTGAGTTGCCCAGAGAGTAGCCACCATGAGAAGCAGTTATGGTCCAGACGGGGCAAGAAGAAGGGGAAGCAGTATTGAGATGGTGAGGCTGGACCCTGGCTTCTCTGTCCCACCCCACCCCCGCCACCCCTGGCTGACCTCCTCTTGCAAATGTGAAGACCCTATTCTGCATACTTGCAAGCCACAGCTTTTGTCAAGTTTATCAAAGTCCTTCTCATACAAAATATTTAGGAGCTGAGCAGAATATGCCAATTATTGAAGGAGTGAAAGGGATGGGATAGACAGTGAGAATGGAATTGTGAAGAGTGATACAAATTCAAAATCAGCAGAGGAGCATCTCTCATCCTTGAGTGGCCCCTGGCTGCTTTGCACTAACATATTCCCCACATCCTCCCAGCCTCCTCCATCTTGCTGTCCCCTGCTCCTCCTTCTTCTCTCCAGATGACCTTAGAAAATAAAACAAAGCTCCCACTTTTTTTTTTAATGGCAGAACAGCTTCACCTTCAAGGCCTTACATTCTGCCCCAAGCATCTATGTGTTAGTCAGCTTTCATTGCTATGACAAAATACCCAAGAAAAACAACTTAGAGGAGGGAAGATTTATTTAGGTTACATCTGAGGTTTCAGTGCATGGTGAGCTGCGTCCGTTGCTAGGGGACTGTGGTGAAGCAAAGACATCATGGCAGAAGGGTGTGGCAGAGCAGAGCTGCTCACTTCCTGGCAGCCAGGAAACAGAAAGAGAGAAGAAAGGACTGGGGAGAAGATATGGTCCCCCAGAGTATGTCCCCAAGGACCTACGCCCTTCTACTAGGTCCCACCTCCTACAGTTTCCACCACCTGACAATGCATTATGAATCCCTCAATGGATTAATGCACTGATGAGATCAGAGCCCTCATATTCCAACCATCTCCCCAAAGCCCCACCTCTGCCCATTGCTGCACTGGGGACTAAGCCTACAGTACTGAAGCCTTTGGAGGACTTTCCAGATTCAAACCACAACAATCTACTAAGGTCTTTTTTTTTTCTTTTTCCAAATGAAGGTAGTTCCCTCCCTAAGAGACACTGAGATAATACAGGAATCACATCTCCTTTCCTAGACAGACCCTTATTGCACTTGTCCACCTCCACCCCAGTTTCCCCTAAGCACCTCAAGGGTTTAGTCATTCGCACCCCCTGCCCCCAATGCCACTCCTCTTAGGAAAGGTTGCTGAGCAAACTCCTCATTACTTCCTGGCTGTTTCTGGACGAGTGTTTATCTAGAGGCAGGTGGCACTGGGGTAGGAGTGCAGGCAGAGGGAAGTTCTGCTGGCATCTGCTAGCTGTGGGATCGTGGAAAAAGGACTTGTTCCTCTAAGCTCCCTTGAAGGGAATAAGGAACAAAGCTGTTATAAGGATTGAGTCACACAAGACACATGAAAATATTCGGTTGGTCACAAAGATCAATGAAACATATGATGTCCACGCACAGGTGAAAATGATCTAGCCCCAGCCCCTCCCCCAGCCCTTGGTACCCTAATCAGGATGCCCAGCAAGTTGGCATTAATGGAGCCTTCATGCATCTGGATTTCTGTTAACAGCATCTTTACTGATGCACTGGTCCAAACACTCAGGTGCTTCTTAGTCATGTATAACCAGAGGCAAGCACAGTTGGTGCACATTAAGAGCTGGGTGCAGTAGTACACACCTGCTGGGATTCCAGCAGTTTTCAGGAGGCTGAAGCGGGAGGATCTCAAGTTCAAGGCCAGCCTCAGCAACTTAATGAGGCTCTGAGCAATTCAGTGAGACCCTGTTTCTAAATAAAATCCCAAATGGGCTGGGGGTGTGGCTCAGTAGTCAAGTGCCCCTGGGTCCAATCCCTGATACCAAAAAAAAAAAAAACCCGATGAGGAAGAGAGAGCATTACTGTCAGAGACAGAGCATCCTTGGCTATAAAAATGCTCAGTTTGAGAGACTTTAATGAACCTTTAGTGTTGCCTCTGAGCACCTCATAATTGACAGTAAACAGCGGTTTAACAACAAACATTTCTCTTACTTTTATTTCATTACATAAATAATATATGTATTGTAGACTAATTAAAAATAATACATATAGAGAGAAAGAAACAGAATCATCTGTAGCTCTGCTGCATTTTAATGTCAATACAGAAAATCATGTCTGGTGTGAAATCCTCCATGCTATTTTTGTGCCTAGGTCACATTTACAAAATTTTTTCCAAATCAAATTGAAACTACCTCACTCCACCCACTTTTAGATCCATTCACTTCTTCACCAGGTGTTTATTGAAGGCTTATGTAGAGTCAGATATTCTTACCGGTGCTGGCCATAGAGCAGTGAGCGAGAACCAAGCCTTCTAGATGGGGAGGAGACAGACAATACAGAAATGGGTAAAGTTGTGGGACAGCTGGGGACAAGTCCAATGGGGATATCACAGCAGTGGAAGGCTTAAAGATTGTGAGCAGGCTGCAGTTGACAATGGGATAGTCGGGGAACAGCAAAGCAGCCCCAGAGGGAGGACTAAGCCTGGGCTATATGGAGATGGTGGAACAGCACGTGCAAAAGCCCTGGGGTGTCCTAGGAACAGCAGGGAGATCCAGGTGATTGGAAGAAAGTATGTCTGTGGTAGACATGAAGTTGAAAATGAGATAGAGGGGTCACTATATTGATCATGCAGGGTCTTTAGGGCCAGTGAGAGAAATTGGCTTTTCCCTGTTTGAGATGGGGAAACATTGAAGAATCCCAGCAGAGCTGTAACACATTGACTTAAAGCTGAGAATCAAATGCAGGCAGGAAAATATGGACTCAGGGGACCTGTTATGAGGCTATTGAAATAATTCAGATAAGAGATGACGGTTACTTGGACAGGCGAACATCAGAGGTGGTGAGGTGAGACACAGTCTTGATATACAGTCGCTCCTTGACTTACGATGGGGGTGCCTCCTGATAAAACCATCACAAGATGAAAATCTCCCAAATTGAATATGCATTTCACACATAACCTTCTGAATATCACAGCTCAGCCACACGGTACACTCTAGAGTCACCTGCTTCCCCTCATGACTGCATGGCTGGCTGGGGGCTGTAACTCACTGGCTGCCCAGCATCGAGAGGGCAAAGGGTACCAGGTTCACCAACTGCCCAGGACAAGATTTAAATCCAAAGTATGGTTTCTATTCAGTGTTCATCACTTTTGTGTTATCATACAGTCAAAAAATCGCTAGGTTGAATCAAAAATCAGAGACCATCTGATGGGTTTTCCTGGTGAAGATGTCAGAGGACAGAGAAGGGTTCAGGGTGACTTGAAGGTCACATTGCCCTGAGGCATCCCAAGAGTGGAGCTGCCATTTTCTGAGATGAGGAGAGACTGCGGGAGGATCAGGCTTGGGAAGACAGAGAGAAAATTGCTTTAAAAATGTCAAGCTTGAGATGCTACATAGCCAAATGGGACATCAAGAAGACCAGCTTAGGGTCTGGGGAGAGCCTGAGGCTGGAGATATAAATTTGAGTTTCAAAAACAAAATGTTGCTATTTCAAGCCACAGGGTCATCAAGAAAGCACATGTAGGTGGAGAGAAATTTCAAGGAGTGAGCCCTAGATTAGAGGAAGAACCATATCTTCCTCCCTCTTAGGGCTCCCCCAGATCCTGAATGGCCCAGGAATAGACCTAGGGTTTGTACAGAAATGGTCCCATTTCCATTCTTAAGAGGGGACACCCCTGACCCCCTGCGGTTTCCATGTCACAGGTGAAAAATAGACCTGCAGTCAGAGAGACGTGGTGAGGACAGCCTCTCAGAAGGAAGGCAACACCTTCCGCTTCCTCTACCGTGATATTCTCCCAGATGATCTGCTACCATACAGCTGCCGGTGGCCCTCTGGGATGAATGTGGTGTGTGTTTTGTCCCCATGTTTATGCCTGGAACCTGGGCCCTACTGAGCTGTTTTAAGTCTCTGTGATTCCTGAGATGCTTGTGCCCCTTTTGATCACTTCTGAAGAGTTGTTTGGTTCGTGTGCTAATATTTTCCATGAAACACCTCCAAGGAAGACATGAACACACACATCTCTACAAAAAGAGTGGAAGGCTGACCCTTCTGGTCACAAGAAAATTTTTTTTGGTGGCCAAGAACAGAAGCCAATAAAGTATCATCGGCTTCTCACGGATAGACCTGAGGGACAGTCTCGCTGTGCCCAGGGAAGGTGGCCTTCCAGAACAGAAAAGGAAGTCCCAGGACAGGAGAGGGGTCATCCTTCTTCCTTCCCACCTTTCAGAGTATGGTGGGAAGTTTAGGATCCACATGGACCTCTCTGCAAATCCCAGTGCTGACATTCCCTTGCTGTGGGAATGCAACCAAGTTACGTGACCTCTCTGTGACTTGGCTTCCTTAACTAGAAATAGCAGGGAGCAGCCCTTGGCACCCAGGGCTGGGTAAGGATCTAATTGGATAGTAGGTACATGAGTCACTTGGTTATTGGTGGCAGATGTTATTTTGCACCAATATCACCAGGTGTAGACAATCAGGAAGCCAGAACAGAACGTCAAGGAAACGGAGCAGACCATCACCGGACACCGCTCAGGTATGATGCACATGGTCAACGCTTGGTAAATATTTGATGAAGTCAGTGAATGAATGAATATCTCACAGGCCATCTCAGACATGCAGGGTGAGGACCTGGTCCCTGGAGAAGCTAAGAAAACCTCCCTGCCAATAATAACACTAAAATGAATAACTATTAATAATAAGTAATAATAAGCAAAAACTCAGTAGCACTTATTTAATGCCTCATGCTAATGCTTCTGATGCCCTTCTGAGGCAGGGCTTCACCTCCATTCTGCAGAGGAGGAAACGGAAGGAAGCACAGAGAGGTCACATAACTTGTTATTTGTCATGCAGTTGGTGAGGGCGGAGTTACACCTCATCACAGCCTGAACCTCAAGCTGGGGGAAAGAACAGCTGGGACTCCTCTGGCTGGGCTAGGGTTGGTAGCGGCAGGCAGGGGACTGAACTGAACTAGGGCTGAAGGTAAGCAGGATCCAGACTCCAGGAGATGGCATTGCTCACCCTGGAGGGACAGGACAGCCTAGGACCACAGAAAGGCAGGTGGTGCAGGAGAAGAAAGCCAGGTGGGTCAGGAGAAGCCTGCTATTTAAACTCCGATCATTGTTTCCTCTGGGTGAAGTAGGATGACACGTTGTGCTACGTGCCAGGTCCCGTCTAAGGGCTTCCCATTCACCAGCTCACTGGATCCTCACAACAACCCTGAGGGCCAAGAACTACTACCACTCATCCGAGGAGACCCGAGGTTAAATGACCTGCTCACAGTGAAGTCTACTTAGCCAGGAAACAGTGTAGCTAGGATGTGCTCCCAGGCAGTGTGGCCACAAGGCCCCTCCTGGCCTTCCTGCCCTTCTGCGCAGTCAGGTTTGCTTGCCCGGTTGGTGACAGGTTGTCCACTAGTTTACCAAGTGTTCCCTGAGGATTTGCTCTGTCCCTGACCCAGTGTGGGATGATGATAAGCTGAATGGGTGTAAGGGAGCAGGTGTCCTTCTTAGTGAGAACAGGATGCAGGGTGGTCACTTGGTTGGGGCCAGTTGCATGCACCCCCACAGGTGGCTCCTAGGTGACCCAACTCTGGGGTTGCAGGGAGCAGACAACACCTCCAGAGTTCTAAGGCCTCGCATGCTCTTTTCTTTGGGGTTGAGGACTGCACTGGCAGGTACCAACAATCCCAAAACACCCTGAAGTATCTATTGTGAACTTTGAGGTCCCCTCTGTCATGCTCCAGGTTGTTTTCACAACCCAGGTGATCAGCTTCAGCTAGAATAATAACACACCGCTATTAAAAGGATCTCTATCACAAACATTCCTATCACAAACAAATGGTGTTAAAATCTGAGACTCTCCAACCTATAAGCTCTTAATTCTTTTTTGAAAAATGCAAGTTTATTAGTGTGAAATGTGCTGGGGGCATTTTTATCACCCTTCTAAAAGAACAAGCAGGAAAAAGATCAGGACCAACAAAGTTTTCAGTGTGGCCAAGGGGGAATGGATAGGGGACTACCAGACACCTGGCAGAGGTCATGGAGCCCCATACCAGTTAAGTGAAGCCAATTTGCTCCCCAATTTGCTTGGACAATGACTGAAAGTGCCAAATCTGAGCTTTGGCCAGCTCCTGGGGTGTGACCAGACTTGCACTATGTTGCTACCTGTCCCCACCATCTTCGGGGAGGATACTGACTGGGTAAAGGCTGACCTGAGAGAGAGCCTTGTCCATTGTTGGCCAATGGATCTGTGAGGTGGAAAGGTCATCAGGGTAAAACCATTATACTGATCATACCAAGGCAGTGGGTATGGCTGGTGACCCCAACACCCCTCCAGGGCCCACTGACCTTGTTCTCAAGCAAGCCCACACGGTAGGAGCCATTCCTGGTCTCCATCTGGGACAGAGAGATAACAGTAGGGTCCCACCAGAGCCTGACATTCCCTCCAAGGATCTCTTCAAGTCTCCTAAGGTCTTTCAGGCATAAAGTCGGAGAGAAACAGAAAGCAATCTCGCTAAGGACCAAGAGGTGGCTTCTGCCTTCTTTGGGCTTCACTTTCTCCATTTGAAGACTACAAGGGAGTTGGACAAGTTGGTCCCAGAGCCTGGAGTTGTTCCAGGCAATGTGAGCCAGGGGTTTCAGGTTTGGGTTACAGAGAGGAGGGCCCAGGATAAGTTCTTGGAAAAGAAGACCACAATCCCTATGGTCTATTTGTCTGTGTTACATTCTCACAACACCAGCCAATGTTTGTAGGCTCCCTCCTGGGGTCTGGTCTAATCTGATCTTCTTCTGCATCCCAGCCCCTACCTTCATCATCTGGGAAACTTTCCCACAACTTCTGATTCTCTCCTGAGCTTCCCCATCTCTGAACCTTGGAGGAAGGGCAAAGTTGCCCCTCAGGTTAGGATTTTTGACTGAAAACAACAGAAATTGAATCACTCCTGCAAGGTAGACGGAACTGTGACCACCCACAGAACAGGCCCAGCGGCCTGCTGAGGGGCAGAGCCACCCCCCACCCCCCGTGCCTGCAAGGTATACGGAACTGTGACCACCATCAGAACAGGCCAGACCTGCAACCGACAGACAGAACAGGCCCAGTGGCCTGAGGAAGGGTAGAGCCGCCCCGCCCCCCGCGCCTGCAAGGTAGGCGGACCTGCGACCCACTGGCAGAACAGCCCCAGAGGCCTGCAGAGGAGCAGTGCTGCTGCCTGCGCCTGCAAAGTAGGCAGAACTGCGACCACCGACAGAACAAGCCTAGCGGCCCGCAGAGGGACAGAGCCGCCGCCCGCACCTGCAAGGTAGGCGGACCTGCTACCTACCGGCAGAGCAGGCCCAGTGGCCTGCCAGCGTGGTAGGCACATTGCCCCAATTGGAGGAGGGGCAGAGCCGCCGCCCGCGCCTGCGAGGGAGACTTTGCAACTATACAAGACCAATATAAATATATAGGGGGAAAATTCAATAGCACAACAGTTTCACCAAGTAGAAAGGAACGCAAACAGTATGAAGAGACAAGGAAAGAAAGGACCACAAGCAATGCAGGTCAACTCAACGTTAGAAGAGGTAATAGCTGCAGCAGATGGAATGTCAGATAAAGAATTCAGGATATACATGCTTCAGATGATCTGGAGTCTCAAGGAAGACATCAGACAGCAAAATCAGACAATGAAAGATCACTTCAACAATGAATTACATAAACAAATCCAAGAAGCAAAAGATCAACTATACAGGGAGATAGAGGTTATAAAAAACAAACAAACAGAAATCCTAGAAATGCAGGAAGCAATAAACCAACTTAAAAACTCAATGGAGAATACTACCAGCAGAGTAGAACACTTAGAAGATAGAACATCAGACAATGAAGACAAAGTATTTCAACTTGAAAAGAACATAGACAGCTCAGCAAGACTGTTAAGAAACCATGAGCAGAACATCCAAGAAATATGGGATAACATCAAGAGACCAAATTTAAGAGTCATTGGGATAAAGGAAGGGACAGAGTTTCAAACCAAAGGAATGAGCAATCTATTCAATGAAATAATACGAGAAAACTTCCCAGACTTGAAGAATGAGACAGAATCCCAAATCCTAGAAGCCTACAGGACGCCGAATGTGCAAAATCATAAGAGACCCACACCTAGACACATTATAATGAAGATGCCCAACATACAGAATAAGGAGAGAATTTTAAAAGCTACAAGAGAAAGGAAGCAGATCACATTTAGGGGTAAGCCAATCAGGATAACAGCTGATCTTTCAACACAGACTCTGAAAGCTAGAAGATCCTGGAATAACATATTTCAAACATTGAAAGAAAATGGGTTCCAACCAAGAATTGTGTTTCCAGCGAAATTAAGCTTCAGGATGGAAGACGAAATTAAAACCTTCCACGATAAACAAAAGTTAAAAGAATTTGCAGCTAGAAAACCATCTCTTCTAAACATCCTTGGCAAAACATTACAGGAAGAGGAAATAGAAAATAACAATGAAAACCAACAGTGGGAGGTAGGACAGTAAAGGGGGGAAAAATAATCAAAGAGGAAAACAAACCATGTTTAGTAACATAAATAAACAAATATGGCTGGAAGAACAACCCATATCTCAATAATAACCCTAAATGTTAATGGCTTAAACTCACCAATCAAGAGACACAGGCTAGTAGAATGGATCACAAAACAAGACCCAACAATATGCTGCCTACAGGAGATGCATTTGATAGGAAAAGACATACATAGGCTGAAGGTGAAAGGTTGGGAAAAATCATATCACTCATATGGACTTCGGAAACAAGCAGGAGTGTCCATACTCATATCAAATAAAATAGATTTCAAGCCAAAGTTAATCAAAAGGGATAAAGAGGGACACTACATACTGCTTAAGGGAACCATACACCAACAAGACATAACAATCATAAATATATATGCCCCAAACAATGGTGCAGCTATGTTCATCAAACAAACTCTTCTCAAGTTCAAGAGTCTAATAGACCACCATACAATAATCATGGGAGACTTCAACACACCTCTCTCGCCACTGGACAGATCTTCCAAACAAAAGTTGAATAAGGAAACTATAGAACTCAATAACACAATTAATAACCTAGACTTAATTGACATATATAGAATATACCACCCAACATCAAACAGTTACACTTTTTTCTCAGCAGCACATGGATCCTTCTCAAAAATAGATCATATATTATGTCACAGGGAAACTCTTAGACAATACAAAGGAGTAGAGATAATACCATGCATCCTATCTGATCATAATGGAATGGAACTGAAAATCAACGATAAAAGAAGGAAGGAAAAAGAATACATCACTTGGAGAATGAACAATAGGTTACTGAATGATCAATGGGTTATAGAAGACATCAAGGAGGAAATTAAAAAATTCTTAGAGATTAATGAAAACACTGACACAACATATCGGAATCTATGGGACACATTGAAAGCAGTTCTAAGAGGAAAATTCATTGCTTGGAGTTCATTCCTTAAAAAAAGAAAAAACCAACAAATAAATGATCTCATACTTCATCTCAAAATCCTAGAAAAAGAAGAGCAAAACAACAGCAAAAGAAGTAGAAGGCAAGAAATAATTAAAATCAGAGCTGAAATTAATGAAATCGAAACAAAAGAAACAATTGAAAAAATTGACAAAACTAAAAGTTGGTTCTTTGAAAAAATAAACAAAATCGACAGACCCTTAGCCATGCTAGCGAAGAGAAGAAGAGAGAGAACTCAAATTACTAGCATACGGGATGAAAAAGGCAATATCACAACAGACACTTCAGATATACAGAAGATAATCAAAAATTATTTTGAATCCTTATACTCCAATAAGTTAGAAGATAGTGAAGGCATCGATAAATTTCTTAAGTCATATGATCTGCCCAGATTGAGTCAGGAGGATATAGACAACCTAAACAGACCAATATCAATTGAGGAAATAGAAGAAACCATCAAAAGACTACCAACTAAGAAAAGCCCAGGACCGGATGGGTATACAGCAGAGTTTTACAAAACCTTTAAAGAGGAACTAATACCAATACTTTTCAAGCTACTTCAGGATATAGAAAAAGAGGGAGAACTTCCAAATTCATTCTACGAGGCCAACATCACCCTGATACCTAAACCAGACAAAGACACTCCAAAGAAAGAAAACTACAGACCAATATCTCTAATGAACCTAGATGCAAAAATCCTCAATAAAATTCTGGCCAATCGGATACAAAAACATATCAAAAAAATTGTGCACCATGATCAAGTAGGATTCATCCCTGGGATGCAAGGCTGGTTCAATATAAGGAAATCAATAAATGTTATTCACCACATCAATAGACTTAAAAATAAGAACCATATGATCATCTCGATAGATGCGGAAAAAGCATTCGACAAAGTACAGCATCCCTTTATGTTCAAAACTCTAGAAAAACTAGGGATAACAGGAACATACCTCAATATTGTAAAAGCAATCTATGCTAAGCCTCAGGCTAGCATCATTCTGAATGGAGAAAAATTGAAGGCATTCCCTCTAAAATCTGGAACAAGACAGGGATGCCCTCTCTCACCACTTCTGTTCAACATAGTTCTCGAAACACTGGCCAGAGCAATTAGACAGACGAAAGAAATTAAAGGCATCAAAATAGGAAAAGAAGAACTTAAATTATCACTATTTGCAGATGACATGATTCTATACCTAGCAGACCCAAAAGGGTCTACAAAGAAACTATTAGAGCTAATAAATGAATTCAGCAAAGTGGCAAGATATAAAATCAACACGCATAAATCAAAGGCATTCCTGTATATCAGCGACAAATCCTCTGAAATGGAAATGAGGACAACCACTCCATTCACAATATCTTCAAAAAAAATAAAATACTTGGGAATCAACCTAACAAAAGAGGTGAAAGACTTATACAATGAAAACTACAGAACCCTAAAGAGAGAAATAGAAGAAGATCTTAGAAGATGGAAAAATATACCCTGTTCATGGATAGGCAGAACTAACATCATCAAAATGGCGATATTACCAAAAGTTCTCTATAGGTTTAATGCAATGCCAATCAAAATCCCAAAGGCATTTCTTGTAGAAATAGAGAAAGCAATCATGAAATTCATATGGAAAAATAAACGACCCAGAATAGCAAAAACATCTCTAAGCAGGAAGTGTGAATCAGGCGGTATAGCGATACCAGACTTCAAACTATACTACAGAGCAATAGTAACAAAAACAGCATGGTACTGGTACCAAAACAGGCGGGTGGACCAATGGTACAGAATAGAGGACACAGAAACCAATCCACAAAACTACAACTACCTTATATTTGATAAAGGGGCTAAAAGCATGCAATGGAGGAAGGATAGCATCTTCAACAAATGGTGCTGGGAAAACTGGAAATCCATATGCAACAAAATGAAACTGAATCCCTTTCTCTCGCCATGCACAAAAGTGAATTCAAAATGGATCAAGGAGCTTGATATCAAATCAGAGACACGCCGTCTGATAGAAGAAAAAGTTGGCTACGATCTACAGTCCGTGGGGTCGGGCTCCAAATTCCTCAATAGGACACCCATAGCACAAAAGTTAATAACTAGAATCAACAAATGGGACTTACTCAAACTAAAAAGTTTTTTCTCAGCAAAAGAAACAATAAGAGAGGTAAATAGAGAGCCTACATCCTGGGAACAAATCTTTACTCCTCACACTTCAGATAGAGCCCTAATATCCAGAGTATACAAAGAACTCAAAAAATTAGACAATAAGAGAACAAACAACCCAATCAACAAATGGGCCAAGGACCTGAACAGACACCTCTCAGAGGAGGACATACAATCAATCAACAAGTACATGAAAAAATGCTCACCATCTCTAGCAGTCAGAGAAATGCAAATCAAAACCACCCTAAGATACCATCTCACTCCAGTTAGATTGGCAGCCCTTATGAAGTCAAACAACAACAAGTGCTGGAGAGGATGTGGGGAAAAGGGTACACTTGTACATTGCTGGTGGGACTGCAAATTGGTGCAGCCAATTTGGAAAGCAAATTTCTTGGAAAGCTGGGAATGGAGCCACCATTTGACCCAGCTATTCCCCTTCTCGGTCTATTCCCTAAAGACCTAAAAAGAGCATGCTACAGGGACACTGCTACATCGATGTTCATAGCAGCACAATTCACAATAGCAAGACTGTGGAACCAACCTAGATGCCCTTCAATAGATGAATGGATAAAAAAAATTGTGGCATTTATACACAATGGAGTATTACTCTGCATTAAAAAATGACAAAATCATAGAATTTACAGGGAAATGGATGGCATTAGAGCAGATTATGCTAAGTGAAGCTAGCCAATCCCTAAAAAACAAATGCCAAATGTCTTCTTTGATATAAGGAGAGTAACTAAGAACAGAGTAGGGTCGAAGAGCATGAGAAGAAGATTAACATTAAACAGGGATGAGAGGTGGGAGGGAAAGGGAGAGAGAAGGGAAATTGCATGGAAATGGAAGGAGACCCTCAGAGTTATACAAAAGTACATACAAGAGGAAGTGAGGGGAAAGGGAAAAATAATACAAGGGGGACAAATGAATGTCAGTAGAGGGGGCAGAGAGAGAAGAGGGGAGGGGAGGGGAGGGGGGATAGTAGAGGATAGGAAAGGCAGCAGAACACAACAGACACTAGTATGGCAATATGTAAATCAATGGATGTGTAACTGATGTGATTCTGCAATCTGTATATGGGGTAAAAATGGGAGCTCATAACCCACTTGAATCAAAGTGTGAAATATGATATATCAAGAACTATGTAATGTTTTGAACAGCCAACAATAAAAAATTAAAAAAAACAACAACAACAACAGAAATTACCCAGATTTCAGTTGACTTGAGCTAGAGAAATGCATGGGAAGGACATCCAGCAATCCCAGAGCCATAAATCAGATCCAGTGACCTTTGTTCCTGGGTAGTTTCACCAAGACTGACATTCCTGATGAGTCTGGTTGACTTCATGAGGTGGGTCTGGATTAATATTCCCACCAAGGCTGAAAACATTTCCTAATGGAAATGGGCAACTGTTGCAAAAAACCAGGAGATAGGATACTAGGCAAGCAAAATCAGCCAATATTCATTGTTAGGCCATTGTTCTATAGAACATTCTGGAAACATTTTGTACTGATAGAAGGAGAGTGGTCCTGCTCTTTCTGATCTTTGAAACTGCAAACAATTGGCTATTTTGGGACTCTTGGTTGGCCTTACCAAGATTTGCATTTTAACTTCTCAGTGTATCCACAATGATTAATGGAGTCAAAGTGTCCCATGCCACTGGTTTATGTTTTTCACAGCTACCTGTGAGGAGGTCAGCTCACATTGCTAAATTTGACTTTGTTTGGAACAACTCCAGGCTCTGGGACCAACTTGTCCAACTCCCTTGTAATCTTCAAATGGAGAATGTGAAGCCCAAAGAAGGCAGAAGCCACCTCTTGGTCCTCCTCAGTGAGACTGCTCTGTTTCTCTCCGACCTTATGCCTGAAAGACCTTAGGAGACGTGAAGAGAACTTGGAGGGAATGTCAGGCTCTGGTGGGACCCTACTGTTATCTCTCTGTCCCAGATGGAGACCAGGAATGGCTCCTACAGTGTGGGCTACTTGTTATTCCCATTTGACAGGTGAGAAAACCCAAGGCCCAGATGTTAGTAGCAGAAACAGGAGGATATGTCTCAGTCTACTCCCTTCCCCTCCTTTTCAACCCCAAACTAGACCATGGGCCCAGCCCAGTGACCTGGCTCGTTCATACCATTTGGTTTCCACAAAGAAGACAATGACATCAGAGGACCTCCCTGACCAGTCCCTTTAAAGGGGAAAGAGCAACTTTGGATTCTGAGAGTTCAACTATTTTTCTAGGGTGCATTTCTTGGTGACCATGAGCAGGGGTTGCATTCCAGTTTCTGGTGGCTGCAGATAACATATTTGGGGTGAAATGTTTATGCCAGTCTGGGGGCTGTTTATGCTCCAGCGAGCTCCAGAGCTATCCCAGTGTCCTCCTAAGACAGGAGGCAGCCTTTTCCTAAGGATGACAGCCCAGTTCCTAAAGCATCAGATGCAGGAAGAGGAGGATGTTGGATAAACAGGTCTGTACTATTGCTTTGCACGTAGGCGGCGAGTTTGGACTTGATTTGCTGCGGGTTACAGCTGCCTCTTGCTGGCCCCTACAGTCCAAAAGGGGTTCTCTGTAATCCTTCCATTTTCCTAATTTCCATCTTTCTCTTTCCCTAAATGTTTCTGCCTCTCTCATTCCTAGGCTTTCCTATGCTCTTTTCTCCTAGAATGCCAGCCCTGCCTTAGTTTCCCTATCCCTAATGAATTATTTTTAGACTCTAGCCCCTAGGGAGGAGGCCAGCTGGAGCTGGGGCACCTCATATATCATCTATTATACGAGCAGCATTCTTGTATCATGAGGGGAGCTGTTACAGGAAGCAGAGTCTCTGGGTCAGACTCGCAGTGGCACCTGCCTCAGCCGTGTGGCTTGGCTGCATCTTGCTGCACTTTAATGAGCTTCAGTGACCTCCTCTATAAAATGCATATTAATCCTCCCTCATGGGGTTACCTTGAGATGAAATGAGATCACAGGCCTGGGGGCCATCTGGGGCAGGCGCTCTGTCATGGCTTTCTCCCACTTGCCACTACCCCTGGGTTCCGCTCTCCTAGGACACATAAGGACTAGGCCAAAGTTACAGGCTGGTTTCTGCTGGACTGTGTCCCTTTGTGCCAGGTCCTAGAACCCCGAGTCCTCTTCTCATTCTGTTCTCACTTTTCAGTTTCCTCAGTGTAACATTCCTGTTTGTTCCTGCAGGTCCAGCAACTGGGATTGTGAATGACCGAAGAGACCCACCTGGGGAGTCACCAGGGAGTGTGGTTGGCTTCCCAGATCCTGTCTCGAAGGCTGCGTTTTCATCATCAAACTGCCTAAGCAGGTGTCAAAAATCAGAATCCAGGCCTAGTGTGCCACCGGGAGGAGTTGTGGCATGACTCAGAGAACGTGTTCAGAGTCAGGCCAGTGACAGTTCAAACCCTGACTCTTTGTCCCCAAACTCTGCCACCTTGGGCACAGTCATTGACCTCTGAACTCGGTGTCCTATCTATGAACTTTGGTGATAACCTCTTTATTTTTTTCTTTTCCTTTTCTTTTTTTTTTTTTTAGTTGTAGATGGACCCAATACCTTTATTTTATTTGTTTATTTTTATATGGTGCCAGGGATTGAACCCAGTGCCTCACACATGCTAGGCAAGCACTCTTCCACTGAGCCACAATCCTGACCTCTTTCTTTAATGTGCTCTTGAGTCCAGTTGCCATTGTAATCCTGTAGTCCTGATGGGGCTGTAGAGGACATTGAAGGAGCTCCTCTATGGAAATCCTCAGACACACAGTTAGTGTGCGATCAATACCCAGCTCCAGCCTGCATGACCTCGTGGCCAGAGCAAGCAAAAACAATACAGAACGGTGAGGCACTCCACCTGCCCAGACTGTTTTAAGTGCCCTGTTTCTGTCTTGCTGCATCCCATCACAACCCTGTGAGGTAGCTTATGTGATTATCACACTCATCTTCCGGATAAGAAAACAGAAACCCAGAGAAGTGAAATCACGTGCTCAAGGTCACCAGCATGCCAGAGCTGGGAGTGACATTTCTTGCAAGGGGTAGGCATTTTCAGCTCAGTTTGCATGGGAAAGAACTTGGGAGGAGGAGTGGGAATCCTAAGCCTCCAAGTGGAAATACGTTTCCAGAACTTTCCATGGCCCTCTTGCATAAAGAGGTCACAGGGTACCCAGAAGTCACATCAGAAGGACCATCCAGGCCTTGGTCCGCAGGGATCTGTTGCCACCGACTTTGTCTAAACCTGACTTCCTCCTGGTTTGTTTGGTGGCCACGTTTTATCAGTATTGTCCTCTCTTCTCTGGATCTCTCTCCAGAAAGTGTATTAAAGAGGGACCAAGGTGAGCAGGATCTCAGAGGACAGGAGGCTTCTGGCCATAAAGCCAGAAGCATATTTGCTATTACCTGATTTTTTTTTAAACATCAAAGGCTTAATTTAAGATGACCCAGATGTTCACCAGGGCTCCAACTGATGAGGAAAAAATGTATTGTAAAAAAGCCAACCACATATAAAAACACAGTATTAAAAAAAATAATAAAAATAAAAGCCAACCACAGAAACAAACACATTTTGCTTTTGCAATTCTGTTGGGCTGCATCCTAGCCTTGGCCTTAAAATAGCTGTTTATGTGCCTACATTGTATGTGTACATGATCAGGATTTCCCCTGCCTCCGCCTCAGCATTTCCTCTCTGCCTGTAAAGTGGCCCGCTTCGTTCCCCTCTCTCTCCCTCCCCACAACTTGTTCAGGTCTGTGGGTAAATGTGTGGGAATGTTCTGGGAAGTACGAACATTCGGCTCCAGGCAGACAGAAGTTCAAATTCCAACTCAACCATCTCCCAACTATGCAAACATGGGCAATATACCTCTCTGTCAGATTTTCATCTGTAAACTGTGAGGCACGTGAAAATGACTTAGCTCAGAGACTGAGGGCAAGAAATGGAGGAGGCGGAATTAGCCTTTCACCCAGAGCCAGGTGTGGGTGGGAGACACAGTTTCTGCCCCAGGACAAACTCTATGGAGGGCTTGCTTCCCATTTGTCTCTCTCTCTCTCTCTCTCTGCATTTGCCTCAGGACCAATTTCTTCTACTCCTGTCTGCTCTGAGATGGGTGGAGACCACCCCTCTGCAGAGACCTCCCCTCTGCAGAGACCTCCCCTCTGCAGAGACCTCCCCTCTGCAGAGACCTCAGAGACTCCCAACAGCAGCTGGCCTGTCTCAGGTCTCTGCCCATGGTTCACCTGGTGACGAACTAACCTTGATGAGCACTTGAATAGACAGCAACATTTTACCAAGGACCAGAGACAATGTTTCAGGGTAGCTAGGAATGTCACTAGGCCAGCAATCCCCAAATGTCTAGGACCAAGTGCTGGCTTTTGGCGATGCTGTCGTGAATTCTGCCCAGTGAATGGTACTACTCATGGTAGCCATTTGGGTCACAGCAGGCAGGCCCTTGGAAGAAGACCTTTGCCTTGAACTTGAACTTGAACTGCTCAGGTAACTGCTCAGTCAATCTGTGTGTCCGGTACCTCTCCCTTCCCATCACAAGCAAGAAAAGCAAGGTCATCCTCTTGAGCTGAGCACATGCCCTCTCCCTCCCTTCCTGCTGCCCAGGGGGAGGATATAATGCCACACCAGGGTCCAAAGATCAGGGTTAGACCCTACTGTGCCCATGACTCATGCGTGACACAGGGCAAGTCATTACCCCAACTGTGCTGGCTAAAAGGCTGTAATCGCATTTGGCCTCTCCCTGCCTGGTAATGGTGACTGGGAGGATTAATGAGGAAATGAATGCTAAGCTGTGTGAATGCCAGCTTTGTTCTCATGCTGCTGCCTCTGATGAGTTCACAAAGCCCATGAGAAATGGCAAAGGTCAAAGTTCTCTTTATGTGAGGCTGAGGCTCCGTGTTGCAGGACGCGCCTCTCCTGGTGTGGTTCTGGGCTCTGTTCCTCCTTCACTGCCACCAGAGGCCCAGGGGACATGGATGTAGGGGTGGGCAATTCTCCAGGCTCAGACCATGTGCCTGGGACTTTTCACAGGATGAGTCTACCAAGGCAGGGGATCTTGCTGGGCCTTCTAGAAGCTTCTAGTAGCAAACCCCATGGACTGAAACAAACTCCTCTCTAAGTTAGCATGACCATGACCATGACTGAGGCCATTGTCTGTCTTGCTAGAGATGCTGCTTCTCGGGGTGGGTTCCACTTGTTTCCCATGGTCGACTTTCTTATGTAATTTAGTTTTGCTCTCTTCCCTGGCTAGATGACAAACTCCATGCCATCTCCTCTAGGATACTGGTGGCTGAGGCCAGAGCTCCTGGAGGGCAGGAGGAGGGAGAGAAGCAGATGGGCGCTGGCTATAGCCCTCCTTCAGAGAGCCAACTTGGAGAAGCCACTTCCCCTGGTGCTAGGGTGTTTCTGGCTGCTGTGGCTTTTCCGGCTGAAAATTAGGAGCTTCCTTGGTAAAAGTTCTGGACCTTGTGAAATTGATTCCCCAAATAATCAGATTTGAGGGTAAAACAGATTCTTTCCATTTTAATTTTGCTTGATAGATAATAATTCACATGGTCAAAAAATCAAAATAATATAAATTAGATGCACTGAGAATCTCTCTCCAATTTTGCCCTTGGTTTACCCAGTTCTCTCCCTCCTCTTCCTACAGTAAACTATTTTTTGTTAGTTTCTTACACATCCTTCTAGTATTTCCTTTTGGTTTGATTTTTTTTTTTAGTTGTTGATAGAAATTTATTTTTATTTATTTATATATGGTGCTGAGAATTGAACCCAGTGCCTCACATATGCCAGGCAAGTTCTCTACCACTGAGCTACACCCTCTGACCCCCTAGTATTTCTTTTTTTCTTATAATTTTTTAATTTGTTTTAATTAGTTACACATGACAGTACAATGATCTTGACATATCATACATTTGAATCAGATGGGATATAATTTCCCATTTTTCTGAGTATACAGGTTGCAGAATCACATTGGTCATGCAGTCACGTATGTATACACAGCAATAATAATGTCTATTTTATTCTGCTGTCCTTCCTTTCTTGATGGAAATTCAAATAAGTATTTTCATTCTTCTACCTCCCTTAATACACAAAATTAGCATATGGTATACTCCACAGATCCGTCAGGATCTGGAAAGGAAGCAAATGTCCAATGGATAACTGAGGAGGGCTTAACCAAAGAATGTTAACAGGGTGTGGGGCAGGGCGTGGGGGGAGGCAATAAGGAATGGTGGACTCTCAGGGCTGATAACTGTGGGGGTGCCAGAGACAGACAGTCAGAGAGACAGAGGGGAAGAAGGAAGGGAGGAGAAAGAGAACTGTGTTTAGAGGGATGACCTACTGCAACTCTGCATGGAAGGGACAGGGAGTGAACCCCACCCTGGCTCCCTTCCTGCCTTCTGGGTCTCCTGCAGAGCCCACATTGGCCAATCCCCACCAGAAGTCCCAGGGCAAGAAGGCCCATGGGTACAGTCTTTGTAAGCCATCCTCCCACGGGGGTCCAGAGCATCCTGGATATGGATGTGGGTGGCCCAGGCAGGGGATGGGGAGCTGCATAGCTCCACTGCCAGGGACCTCATCCTCTGACAACCTAACACCTATGCTGGTGATCCTTCGGTATCACCTACTAATGTGGGTTTTCCTGTCA
Organism: Marmota flaviventris; assembly: GCF_047511675.1. NCBI lineage: Eukaryota > Metazoa > Chordata > Mammalia > Rodentia > Sciuridae > Marmota > Marmota flaviventris. Next base: position 200,574,274 of record NC_092498.1, on the reverse strand, counting down.
CTCGTGTTCTACCTTCTCATCTTCCCCAGCATTGCCACCAGACTCCTCCAAGGATGAGCATGCCTGCTGCCCACCACTCATTGCAACGTCCTGATGTAATGTGGCTTAGGGTCCCAGTGTCCCCCACCTGCAGGTGTGATCCTTCTTTTTGTCAGTTGCAAGAAAAATCTCAATTCCCTTGGACATCCCAGCCAGCACCCCGGATACCTCCAAGGAAGGATGGGTGTCATATTGCCTTACGGTTGCCAGACCCTCATCTGGCACTCATGTTTCTCACGTCCCCTCCTCCCCTCTGGTTCTCGGGCCATTGCTTTGCCCATCACTATCTTCCCCAGGCCCTGTTTTTCTCGAGTTTGGGGATTATAGACATGGATCCCCTATGATGCCTCTAGCCCATGATGCCTCTAGCCCTTGGCATGGGTGAAACAGTCTGTCCCTGGGGTGTGGGGACAGCTGAGGGGCACTAAGGGCAAGGAGCAGAAACCCATTTAAGGTTTATCAACAGATCTCACTTGTGGCAAAATTCACTGCTGGCACTGCCTCAGGGAGTTCTTTCTGGGCCATCTGTCTCCCTGGGCTCAGGCCACTGCCATGTTGCCAGACCTTCCTCCCACCCTTTCTCCATTTCCTCTTTCCCCTGAGACCCAGATGCATGCCACACTTGCCTATCTTCATCCAGCTTGGTTTCTTTCCCTTTCTTCTACTTTCTTATACAAAAACAATTGAGCTTCCATTTGCTTCAAAGTCTCCCACAAGTCTGGGTCCAATACCTTGTCTCCTCAAACCAAAGGACTATTGCTCTCTAGAAGATTCCTGCAGAACTTCCACAATGCCATTCAATAGAAATATCATGAGCCATTTACATAAATTTTCAGTAGTTCCACTTAGAAAAAATTAAAAGGAACAGGTAAGATGAATTTTAATATGTTCTGGTTTAACCTGATGTAGCCCAAATATGTTCATCTCAACCTTTACTCAATATAAAATTATAGTGAGATGGTTTAATTCTGACATGTAGCAGGATATTTTAAATGTGGTGTGTGTTTTGCACTTAGGGCACATCTCAATGTGGACGGACCACTTTTCCAATGCTCAGTAACAGTGGTTACAATGTAAAACAGGACAGTTTCCTTAAGAAAAAAAAAAAATCTGCAGCCAGCTTTTTCAAAGCAGCCCGATTTGCCACCTCCCACTGAGTGGGGGTAGATGAGTTTATATTAATGAACAGTTCCCATTTTCCTGGTCTTGCTCCTCTTGCCATGGGGACATCTGTGTCCTCCTTACATCCACTCAGACCTTTCTTGAGCTGAGTCTTTGCTCTCTTCTCTAAACCCTGCATCGTTTTTTCCTACTTCAAAGCCAGGGCCCCACCTCAGCCACTGCTTCCAGAGCTCAAGGGACTTGCATCTGCCCCAGGACCTCAGCTACACTCCTCCAGGTGCCTCAGTACCTGAGCCTGGGAGTCCTCGGGGGAACAAATCCACTCTGTGTACCTCTAGACAGCAAGAAGACACAGCCCCCCCTCCACCTCTTGACATGCTCGATCAGTAAGGTCACTTAGTGGTGTTGTGTATTCAAACTCCCAGTGGAAACTGCTCCTACAAGAGGTTTAAACCCTGAACCAGAAGCCTGTGGAGAGGACCAACATTTAAGACAGAAAGCAAATTGGCCTCCTGTCTCCTTCTCATGTCCCTGTGCAAACCTCACCTTGACTTATTCATGGACCTTACTATTTGGAGGAATATGGAGAGAGACAGCATTTTCCTAAAGGGAGGATCTCAAGGATGTTTATTGCTTTTATTAGAGAAAAGGTGGAAGGGGTCCCAAAGTCAAATAAGACTGAAAAGTACTAAGTTTAGCAGGTTCTGCACTATGAGCAGGGGGCCTCTGATATCTTAACATGTGAGCTTGTATCTGTAATAGGCAACATTTTCCCAGTTTTCCTGACATGTGACTCCATTTATGTCACTTATTATGAAGAATGAGAATTTAGGAAAATGTTTTTCAGACATCCTGATAAATAAATGAGAATCCTCTTTAAGTCTAGTTAAAAGTCTTTTTTCTTCCTGAGAGCCCTGGCTGATGCAGGGCTTTGGGAGAGTGTTCTCAACCCCTTAAATGCAATACTTGCTCTGTATGTTCTGCAGGGACACCATGCACCCCACCTCTGACCCAAGGCAGATACTGACTGACATGTGAGCTAACACCCGCAATATGGAGCTCTAGCCAGACTCTGGGGACTTGCCTGGTGAGCAAGGACTTGAAGCTTGAAGGGTGGGTTTATTTTATTTGTGCCAATTTGATGGGTGAAAAGTATCATTCGCATTTCCCTAGTGATATGTAGGATTGAACTTTTTTTTAATCTATTTGTTAACAATCTTCATATTCTCTTATATGAATCAAGGTATCCTTTATTAATTTCTCTATTAGATTTATTGCCTTTTTTTAAAAAAACAAGTTTTATAAGTTAGCCTTGCTCAATTCTTAGTAGGTCCTTTTCAATCTGACATCTTCCTTCAGTTCTAGATAATTTTCTTCTACTATATCTTTTTAACTTTTCTTTCTTATCATTCTCTGTGTTCTTTCTTTCTTACAGAAATTCCTAAAATGGTATCTCCTCTTCTTCCTTTTCTTCTTCCTCTTCTTCTTCTCCTTCTCCTCCTCCTCCTCCTTCTCCTGCTCCTCCTCCTTCTCTACCTTCTTCTTCTTTTTTCCTAATGCCTTTTGGGAGAATCCCTTAGCCTGATCTTCCAGTTAGATAATATAGTTTTCATTTGTCTATTCAGTTCATTTATTGAGTTTCAAAAAATATTCTGTCAATCATGACTTTAATTTCCAAGCACTCTGTGTCTATCCCATGGAGGCCTTACTTTTAAATAGATGTGACATTCTCTTTAGAATCTGTAGGAGGTTCTTTTAGCTACTTGGAGTTTACTTCTTTTGGGGGGTGGAGGGGTATCAGGAATTGAACTCAGGGACACCCAATCACTGAGCCACATCTCGGGCCCTAATTTGTATTTTATTTAGAGACAGGGTACCACTGAGTTGCTTAGCACCTTGCTTTTGCTAAGGCTGGCTTTGAACCCATGATCCTCCTGCCTCAGCCTCTAGAGCCTCTGGGATTAGAGATATGTGCGCGGCTGGCGTTTACTTCTTTAGGTGTAAATTCTGTTGTCTTGGAGTCAGTTCTTTTGTTGTGCTTGGTGCCTCTCTTAGGCTCTGGCTGTCTGTTGATATTTGTGGATGAGCATGGGAACTGAGCAGTGGGTGGCTGGATGATATTCCCTTACTCCATATGACGATCCCATTCCTCTGGCAAGGAATGCAATTTCTGAGATAGGAGCCAGCCTGAGGTGCCTGTGTAGACAGACAGCTAAAGAACTAGTTCAGCTGTTCATCCTGTGGTTCTCTGACGGCTGTTGCCTCTGGTCTGGAATTTTGCTTCAGGAATTCACTCGGCCATGATTGGGCACCCAACCCTGCAGCATTGTGTTCTGTTACATTTCATCATCCATCTGTTCTTATACTGTTCTCCTATTTCCCAGAAACTCCTTGATCTTCTGGACAGTGACCCTGCTTCTCCTGACTGCGCACAACCACTCCTTTTATTTCTGTTTCTTCCATCGTTTCAGTGGGATTTGGAGAAGAAAAGAGGCCAGTGTGTTCTTAGCCTTGTTGAACTGTACAACACTTATTCTGCAATTAGAATTATTTCATGAGATTACATTGCCTCAAGTGGTATTATTGGATCAAAGAGCAGGAACATTTTTGAAGTTGTTGACACATTTTACAAACTGGTTGCCAAACTGAGTAGATCAGAAGGCAGTAGCTCTGGCGAGGGGGAAGCTGGGTTCATCTTAGTTCCTTCATTTGCCAATTGTGTAACCTGAGTTGGGGAACCTCTCTGAACCTCAGTTTCCTCATTGGTCAGTTTGGGATTGTTTCTTTCAGAAACAACATGAAAGAACACAGCGAGGATGAGCTATGGAAAGCATCTTCCCCGAGGCCCAGCCTATAAAAGGTGCTTGATAAATACTGTTAGTCAGCGTTTGTCTCAAAGCAGTGGTTTGTCAATATCAAAGAACTGTGGACTCAACCAGGCGCTTGGAAAGGCATTCTCTTTCATGACCATTAGCATTTCATGCTCTGGGATAAATCACTTCCCAGCTTGGTATCACACTCTCCAAAGTGAGAAGCCCTTCCTACCTGCCTTTCAGCAGAGGTTTCTGGGAAGATTCGCTGCTTAGGAAGCCCTTACGGTGGTTGGATGAAACTCCCCATTAAGGGCTGTTTAATTGGAATGATGAGTGCTAAGCCCCTGCCCTCTGTCCCAGAGTGAGCTGTGACAAGGTGTGTTCCTCCTTCCGAGTTCACTCAAATGTTAACTCCTGGAGGAGAAAATTTCTGGGAACTCCACAGATTTAATTTCTTCCTCAGCCAGGACCTTGCTTCTTATGACTTCCTTTTCCTATTTGAAAATTTATTAATCAGAAATCCTGTTCCAGGGAGGCAGACAGGAACCCTGACCACGGCCGCGCGCCGGTCTAGGCCCAGGATGCCGGAAACTGAGCGTTTCCTTTATGTCCAGCCCAGAGGAAGGGCTAAGGATGACTCTCACCAGACCCTCCAAGGCCACTGACCCAGGAGTGCAATGACCTGAGGGGATCAGGAAGCATAAGAGATAAGGAATATTTTTTAAAACCAACTTGATGGCAGAGAGTCAGAAAAGTATGTACTTCCAGAACTAAGGCAGGCCTGGCCTAGTGGTCAGCCAGGGGCCAGCACTGTGAAAGGTCATGGAGCAAGGTTCTGGCAGAGCAGAAGGAGGCAAAGTGGAGCAGGAGAGGAGAGCAGGGAAGAGGGGAGCTTCCGAGGAGAAACACTGGGAAAGCCGTAGAGAATCCATGAGGCCTGCAGCATTCTGTTTTGATTTAGTAAGCAGTTAAAAAATAAAATAAAATAAAACCAAGTTGTGGGGCATGAACTTGGCCATTTGCTGGCCTTTGCATAGTAAGAGCCATCACAAGGAGGATCTCTTCCTTCCTCTTCCCTGGTCCAACTCACTGAGGAGCCAGCAGCCTCCAAGATGGAGGATGGCAGGGCCAACAGGGAGTGCCTTCAAGAGGCTGAGGGCAAGAAGGACCCAGGGCATGAGTGAGTGCCTAGGAGAAGGGCCTTCACTCCACCATTCCCCGAGTTCTTCTCTGCACACAGTTGGCCCTCTGTCTGTTCCCCAAAGAACTGTGTGCAGCCAACTCATGGAGTGTCAACTGGAAGCCTTCCCCCATAATAGGGATGACAATGACGGCAGCTGAATATTCTGACTTCTTGCTGGTGAGATAGGAAACAGGCACAGAAAGATTAAGTAACTCACTCAAGGTTACACAGGTAGGAAGGAAAATACTGGCATCAAACCCAGGTAGTTTCTAAGGTTTCTGCAAAATGGTCCAGGAAGCTCTGCAGAATATAAAGTTCCCAGAGGGCTCTGGGGCATCTCAGCACCCCGGGCATAGTACTGGATGAGGAGGGAAGGCCTGCTGTGAGCAAGTTAAGGCCAGTAGCAGCCCTTGGGAAAGCAATTCTGGTTCCATTGTCCTCAGTAAAGTGCAAATGTTCTTCATAGTTGGAGAGATGAATAGTGGAAAAAAGGGGAAAAGAATGATTCTTAAATGCTTTTGTGACTCCTTTCTCAGTGCCAGCATCTCTCCTGGGTCCCTGCCCCACAGTAGAGGCGTCGCTCTCTCTTGCTGTCATTGCTGGACTTTCTCAGTCTTTTCTTGCAACTTGCTCTGAATGCAGAAGTCCCCACCCTCCTGGGGACACACTCTCCTCAGATCTGAATCCTCAGTCCATGTACTTCTTTGGGAGAAGATAGTTACATGTCTTTCTGATTACAGAAAATACCTGCCAGTGTGAGTAAAAAGAATCTTGCAAGTGGTACATCTATAGAATGGAAAGCTATTTGACCATAAAAAAAAATAAGAAAAGAAAAGCTGAGGATTCTTGTTATACCTTGATATGAATAATATGACTCATGGCTAAATGAAAAAAGGAGGCTGTTGGGCAGTATGAAGACCACCTACCATTTGTGTTAACTTCTTCCAAGGGATGCTCAGGCAATTGCTAACACTAGTTGCTCTCTGGAAAGAGAGCTGGGTGGCTTGGAGGCAGATAGTCTTATAAAGATTTTGGTTTTGATTTCATATGATTTTATTACTTCTTCAGAGTAAATAGAAATTTGAAAAAGAATAGTTTATCATGAGATACTCTGTGAAAATGATTCTCTTCCAAATTTTACTTGCTGGATATACACATGTGTATTTTGTTTATTTTGATAAAATTGAGATTCTGTTATAATGAATTATAACCTTCTTCCTCCCCGTTTACTGTATTGGTACCCATATCAGAGCAACCACATCACTCTGGCAACTTAAGTAGCTACAGAATAATCCATTGTATACTTTTACTGCAATACTTTCAACTAATTCCTTAAAAATTATTTTGAATAGCCTTATTGACATCCATATGGTTTTATTTATACTCCTCTAATGGATGATAATGGTAAGCATCTTTTTCCTGTGTTTGTTGGCCATTTGCATATTTTCTTTGGATAAATGTCTATCAGGTCTTTTGCCTCTATCTTCAATATAGACATAAATCATCCATTTAAAATGGTAAATCGAATGAGTTTTAGGATATTCATGACCGTGACAGTAATCTAATTTTAGAACATTTTTATCACACATAAAAGGAAACCCATGCCCTATAGCAATCTCTCCCCCATTCTTTCCCTTCTCCCAGCCCTAGGCAACCACTGATCCATTTTCTGTCTCTGTGAATTTGCTTATTCTGAATATTTCCTGTGGATTTGCTTATTCTGGACATTTGCTTATTCTTAGTTCTTCTGGGATTGCATGTGGCCTTTTGTATCTGACTTTTTGCACTCAATATTTTCCAGGTTCATCCCTGTTATCACATGAATGAGTGTCTCAATCCTTTTTATTAATGAATAATATTCCATCATAGGGATAGATCACATTTTGTTTATCCATGCATCAGTTTATAGACAGCAGGGTATATCCATTTCTTGTATAAAATAATATTCATTTTTTGGATATTATATGATGCTGTTATTAACATTTTTATACAAGTTTCTGTGTGAATATTTGTTTTCAATTCCAGAATTGGCTGGGTCATAGGGAAACCTTTTGCTTAGCTTTTGGAGGCACTGACAAACTTCCAAAGCAGCCACGCCACTTGGCATTCCCACCTGCAATGTGTAAGTTTCTCCACATCCTCACCGACACTTGTGGTGTGTGTTTTTATTATAGCGGTCCTGGTGCATGTGACATGGCATGTCATAATGGTTTTATTTACACTTCTCTAATGGCTCACGATGGTGAGGATTTTTTCATGCATTTGTTGGCCGTTTGTATAATTTTCTTTGGTTAAATATTTATCGGATCTTTTGCCTCTCACTTAATTGGCTTAATTTTGTCTTTTTATTATTGAGTTGTGAGCATTCCTATATATTGTGAATGTAAATCTCTTATTAGATAAATAATTGGCAAATAAATAGTTTCTCCCCTGTTGTGGATTCTTTTCCTTTTTATTTTATTTGTTTATTTATTTTGTGGTGCTGGGGATCATACCTGGAGCATTATCGTGCATGCTACACAAGTACTCTACCATTGAGCAATATCTCCAACTCCTGTCTTTTCCTTTCTTGATGAAAAAAACAAAGTTTAATTTTGATGTAACCCAATTGATCTATTTTTACTTATTCATTGTGCTTTTGGTTTTGTACAAAAGAAACCATTGTCTACCTGAAAGTTAATGAGGCTTACTCCTATTTTCTTCTTAGCATGTTATTGTTTTAGCTGTTACATTTAAGTTTGTTGTCCTTTTTTATTAGTACTTTGTACTGAACCCAGGGATGCTCAACCACTGAGCTACATTCCCCAGCCCTATTTTATATTTTATTTAGATACAGGGTCTCACTGAGTTGCTTAGGGCCTTGCTAAGTTGCTGAGGCTGGCTTTGAACTCACAATCCTCCTGCCTCAGCACCCCTCCCCCTCCACCAGCCGCTGGGAATACAGGCGTGGGCCACCCCACCAGCTTGTTGTCCATTTTGAGTTACTTTTTGCATATGTGAAGCCAAGGTCTAAATTCATTCTTTTGCATGTGGTTATCTAGTTGTCCCAGGACTATTTGTTGGAAAGACTCTTCCTACCCATTGGATTGTCTTAGAACTCTTGCTGAAAACCTATTGACCATAAAGATTAGAGCATAGCTCTAGACTCTCAATTATATTCCATGGATCTAATTGTCTATCCTTCCCCAGGACCATACCATCTTGATTACTCTTAGTTTCCTATTAGGTTTTGAAACCAGGACATTAAAGTCCTCCAACTTCTTCATTGTATTCAAGATTGCTTTGGTTATTCTGGGCTCTTGGTAGTTTCATATGAATTTTAGGATCAGCTTGTCAATTTCTACAAGAGAACAAGCTGAGGCTTTGATAGAGACTTCAGTGAAACTACATAAGGGAGTTTTGGTATCAGGTGAATACCAGTTTCATTTGATAAATAAGGAAATGGTCCCCCTATTCTAGTTTCTGGAAGAGCTTGTGTGAAAAGTTGTTGATTCTTCTTTAAATATTTGGTAGAATGACTCATGAAGCTAGATGGGCCTGGGCTTCCTTTTCAGGAGAATTTTAAATTACTATTTCAATCTCAATACCTATTAGAGGTCTGTTCAGAATGTCTTCTGATGATGATGATGCTTTTTTGTGTCTTTCTAGGAATTTATTCATTGCATCTATGTGAACCTTTGGTATACATTTGTTCATAGTAATCCCTTCTAAACACCTTGTTTTTGCAAGGTCCATAGTGAAGTTCCCTGATTTTAGTAACTAGGTCTTCTCTTTATTTCAATCACTTCAGCTAAGATTTGTCTATTTTGTTGATTTTTTAAAAATTGTTTTTATTAATTTTCTCTGGTTTTTCAATCTATTTGCATTCCATATTATGTATTTTTTTTTTAATTTTTTATTGTTGGCTGTTCAAAACATTACATAGTTCTTGATATATCATATTTCACACTTTGATTCAAGTGGGTTATGAGCTCCCATTTTTACCCCATATACAGATTGCAGAATCACATCAGTTACACATCCATTGATTTACATATTGCCATACTAGTGTCTGTTGTGTTCTGCTGCCTTTCCTATCCTCTACTATCCCCCCTCCCCTCCCCTCCCCTCCCCTCTTCTCTCTCTGCCCCCTCTACTGACATTCATTTGTCCCCCTTGTATTATTTTTCCCTTTCCCCTCACTTCCTCTTGTATGTACTTTTGTATAACTCTGAGGGTCTCCTTCCATTTCCATGCAATTTCCCTTCTCTCTCCCTTTCCCTCCCACCTCTCATCCCTGTTTAATGTTAATCTTCTTCTCATGCTCTTCGACCCTACTCTGTTCTTAGTTACTCTCCTTATATCAAAGAAGACATTTGGCATTTGTTTTTTAGGGATTGGCTAGCTTCACTTAGCATAATCTGCTCTAATGCCATCCATTTCCCTGTAAATTCTATGATTTTGTCATTTTTTAATGCAGAGTAATACTCCATTGTGTATAAATGCCACATATTTTTTATCCATTCATCTATTGAAGGGTATCTAGGTTGGTTCCACAGTCTTGCTATTGTGAATTGTGCTGCTATGAACATCGATGTAGCAGTGTCCCTGTAGCATGCTCTTTTTAGGTCTTTAGGGAATAGACCGAGAAGGGGAATAGCTGGGTCAAATGGTGGCTCCATTCCCAGCTTTCCAAGAAATCTCCATACTGCTTTCAAAATTGGCTGCACCAATTTGCAGTCCCACCAGCAATGTACAAGTGTACCCTTTTCCCCACATCCTCGCCAGCACTTGTTGTTGTTTGACTTCATAATGGCTGCCAATCTAAGATACCTAAGATGGTATCTTAGGGTGGTTTTGATTTGCATTTCTCTGACTGCTAGAGATGGTGAGCATTTTTTCATGTACTTGTTGATTGATTGTATGTCCTCCTCTGAGAGGTGTCTGTTCAGGTCCTTGGCCCATTTGTTGATTGGGTTGTTTGTTCTCTTATTGTCTAATTTTTTGAGTTCTTTGTATACTCTGGATATTAGGGCTCTATCTGAAGTGTGAGGAGTAAAGATTTGTTCCCAGGATGTAGGCTCTCTATTTACCTCTCTTATTGTTTCTTTTGCTGAGAGAAAACTTTTTAGTTTGAGTAAGTCCCATTTGTTGATTCTAGTTATTAACTTTTGTGCTATGGGTGTCCTATTGAGGAATTTGGAGCCCGACCCCACAGTATGTAGATCGTAGCCAACTTTTTCTTCTATCAGACGGCGTGTCTCTGATTTGATATCAAGCTCCTTGATCCATTTTGAATTCACTTTTGTGCATGGCGAGAGAAAGGGATTCAGTTTCATTTTGTTGCATATGGATTTCCAGTTTTCCCAGCACCATTTGTTGAAGATGCTATCCTTCCTCCATTGCATGCTTTTAGCCCCTTTATCAAATATAAGGTAGTTGTACTTTTGTGGATTGGTTTCTGTGTCCTCTATTCTGTACCATTGGTCCACCCACCTGTTTTGGTACCAGTACCATGCTGTTTTTGTTACTATTGCTCTGTAGTATAGTTTGAAGTCTGGTATCGCTATACCGCCTGATTCACACTTCCTGCTTAGAGTTGTTTTTGCTATTCTGGGTCGTTTATTTTTCCATATGAATTTCATGATTGCTTTCTCTATTTCTACAAGAAATGCCGTTGGGATTTTGATTGGCATTGCATTAAACCTATAGAGAACTTTTGGTAATATCACCATTTTGATGATGTTAGTTCTGCCTATCCATGAACAGGGTATATTTTTCCATCTTCTAAGATCTTCTTCTATTTCTCTCTTTAGGGTTCTGTAGTTTTCATTGTATAAGTCTTTCACCTCTTTTGTTAGGTTGATTCCCAAGTATTTTATTTTTTTTGAAGATATTGTGAATGGAGTGGTTGTCCTCATTTCCATTTCAGAGGATTTGTCGCTGATATACAGGAATGCCTTTGATTTATGCGTGTTGATTTTATATCCTGCCACTTTGCTGAATTCATTTATTAGCTCTAATAGTTTCTTTGTAGACCCTTTGGGGTCTGCTAGGTATAGAATCATGTCATCTGCAAATAGTGATAATTTAAGTTCTTCTTTTCCTATTTTGATGCCTTTAATTTCTTTCGTCTGTCTAATTGCTCTGGCCAGTGTTTCGAGAACTATGTTGAACAGAAGTGGTGAGAGAGGGCATCCCTGTCTTGTTCCAGATTTTAGAGGGAATGCCTTCAATTTTTCTCCATTCAGAATGATGCTAGCCTGAGGCTTAGCATAGATTGCTTTTACAATATTGAGGTATGTTCCTGTTATCCCTAGTTTTTCTAGAGTTTTGAACATAAAGGGATGCTGTACTTTGTCGAATGCTTTTTCCGCATCTATCGAGATGATCATATGGTTCTTATTTTTAAGTCTATTGATGTGGTGAATAACATTTATTGATTTCCGTATATTGAACCAGCCTTGCATCCCAGGGATGAATCCTAGTTGATCATGGTGCACAATTTTTTTGATATGTTTTTGTATCCGATTGGCCAGAATTTTATTGAGGATTTTTGCATCTAGGTTCATTAGAGATATTGTTCTGTAGTTTTCTTTCTTTGAAGTGTCTTTGTCTGGTTTAGGTATCAGGGTGATGTTGGCCTCGTAGAAGGAATTTGGAAGTTCTCCCTCTTTTTCTATATCCTGAAGTAGCTTGAAAAGTATTGGTATTAGTTCCTCTTTAAAGGTTTTGTAAAACTCTGCTGTATACCCATCCGGTCCTGGGCTTTTCTTAGTTGGTAGTCTTTTGATGGTTTCTTCTATTTCCTCAATTGATATTGGTCTGTTTAGGTTGTCTATATCCTCCTGACTCAATCTGGGCAGATCATATGACTTAAGAAATTTATCGATGCCTTCACTATCTTCTAACTTATTGGAGTATAAGGATTCAAAATAATTTTTGATTATCTTCTGTATATCTGAATTGTCTGTTGTGATATTGCCTTTTTCATCCCGTATGCTAGTAATTTGAGTTCTCTCTCTTCTTCTCTTCGCTAGCATGGCTAAGGGTCTGTCGATTTTGTTTATTTTTTCAAAGAACCAACTTTTAGTTTTGTCAATTTTTTCAATTGTTTCTTTTGTTTCGATTTCATTAATTTCAGCTCTGATTTTAATTTTTTCTTGCCTTCTACTTCTTTTGCTGTTGTTTTGCTCTTCTTTTTCTAGGATTTTGAGATGAAGTATGAGATCATTTATTTGTTGGTTTTTTCTTTTTTTAAGGAATGAACTCCAAGCAATGAATTTTCCTCTTAGAACTGCTTTCAATGTGTCCCATAGATTCCGATATGTTGTGTCAGTGTTTTCATTAATCTCTAAGAATTTTTTAATTTCCTCCTTGATGTCTTCTATAACCCATTGATCATTCAGTAACCTATTGTTCATTCTCCAAGTGATGTATTCTTTTTCCTTCCTTCTTTTATCGTTGGTTTTCAGTTCCATTCCATTATGATCAGATAGGATGCATGGTATTATCTCTACTCCTTTGTATTGTCTAAGAGTTTCCCTGTGACATAATATGTGATCTATTTTTGAGAAGGATCCATGTGCTGCTGAGAAAAAAGTGTAACTGTTTGATGTTGGGTGGTATATTCTATATATGTCAATTAAGTCTAGGTTATTAATTGTGTTATTGAGTTCTATAGTTTCCTTATTCAACTTTTGTTTGGAAGATCTGTCCAGTGGCGAGAGAGGTGTGTTGAAGTCTCCCATGATTATTGTATGGTGGTCTATTAGACTCTTGAACTTGAGAAGAGTTTGTTTGATGAACATAGCTGCACCATTGTTTGGGGCATATATATTTATGATTGTTATGTCTTGTTGGTGTATGGTTCCCTTAAGCAGTATGTAGTGTCCCTCTTTATCCCTTTTGATTAACTTTGGCTTGAAATCTATTTTATTTGATATGAGTATGGACACTCCTGCTTGTTTCCGAAGTCCATATGAGTGATATGATTTTTCCCAACCTTTCACCTTCAGCCTATGTATGTCTTTTCCTATCAAATGCGTCTCCTGTAGGCAGCATATTGTTGGGTCTTGTTTTGTGATCCATTCTACTAGCTTGTGTCTCTTGATTGGTGAGTTTAAGCCATTAACATTTAGGGTTATTATTGAGATATGGGTTGTTCTTCCAGCCATATTTGTTTATTTATGTTACTAAACATGGTTTGTTTTCCTCTTTGATTATTTTTCCCCCCTTTACTGTCCTACCTCCCACTGTTGGTTTTCATTGTTATTTTCCATTTCCTCTTCCTGTAATGTTTTGCCAAGTATGTTTAGAAGAGATGGTTTTCTAGCTGCAAATTCTTTTAACTTTTGTTTATCGTGGAAGGTTTTAATTTCATCTTCCATCCTGAAGCTTAATTTCGCTGGAAACACAATTCTTGGTTGGAACCCATTTTCTTTCAGTGTTTGAAATATGTTATTCTAGGATCTTCTAGCTTTCAGAGTCTGTGTTGAAAGATCAGCTGTTATCCTGATTGGCTTACCCCTAAATGTGATCTGCTTCCTTTCTCTTGTAGCTTTTAAAATTCTCTCCTTATTCTGTATGTTGGGCATCTTCATTATAATGTGTCTAGGTGTGGGTCTCTTATGATTTTGCACATTCGGCGTCCTGTAGGCTTCTAGGATTTGGGGTTCTGTCTCATTCTTCAAGTCTGGGAAGTTTTCTCGTATTATTTCATTGAATAGATTGCTCATTCCTTTGGTTTGAACCTCTGTCCCTTCCTGTATCCCAATGACTCTTAAATTTGGTCTCTTGATGTTATCCCATATTTCTTGGATGTTCTGCTCATGGTTTCTTAACAGTCTTGCTGAGCTGTCTATGTTCTTTTCAAGTTGAAATACTTTGTCTTCATTGTCTGATGTTCTATCTTCTAAGTGTTCTACTCTGCTGGTAGTATTCTCCATTGAGTTTTTAAGTTGGTTTATTGCTTCCTGCATTTCTAGGATTTCTGTTTGTTTGTTTTTTATAACCTCTATCTCCCTGTATAGTTGATCTTTTGCTTCTTGGATTTGTTTATGTAATTCATTGTTGAAGTGATCTTTCATTGTCTGATTTTGCTGTCTGATGTCTTCCTTGAGACTCCAGATCATCTGAAGCATGTATATCCTGAATTCTTTATCTGACATTCCATCTGCTGCAGCTATTACCTCTTCTAACGTTGAGTTGACCTGCATTGCTTGTGGTCCTTTCTTTCCTTGTCTCTTCATACTGTTCGCGTTCCTTTCTACTTGGTGAAACTGTTGTGCTATTGAATTTTCCCCCTATATATTTATATTGGTCTTGTATAGTTGCAAAGTGTCCCTCGCAGGCGCGGGCGGCGGCTCTGCCCCTCCTCCAATTGGGGCAATGTGCCTACCACGCCGGCAGGCCGCTGGGCCTGCTCTGCCGGTCGGTAGCAGGTCCGCCTACCTTGCAGGCGCAGGCGGCGGCTCTGTCCCTCTGCGGGCCGCTAGGCTTGTTCTGTCGGTGGTCGCAGTTCTGCCTACTTTGCAGGCGCAGGCAGCGTCACTGCCCCTCTGCAGGCCTCTGGGGCTGTTCTGCCAGTGGGTCGCAGGTCCGCCTACCTTGCAGGCGCGGGGGGCGGGGCGGCTCTATCCTTCCTCAGGCCACTGGGCCTGTTCTGTCTGTCGGTTGCAGGTCAGGCCTGTTCTGATGGTGGTCACAGTTCCGTCTACCTTGCAGGCGCGGGGGGAGGGGGCGGCTCTGCCTCTCAGCAGGCCGCTGCTCCTCTTCTGCCAGTGGGTCGCAGGCCCGCCTACCTTGCAGGAGTGATTGGAAGCTCTGTCCCGCCGCGGGCCACTGGGCCTTTTCTCCATATTATGTATTTTTGATGCTTGCATTAAGTTTATATTGCTGTTCTTTATCTAGGAACCTAAGGTACAATGTTAGTTTATAGATTTATGTTCTTTCTTTTAATGTACTAGTTTACAGATGTAAAACTTCCTCTAAGCACTGCTTTAGCTTTGTCTAATAAATAAAAATGAAAACAGCATGCTAACATTTATCAATGTATTTTTTAAATTTTTGTATGGTTTTCTTTTTTGAACCATTGGTTATCTAAGAGTAGTACATTGACAAATTCATAAATATGTGGAAATTAAACAAATTCACTTCTATTTATTCAAATGTAATTCCATTGTGGCTGTAGAATATGTTCCTTTCAATCTGTTTCTATTTTCTAAGGTTTGTCTTACGGCTTACCAATGTTCTGTCTTTGAGAATGTTGCATGTATCCTTGAAAAGAATGTGCACTCTGCAGTTGTTTGGTGGATGTTCTACAGCTCTTTCTGAAGTTACTTGATTTATAGTGTAGATCAAGTCTTCTATTTTCTTGGTGATATCTGCCTAGTTGTCCTTACCTTTATTAAAAGAGCCATGTTGGTGTCTCTAACTATTAATTCTGAGTTTTTTTCTTTTCAACTTTGTCACTTTTTGCTTCAAGTATTTTAGTGTGCTGTTACTTGATGCACATATGTTTATACTTGTTATAGTTTTCTGATGGATTGAACATTTTGCCTTTAGTAACAAGTTTTGCCTTAATGTCTATTCCATCCAATGTTTGCATAGGCAGTCCATCTCCCTGTTCATGATGATGGGGTACATCATTCACTACCCATTTACTTCCAACCTATTTGTGTCTATGAATCTGAAATGCTGAAGCACATTTTAAAAACTCCACTCTGCCAATTTCTGCCTTTTAATTGAAGTATTGATTCATTTACATTTAATGTAATTATTGACAAAGGACACTTTTTATTGATAATTTTTCTATTTGTTGTCTAAATGACTTCTATAGTCTTCTCCTTTTGTTACTAATTTTTTTAGTGTTAAATAGGTGTTTTCTTGTGTACCATTTTAATTTATCGTTTCTTTTACTATATTTTGAAATTAATTTTCTTAGTGGTTGTCCTATGGATTGCTATTGAAATTAATATTAAAATATTAATTTAGAACAAAAACACACATTGGAGAACAGACAGCCTATTTAACAAATGGTACTAAGAAAATTGATTTTCCATATGTAGATCAATGAAACTAGACCCTATCTCTCACCCCAAACAAATATCAACTCAAAATGGATCAAAGACTTAGGTATTAGATCAGAAACTATGCAACTCCTAGGAAAAAAAAGCATCAGGTCAACACTCCAGGATGTAGGACAGGCAATGACATTCTCAATAAGACCCCTAAAGCTCAGGAAATCTAGCCAAGAGTTAAGAAATGGGATGGCATTAAATTAAAAAGTTTCTGAACAGCAAATGAAACAATTAGGAACGTGAATAAGAGAAAATTTTTGCTAGCTACTCTTCTGACAGGGGATTAATGTCTAGAATATATAAAGAACTCAAAAAACTTCCTACCAAAAAAATTAAATAACCCAATTAATAAATGGGCAAATGAATTAAACAGACATTTCTCAAAAGAAGAAATAAAAATCGCCTATAAATAAATGAAAAAAATGTTCAATATCATTAGCAATTAAGGAAATGCAAATCAAAACTATACTAAGATTTCATCTCATACCATACAGAATGATAGTCATCAAGAATATAAATAATAAATGCTGGAGAAGATGTGGAGAAAAAGGAACACTCTTACATTGTTGGTTGGACTGCAAATTAGTACAACCACTACAGAAATCAGTATGAAGGTTCCTCAAAAGGCTAGGCATGGAACCACCATATGACCCAACTATACCACTCCTTGGTATTTATCCTGAAGAATTAAAGTCAACATACTACAGTAACACATGCATACCCATGTTTATAGCAGCACAATTCACAATAATTAAATTATGGAACCTGCCTAGGTACCTATCCCAGATGAATGGATAAAGAAAATGCATATGTGCACAATGGCATTTTATTCAGCTATGATGAAAAATGAAATTACAGCATTTGCAGAAAAATGGATGGAACTAGAGACCATTATGTTAAGCAAAATAAGTAAAACTCAGAAGGTTAAGGGTCATATGTTTTCCCACATATGCAGAAGCTAGAGAGGAAAAGGGAATAAAAAAGATGGAGCAGATCACATGAAAATCAAAAGAAGGTCAACAGAGGAAAATGAGGATGGGGAAGTGGGGGAGAAAGTGCTGGACAGTGATATTGACCAAATTATATTGTTACTTTGTGTATCATATATATGTATGAATATGGAACAACAAATCCCATTTGGTATGTACAACTATAATGCACAATAAAAAAATGGGAAAAATTGAAGAAAAGAGAATCTTAATTTAGAACAATCTAGCTTGAATTAATATCAACTTGAAGTCAATAGTAAATCTTGCTCAAATATAGCTCCATTATCTCCCAGCTCCTTTGGCTATTATTGTCATATCTTTGTACATGAGGTACATTGACACTCTTTATGTGGTTGTCTTTTAAATCAGAAAGAAGGAAGAGTTAGCAAATTAGAACTTACTGTCTGTTATATTTACCTAAGTAGTGACCTTTAGTAGTGCTCTTTCTTTATTTGGATTACCATTAATGGCCACATCATGTTCATTCTGGCCCAAAGGACTTCTTTCAGTATTTCTTGTAAGGCAGATGTGCTAACAGCAAATTCTCTCTGCTCTTGTTAATCTGAAATAGCTTGGTTTCTCTTTCATTTTTGAAGGATAATGTTGCTGATAATAAAATGCTTACTTGACCGTCTTTCTGTTTTAGCACTCTGATTATATCATTGCACTGCCTTCTGACCTCCACTTCTGATAAGTCCATTATGAATCTTATTATGAACCCTTTGAATGTGGCCAGTACTTTTTTCTTTTGCTGTTTTCAAGAGTTTCTCTATCTTTTGACTTTCAACATTTTGATGGTGATATGTCTTGGTGTACATTGACTTATGTTTATCTTACTTGGATTTTATGGGCCTTCTTGGGTGTGTAAATTTAATGTTTTTCATCAAATTTGAGAAGATGTTAGACACTATTTTTTTTTCAAATATTCTGAGACTTTCTCATTTTCCTCTCTTTCTGGGCCTGTGTTATGCATGTTGGTAGACTTGATGAAATCCTATGGGTTTCTGAACTCTGTTTTTACCTCTTCATCCTTTTTTCTATCTTTACCAAAATGGATAATTGCAATGAATTTATTTTAAAGTTTACTTATTTTTTGTAATTTCTATTTCTTGATTGAAATTATCTATTTGGCATGAATTGGTGTGAATATACTGTGTATACAACCAGAAATATGAAAAAATGTGTTCTATATGTGTAATAAGAATTGTAACGCATTCTGCTATCATATATAAATAAATAAATAATTTTTTAAAAAGCAACTCAATGAGACTCTGTCTCTAAATAAAATACAAAATAGGGCTGAGGATGTGGCTTAGTGGTAGAGTGCTCCTGAATTCAATCTCCAGTACCTGCGCCACCCCCCACAAAACCTGTTTCAACAGATCTTTCTAATACTAATAAAATCTTTTCTAATTAAAAAAAAGAAATCTATTTGGTAAGATGCTGTCATAATATTTGCCTTTAATCCTTTAGACATGTTTTCGTTTAATTATTTGAACATATTTATAATATCTGGTTTAAAGTCTTATTTAATAATCCAATGTGTAGCCTTCTTTATGGAAAGTTTCTATTGATTGTTTTCTTTCTCCCTGTACTGTTTCTTTCCATGTCTCACAATTTTTTTTTTACTAAACACTGAATATTTTAGAGAATATGTAACAGATATGAAAATCAGATTCCTCCCACACTGGGGATTGTTGTTGCGGCCATTGCTTTTGTTCCTACCAGTTGGTGATTTTCTTGGATTACTTATGCACACTCTGTACTTAAGCAGACACTTGAGTGTGTGGCCACTCAAGAGACAGCTCCAGTAGCTTAGTTACTAGCTAATGTGTGCACAGCGATTACTTGGAATCTTCCACACTTGCCCAGGGAGCTGTGTGTGTGCTGAGACATGCCCTCAATGCTAAGCAGTCCTCCTGTCTGTCTTTGCTCCCATTCCTGCTTGTGCAGGGCTCAAGTGAGCCAGAAGGGAGAGATGGGGTTCTCTCCCGCCCTCTTTCTCATTCCCCACCCCCAGGCATGTGCACAGTCCTGGATATGCATATTGCTTTCGAGGTTCCCAGGAATACCCCAAAGCCTTTCAAAGTTTCCTATTGACACCCATTCCCTAAATCTTTTAGATTTGGGGCCAGATTTTTTAGTGTCAAGGCTCTTGGATGGGACTTTTTTTTTATGGCGGGTTGGAGGGGTACCAGGGATTGAACTCAGGGGCACTCAACCACCGAGCCACATCCCCAGCCCAATTTTATATTTTATTAGAGACAGAGTCTCCCTGAGTTGCTTAGCACCTTGGCTTTGCTGAGGCTGGCTTTGAACTCATTATCCTCCTGTTTCAGCCTCCCAAGCTGCTGGGATTATAGGCATGTGCCACCGTGCCCAGCTGGATGGGACTTTTTGAGAAACCAGGAGCCCAACCTAAGGACTCATAGTCACAGCTCACAAAAAATTGATATTCTGCTCTTACAGTTCCTTTTTTTATTGTCCAGAATCTCCCTCCATCCTCAACACACTATTTAAAATAAAGGACACACCAAAGTTCCTGCAAATTTCATCTTACTCAAAGCCAAGCAGAGGTGGCTTTGGTGGGATGTGACACAAAGTTTTAAATTGGGTCCCATTTTTGCTTTCAGTTTTGGCTGATGTGATATCATTGCCTTTATTCCCCTCATACCACAGGAGCTCATGTCACAAGATGAAAACAGGAGAAGTCAACTAGCTCTGGGTTTCTTCCCCTGGTGACATCAGCGGTGCCCTCAGCATCACGAGCCGAGGGGCTAAGCATGCTGTGTGGTTCTGCTGATGCACCCCTCTCTTCAGTGGCCCTGGAATGTAGGAGAACATGTGAGGTGAGCTAGTATTCAGAGAGGAGCCACCTTCAGGCGCACAGGATGGACCCCACTAGGGCTTCCATTTTGTCCACACCAAGAATCAGGCTCTCTTCCTCACTGTAACCATCCCAGAACACAAAGAAGCCTCTGGAAAGATCCAGCTGCCACTTCTCAGTGCTGAGCTGGTTTGGCAGGGAGCATGGCAGACGGCAGTTGCCAGCCGAGAGGGACAGAGGGGCCCTTCTGTGCCATTTTTACTGAGTCACATTTCCGACTTGATTGAAAGTAGAATCTTTAATAATATATAGATTTTAAGTGACGGAAGGTTTAGTGTTGCCAAATCCTAGCATAAAGCATATTTTTATAGCTGGGATGATAAATCCCTGAAAGACAGCACTCACCATGGAAACGCGGACACACAGCCTTTCATTCCCTTCCCAGTGATTAAAATCCTCATTTCAATTTGTTTTTCTTTATTTTGAGCTGGAGTCATTTGCAAGCCCAGGAATACATCTCTCTGTGATAGAAAACTAAATGCTGCCCTCTGTCAGGAATAAGATGTAACTGTTCTTAACTCACTGGAATGGTGCAAATTTTGGTTTGAGGAATTTGGGAAACCCAGGAAATTGGGCTTTCTTACTAAAAAATCTTCCCTGGAAAGAAAATCCTGAGCATCTTCCCTAGTTTCCTAAGGAAAATAAGGTGGGAAGGAAAGGCAGATATTTAAGGGTGTGTTGTCAAAACAAATTATTATGAGCAACTGGAGATTTATCCCTTTGAGGAATTCTGGGAGGGGGGTATAGACAAGATAGCTGAAAGTGTCTTGCCCAGGAACTGAGGTATTTATGCACCAACTCCCACCAGTCCTTGGTTTCAGCTCCACATCAAGTCTTATGCATTTCTGGGCTGCTGTAGGTTGAAGGCTGGAAGAAACTGTTAGGCACAGAGATGAAGATCTTGGGGTTGAGGTCCAGCCCAGTAATACTGAGGCCTGAGTGGGTGTGGGCAACAGCTCACCTGTGTGATGCACCTGCTCTCTATTGTCTCTTTTATTCTCCTTTGGACTGTTTTATTTACAGTATATTTTATACCCTGGAATTCAGGTCGTTAATCACTCTGTTTATCCAATTCCTATAGTCTCAGCTGAACCAAAAAAGGAACCCTACTAACCATATGCCTGAGAATGTTTTTCAACTTTGGTAAATCTTTTAATTGGAAAACCATAGTGAATATGATCATGTCTTAATCTATCAGTGAGATTGTAACTGAAAGCTTGGTTCCTGACTCCAATGCCAATCAATGCCAATTTAATAATGACGACATGGTTTTGAAAAACAGGAAAAAGGAGGTTTATTGCTTTGCTAACAAAAGAGACACAAAGGGGACTTCTATCCAAAAAGCTGTAACTCTCCCCATCAGGACGGAGAGGGGGATTTTAACAGAACTCTTCAAGGGTTTCATTCCAGGTGTGCTCTGGTAGCGGGGTCCCAGGGCTGGTGCCATGTCCTTAGGATTCACTTGTTAATTTGGGAGATATTCACTTCTCAGATCCTCAGCAGGCATCTCCTTCCTGTAGGCGTGTGTTCAAGGGCAATTAATTAGGGGAAGAAAAGAAATACTGTCTCCCTAATCTTGTTACAGAGGAGGAAAGGAGAGAAGAAAGATTAAAAAAAATAATAATTTTTTTTTAAAGTTAACCTTGGTGGGCGTGGTGGTGCAAGACTGTAATCCTAGCAGCTCTAGAGGCTGAGACAGGGGGATTGCAAATTCAGAGCCAACCTCTGCAACTACAAGGCGCTAAGCAACTCAGTGAGACTCTCTCTCTAAATAAAATACAAAATTGGGCTGGGGATGTGGCTCAGTGGTTGAGTCCCCCTGAGTTCAATCCCCAGTACCAAAAATAAAATGATAAAAAATAAAATAAACCTTACAGCAATGAGGGCTATATTCAGAAGGTGAAGGGACCATTGCTACAGGATCTCCACGATTGCTCTTGGTCTGAGAGTGGTTGTCGTCTCAGATTTCCCAACCTAACAGCGCTTCATTTGACTGTACAGAACAAGACCTAATGGTGGCACTAGTTCAAGGAGGTCTCTCCAGGGGCATAGGAGTCCTCTACTCAGAACTTCCAGGATCCTGACATATCACAGAAAAGGATTAAGGCCATGTCAGGTTTTAGCAAAGAGAGGAAGAGCCTTCTCTTTGGTGGGGGAAGTTACTGGGGATTGAACTCAGGGGCACTTGATCACTGAACCACATTCCCAGCCCTATTTTGTATTTTTTTATTTAGAGACAGGGTCTGACCAAGTTGCTTAGCATCTTGCTTTTGCTGAGGCTGGCTTTGAACTCATGATCCTCTCGGCTCAACCTCCCAAGCCGCTGGGGATTACAGGAGTTTGCCACCATCCCTGGCTGGGGCTCTCCTTTTAAAGGAAACTTTGTGAGTGGGGGGCAAGGGAAGTTATATGGGGATGACATCAGTCGGGTGATCACAAGATGACTTAGGGGGCGGTCTAACAGTGCTCAGGATCTTTAGGTTGATGATGTTTCCATTATCTGATGAATGGATAACATTTGGAACACACTCTATATTATAGGTTTCTTAAAATATCATATCTTCCTTTGCTCAATCTATTTTAAAATTATGTGTTAGTGCATTGGGTGGGTCATTAGAAGTGCACCAGGCAATTTTCATAAGTGAGTGAATTTACAGTAACTCTCAGACTTGCAGATTTCTCCGAAATTTGGGAGAGACAGGACTGGGAGAAAAACTGGTCTAGGGAGTGACAGGCTTAAGAGGGAAAAAATGGCTTAAAGAATATCAGCACAAGACTTTCAGATTAAAATTTTAGCCTCATTTTGCCTCCTTTCTAACTCTTTTTAATTTTCTTCTGTCCCATGTTAGTGGGACTCAATCACTTCCCAGATTCTGCACACAGTCAGAGCTTTATAACAGTTTTCCAAGTGCGTGCTACAGACAAACAGCCTAGGAGTGCTTCTCAGAAGAAAGGTTCAGAGGTCAGACAAGGTTGGCAACATTGCCAGGCATAACCCCCTCCTAAAGGTCATAATGCCCACCAGCATTCAAAAAGCTCTGAGGGAGAGGGCAGGGAAGGAAAGGCTACTGGGGAAGGAAATTAATCAAATTATCTTATGTGCATGTTCAGATATAATGATTCCCAGTATTATGAACAATTACAATGTACCAATATGAATTTTTAAAAATTAAAAAAAAAATAAGTTTTGAACTGGGTGCAATGGCACATCCTGTAATCTCAGAGGCTCAGGAGGCTGAGGCAGGAGGATCTTAAGTTCAAAGCCAGCTTTAGCAACTTAGTGAGGCCCTGTCTCAAATTTTAAAAAAGTAGAAAAAGGACTGGGGATATAGCTCGATGGTTAAGTGCCCCTGGGTTCAATCTCTTGTACCAAAATAAACGAATAAACAAACTAAACTCTGAGAAGCCCTACAAGGAAGAAATCCAATTAACTCTAACTCAGTGTTTCCTGATTCATCTCATCACTGGACACATGGATATTCCATGAGAATATCATTCCATGGAATGTCACATGGATATCCCATGTCCTCATGGAATAGCTATTATTCTATAATACACTAGG
The DNA here is from genome assembly GCF_047511675.1 of Marmota flaviventris. Taxonomy (NCBI): domain Eukaryota; kingdom Metazoa; phylum Chordata; class Mammalia; order Rodentia; family Sciuridae; genus Marmota; species Marmota flaviventris. Next base: position 200,550,619 of record NC_092498.1, on the reverse strand, counting down.
TTATACTTTGCACAAAGTGATTTGCCTTGTATTTATTTTCCCCCTTGCTTTAGTGAATTGAAAGGTATTTTTAAATCATTTTTATTATACAAATATTATATGCTTATTGTAGACAAATAAGAAAAAAGAGAAGAAAACTCTTTGAAACACAATCCCTATGAACACTTTGGGTTCTGACCTAGCACATATCCATGTTGTGCCTTTCCTTTGTGTGAAGGACCCTTTATTGTGACAGGAGTCAGTCTGGGCTCCCTGGGTGTGTTCAGCTTTATGACCCCTGGTTCTAAGAAGTGGATATCATAAAATAAAACACATTTCAATCAACAAAGACCCAAGAATCATTTTGAATTATTCCCAAAACCCCAGGTGGAGGAAAATTTCTCTGCCAGCTGTTGTACTTTTTATAGGGAGTGTCAGGCTAAGAAAATAAACGAACTGGTGGAAAGAAGTAAGAAAATGATATATGATGATTTCTCAACTTGGAAAAAAAGATCAATATCACAAAAGATGAGAATGAAATACATCCAAAAATTGGAAAGATGGTCCCAAAGTTGACTAACCTTCTTCTTTGTTATTATAAAAGCGAAGCATAAAGATAAGTATTTTTAAAAGCACCCTCTCTCTCCCCCCACAAAGTCAGTTACAGTAGGGCTTAAAGCAGAGTAGGGGGACACTGTGTCTTGTGAGGGCCTTGCCTGGGAGGTGACATGGCCCTGGGGTTGGAGAGGAGTCCCTTACCTCTCTCCCACCAAAGAAGCACTGGGCTTGCTCAGGGCATCATGGCCTCCATGGTCCACAGATACAGGGGTCATGAGTGTCTCTGAGAGAAGCTTGAGGGGTAGTTGGTGGAAATGACCTCAAAGCAACCCTAGAAGGGAGTTGCCATTAACACCCCCTTTCGCAAAGGATCCCTGAATATTCTTCTCTAGAGGCTTTGGCCTGGCTGTGCCCTCAGTCTGGGCCCATCCTTCAGGTCTGAGCTCAGAGAGTCTGTGAGGATCCAGCACTGGGGTGGACCCAATAATACCACAAGCACAAGGTTTGAGCTTGTATAGGATGTTCAGAGAGTTACAGTTTGAAAAGAGGAAATTCCTGCCCTGAGTCTGACATATGAAGTCCTGTGCTCTCTGAAGTCATGGAGGAGAACATGCAATGTCTAACTCAGATGTTCTCTTTAGGACAATTACTGGTCCAAATGGGCTGTGGACAACTCCCATTCTGTCCTTTGGTGGCTGGAAGACCTCTTCGGGGGATCCAAGCTCTGCACACAGTCACAAGCCACAGTCCCCTGGTTTCAGTCCACCTCCTTTGCCCTCTCATAGCAAGAGCTAGCTTGTCCTCTGGGCTCTGCAGAAACCCTGGACAATCTGTGGACCCTGGAGAACCCCTGCCAGGCAGAGTCAGCACCCATCAATAACAGCCACACTGTCCTGCCCCAGGAGAGGGGACCTAGAGAGCAAAGATGGTCAGGCATCTTCTATTACCTCTTCATGATACCCTCCCTGATCCCCTTAGAACATAGCAGCCCCTAATCACTTTTAAATACCCCCAGTCCCTGATGCTTTTCTTCTAAGTATTTAAACACTTCCTAGTGTTACAGATTTTCCCACCCATCCCTCTCTCTTGGATCATCTTGTTCACCTTGATCTTCAACCTCTAGAACACTGTCTGGTACCAACAGTTAATACCTGTTAGGTGAATTGTCCATCTGTCTTTACAGTAGGACAAGTGCATATCAGAGGGTCAGGATTCCAGGCAAGAGCTGTCTGGGTGATTCTCTCAGTTACTGAATCAGTTAGAATCCTTATTCCTGTGGCAGTCATTGCAGTTGACAGCTCAGATTTTAAGAATGAGGAGTTCTTCACCAGACAGCTAGCTGGGCAGCAGAGGATAATGCTCAGGGACTGAGCTCTGGTGCCTTGTCCCTTGTGTGACCGCCACCCAAGTCCCTTCCCCTTTCTACCCCTCAGCTTCTCCCCTTCGACTCCAAATACCTTAAGGTAGATTCCTAGTCCACGAAAAGCATCACCAAGAAAATTGTTTATTAGTAAGGAAATAGGGCAATAAGAAAGGAAGACACATAAGGGTGCAGTATCAGACAATGTTCCCCAAAGAGTCCCACTTGACTGCAACCCATGGGAGACCCCAGGGACAGTGAAGGTCACACCCCAGAGTATCTTGGTCAGAGTTGAGAGACTGGAGAATGTATACCCCTTGGCCAAGGACACCCCTGCAGAGGTGCAAATTCCAGGTTCCTCCAGCTCCCCTCTTGCAGAGGCAAAGTGGACTCGGCAGTCTGTGGGCAGCCCTCGGGGAAAGATGGAGTTGCTGCCTTTTGGAAGTGAGGATGGTAAAGAGAGCAAGGCCATATGGGTGGAGATCCGACATGGCCTCTTATGTGATATGTAAGAGGGTCCTTTCCTGCACAGTACTCTACAGACCTTCTAGAAATGTGCATTTGAGTCCCAACCAGGGACTTACTAGGTGTGCCAGTCCATGCAAGTTCCCATATGTCTTTGAGTCCCAACATAATCAATAGTGAAATCAGAGAGAGTGACATCGCCTCTCTGCATCCCTACAGGGTCAGGATGTCCTGACTTGCTGTAAAGGGTTGCACAAAGTGGGAGTGGTATTTCCATGATGGTTCTCTGTTAGTACTCAAAGCAAGTTTAGGAGATTCTGAGGCTGGCTCTTTGTATAAAAATGCATCATTATGTGCAGTAATAAACAAAACCCCCACTCTTTGTGACTTTACACATAATGGTATAAAATAAGTGTTTTTAGGATGTGGCAGGAAAACAAGGAGATGTCATCTTGACAGTCATTCAGGGTCCAAGCTGACTGAGGTTTTTCCATTTTTTTCTGGTAGCTTGACTTGGTCACTGACAAGGAGCTGACAGAAATGACTTTCACTGGGAATTCTGCTCATGTCCCATTGGCTGGAAGTTGGTCACATGACCACATCTATCTGCAAGGGAACCTGGAATTGTAATCATTTTGTGTACCCAGGAAGAAAAGGAAAAAGTTTTGGTGATAAGCAAGCAGACTTGCCTCACCCCTGAATTTTACAGTTGTCAACCTGGCAATGTGAAACTGCGCACTGGGTGGATCATGCTTTCACAGGTTTTGCCTGTGCCTCACCCCCTCTTGCTGCCCTGGCCCGGCTCTCTGTGGACACTGTTCCTTTGCACCCTTACACTACCCACGGCTTATGGGCCAGTCCCTGGGCACCTACTTTATTTTAACCTAGAAAAAGGATGTATATTTGCAGTTTTAAAGCTGCTATTTTAATCTTTTACAACCTATAGGTTATACCCAGAGCCTCCAACTCAGCATTTAAGCCTAGAAGTTTCTCTCTGCCTATACCCCTTTTTACTCCTGCCAACTTCTGGAGTTGCTGTTGACCATGGTCTATAATCACCATTTCAGACAGCAGGTATATTCTTACTTGGCCTGATGCATTCCCAATACTTGACACTTCCAAGATAAGAGGACGGCCAGAAATAGGATCTCCCTTCACCTTCACATCCCAGAGACTATGAATATTTCATTTTTATCTACAAGACAAGACAGGTACTTCCTGAGAGTCAGAGATGTGCCTGTGTGGCTGGATTTCAAAGGAAAGGGGCTGAGCACGGAGCTACAACTAGAGCAGAATTACAGCAGCTCAGATCAAGAGAAGACCTTTGGGTTTCATCCTTGAGGACACTAACTTGGCCACCTGAAGTGTGTGGAACTGATCAACTACACAGTCTGCCAGAACTTCTGTCCCATCTCGTCTCCCGGCATATCTTGAATCTAGAAGTATCCATATTCAGAAGTTTTTCCGGAGACATAGGGAACCAGGTCTCTACTTGGGTTTTAATTCTTTCTGGGCTCATATTCTTTGGAATTCAACATGTTTAGGATGATATGCACCTACATGAAAGATAGCCAAAATTTCATGGCTGTGGCCAAGTTTCTGTCCATGCTTTCCAGGGTGTGTTCCCAGAGGCAGCCCCTGTTTCCCCTGTTTGGAAATAATTCTGGGACATGGAGATCATCTCTGACTTTAGGAAACTTGAGTCCACTAATATGGCCAAAGACCTGGAATATGTAATTTCCCTTTGTGAGTCTTGGCAAAATCTGTAAAATACGGCTGAACAAAATTACCCCTGAGTTCCCTCCCAGCTCCCACACCCTTCCATCCAATGCCTGCGCACGGCTGATTCAACCTTTGAAGAATCAGCCTGTGGTCGCCATGGTGCAGTTCCATGAGATGCCACCAGGGGGAAGCCGGCAGTAAACAGCAGGAGCTGCTGGAGTTCCCGTGAGGACATTGACTCAGGGAAGAATTTTAGGGGAATAAGAAGTAGGCCGGTGGCCACCACAGTTCCTCTGATTGATTTCATGATAAGGTGAGCGGGGCATCCCCATCCCTTGCCCTCTTGTACCCAGTGGTCCTCTATCCTTGAAGATTCCTCCGTCCTTGTCTCCTACAGGAAGACCTGGATTTCAGGCCCCTTCCCTGTTTTAACCCTGAAGACCATGTGTCCCCTAGCTGCCATCCCCGTGCCTTCCCTGGATTTTTTTCACCTCTACTTCTTCCTACTACATCACCTCATCCTCTCCGTTCCAGCTTTGCCTTCTCCACCTCCCCACACTGGCACCCCAGGGGTCCAGGAACACAGATGACCATGCTTTCCAAACAAAGGGACAAATCACAGCCACAGCCTCCAAGGAGGAAGGGCCAGAGCTGGACCCCACTGTCTATTCCTGATGTGTCATTTCTGGAGACTCAAAAGGGACATTCTAGATACCAGAATTCCAGCAGCTCCTGCTGTTTACGGCTGGCTTCCCTCACTGAATACTGTGTTCCTCCCATACCTTGTGTTCTGGTATTTCCCAGACTCTGGGCATCAGGTTGATCACTTTTCCTCTTCCTCTGCTGCACTTCCTCATGGTCAGGCCTCTCGCTCACCAGGTATGAATATGGGTACTCTCCATTCATCATCTCATGTCACTCAACCAAAGGCCTAAAGAAAGTATGGCTGGCTCAGACTATGTAGTTGGTCCTGCGCTGACTGTGGACCAGCCCCACGTTTACGGTCCCTTGTAGGTTTTCAGAATGTGGGACAAGCAATTCTCAAAGAGGACCAGGGTGTTAATGGGCAAGAGGATTGAATGCTGTAGGGACAGACAGCAACCCAGTTCAACATAGGTTTGCCCATGGTCCTGTGGCACCTTGCCTACTCTGTTCTCAGCAATTACTACACTGGACAGTCAGGAACTATTTATTGGCTCTTCTCACCACTGATCTGTGAGCATCCTGAAGGCAGGGAGGGCTTTCCTGCCCATATTTTAGCTCAGCACCCATGACCATGCCTGGCACATGATTCATGCTTAGCAAATCTTGCATGAACAAATAAATGATTGGCATAGATTGGAGTCTTGTTCTCAGTTCTTGCTCCCCACCTGCTGCGTGACCTCACAATGCACCGTGGGGAGCAGAGTCTCTTCTTATTCCTCTGCCCTGTTGATGTTGGACTTGATTAGGGACATGAAAACAGAAGAGTCAGAGCCAGCTCTGCTCTGTGCTTCTGCTCATCATCCTGCACTCCTGTGATCCAACCTGAAAAGAGCCAGTAGTTCTAGTCCAAGGAAAATGAGTAAGGCATTTAGGGAGCAGTCCTGAACCAAACTCCAGGCCTGAAGCCAAGTTCAGATGACCAGCACCTGGAGGAGAGCCTCCTCTGCTGATTCACAGACCTATGACCTTGTTGTTGGAAGCCACTAAGCTGGAGGGGTGTTGGACAGGATTATTATGGCAATACTGTCTCAGGTCAAGTTCTCTGGGAAGCAGACACCAAGACCAAGAATCATGTGCAGGATTTTTATTAGAGAAGTGAATTTGTTTTTCACTACTAAAAAGGAATATCTAAGGCAGTCTATTAGAAGTTTGTTTAGCTCACAGTTTTGGAAGCTTTAAGTCCTAATAGCATGGTGCAGGTTTTGGTAAGGGCCTCCCCTAACTGCCATTGGCAATGGTGGCAGCACACGCAAGAACGAGAGATTATACTGAAAAGCAGGAAGACAGACTGGGCCTCTGCAATTCCTTCTGAGTATAAGCTGCACCTAAAGACCTCCCGCTCCCCACCTCTTATGATTACACTTCCCAACATTGCCACACTGAAGACATAGCTTTCAACACATGGAATTTGGGGGGACATGCTGAGACTATAGCCAAAACACAGCAGGAAGTTTCTTGGGAGTAACAATTGTGGAAGGGAGAGAATACAAGCAGGACTGAACACAAGAAGAAGTTGAGCTGAACTGTGGTGCTGTCCCACAAACCCTCAGTCCTGGAGTTGTGCCAAGTAGGAGCAAGACCGGGTTTTCTTGAGATGAAGTGCTTCCCAGGGGGAGTTGCTGACACTGTTCCCTGTCCAGCAACAGTGAGGAGTTCTTTCTTCCTGAAGGGGACCTGGGCAGTGGGTACATCCAGCATCCACAGCTCTACCTGACTGACACAAAGATCTCTGTCAGGTCTCAGAGCTGCTTCCCACACTTCTGTTGCTATGTTATCAGAGATTTCGAATACATTCCAATATTTCTAAAATAAAGACCATGAAAGAAATAATCCTTCTGTCACCTAATGGATTTCAAAGTAAAAAATAAGCAATGTTAGCTGACAAGCTCATTTGACAGTGCCTGTGAACCCAAACGGTGCCCTCCATTCTCATCGGTCAGCTGGGAGCTGCATGGGGTATGAGATGTCGTCTTTGGAGAACAATCCGTCTCTGACAGCAGAGGGCCTGCCCTCTTTGATTTCTCAGATGCAAATATGTCCCTCACTGACCATCAGAAGCAGCTCTCCTTACAAAACTGTGATATCTTCCTAGCTCCTCTTAGAAACCCACAGCAAAAACTGGGCTGGTCCATTCCAAAGGTCTCAGTTGGCCAAGCTGGGAGAGTGGCAGGGATCTGAACAACCATCTAGAGCCCAGGAGTCTTTGTAGGGCAACCCTGTCAGGCTTTCACAGAGAAGAAATCTGTCATGCCAGAAGGGAGGCGTGCCTTGACACCCCCTCCATCCTATGATCATCCACATGGTTGGCCTTATCCTGGGGCACTAAGATACTCCAAGCCTGATGTGACTCCCCAAGGTCACCCAGTGATTCACTTGCTGCTTGTTAGCATCATCTGTTATTTCTCTTTTTCTTAGAAGAAAAACTATAATAGAAGGGTTATGTCAGGGGGCATAAGCGCCACATCAGGGAGCGTAGTATGAAAAAACTGTAGTGGCTTTAAATAACCCAAGTACAAAAAAAAACAGCACATAAATTGAACACTGCGCTTTGTGTATGGATTTCTGCATCATGGATTTTTTTTGCAAGTCCCTTTGGTGTTGCTCTGCAGCTGCTTAGGGCTGCAGTAAACACTGACATCTGACACCTAGAGAGGGGCAGGCTGAAAGGCAGAACACTAGAGCACACCAGGGAGGGTGGGGTAAGGTTATTTCCTCTGAACCTACTCTCTCCACGCTGTCTCTGTGAGTGGAGAACAAAAATAACCCTCCAAGAGGTCGGAGGGACTGGTAACCTTGGTGCATAGCATCATTATTTATTCCTAATCTGAATGCATTAGCAAGCCAAAAACCAATCCCACGGGCCATATGCATTCAGACTGAATAGGTTTTATTTCCAAGGCTGGTTCAGGGGCAGAGCACAAACCCTGCAGGCAGAATCAAGGCGAGCTGAAGCTGGAGACCATCCTGGACCTGTTCCTGAAATTGCCTAGCAAGTGGGTTAATCTTCAGGTGCTTCTTTCTGTGCATGGAACATACTGTGATTATATAATACAGGCACACAAGGAAAACATCCCCAAATTAAAGGACAGTGACTTGCTGATTGTAGTTGCAGTTCTTTACAATGAATGATTCTGGAAGGCAGAGGTTTTCTTGGATCCCTGCCAGTGTTAATTTCTGCAAGGTAGAATTTGATTGAATGCATCAGGCACTAGAGGCCTTGCTCTTCAGGGAGGCTGATTCTATGAGGGATGCTGAATTTCAACACACATTTTGGGAGCCACTCTTTTGGCTCAATGTGGGCTCTGGTCCCAGCTCCTCTGTTAATTAACTGTGTGAGCTTTGAGCATGACATTTAATCCCTTTGCAAACCTCACTTCTCTTGTCTCTATGAAATATTTTGGACTGTTTTTTCTTACCATATTTATCTGTATTTGGACTCTTCCTCACCCCCACTCATTTAATCAGCCAGGCTTGATTAGGCTTCATTGATTTGAGGAAGGGATGTAGATTTGGGAAAAAGGAAAAAAATTCCTTACTTTGAACATTTTAGGACCGATAGGACTTCACAAGAATATGACAAAAATAATAGATTTGGAAGAATACATGGTAACATAAAAGCAAACCATTCTGACTCTGAAATTAGCGATTCCCCTGGATGGAGAAAACAGACAAGCACAATCAGGATTTATAGAACTCAGTTGCCTGCAGCTGGGATTCTGCATGCTTGTATGATGTTGGCCTTCCTCCCCAAGCACCTGTGCTCTCTGCTCTTTTATTCAGTGATGGGAGGAAGGTTTTTCTCCATCACCGTAGGAGCTTGCTCTATCGTGGAACACAAAGGAGTTAATCTCCTGGGGCTAGTCTTTCCCAAGAAGGGACAGGATCAGTGGACAAATGCCCTAGCTTCAGCATCTTCCTATGGGACAAATGTGATCTTTAAGGTTTCTCAGGGACCCACAATAGAAATGAGCTCTTGTTGCCCACACAGGAAACCTACTCATTGAAATAGTCTCCCTTGTGTTTTCTCCTTTCCTGTCCTACTTCTCCACCTCCTTGCTTTGGAATTTTGCCATTTCCTGGGCTTTACTCAAGAATAGGGGTCCATATGCTCTCTGTCCCCAGATTCTCCCAAACCTGTCTGTCATTGCTTCAGAATGCAGACAGGGATGCACTGGGCAGGATATAGGACCAACCAGGAAGCTGAGGTATTAATCCACCAACTCTTTCCCCTTATTAGTTGAAGATTGCTCTTGGGGAGTCATGGGGATTTCTGGCCTGCCCCCCCCCCCCATATAGGTTGAGTACAGTTCTACAACCAGAGAACAGCCCGGGCAATAGTTCGCAGGAACTGTGGTGGGACACTGTCAGTATGCCCAATAACTGTCCATGGAAGCATCAGGGGGTGTTTAGGGTGTATTGAAGGGAAATGGGCAGGGTACCCCACCGTGTCCTTGCTACTATTGCAAGAGTTAGAGAGCCCTTCTCAGATTCAGCACAATGCCCAGATTCTCCTTTCTTGGGAAAGGCCCAGTGACACACTCTGCTTTCTTCATCTTTGGTAGCATATACACTGTCCTTTGGGGATTTATGAGACACACAACCACAATCCCCCACCCCAGTGTTAATGATCGTCACAGTCCTATTTATGGTCAAGCCGGTATGAGAAATAGAACAATAAACTGTGGTCTGTTACCACCTTAGGTAGGCACCATGACTGCTGCTAGCCATATCAGTCAGGATCCACAGGAAAACAGAAAGCACTCAAGTATTTAAAATATATGAGATTTGCTACAAATATGACAGGAGAATGAATCAATAATGAGAGGCCACAGTAGCACAAGGATCCTTCTCCAATATACACCATGTTATGTAAGCTATCACATAGGTATGCATACAATTGTAATAAAAATATATTAATATATTTTAGCATCTGTAGGGTCATTTTGGTAGCTCCCTTTCCATTGACATTAATTTTTGTTTTCTTGCTTTTTTCTTGATTAGACTTGTTTGATTTTTGTCAAATTTCAGCTGTATTATTTTTTCCTCTATTTCATATATTTCTGCTCCTACTCTTATTTTTTCCTTCCTACTACATAATTCGAAAATTATTTGATTGTTATTCTAGCTTCTTTCTGATACAAGTACTTTAAGTTATAAGTGTTCTTCCAAGTACTGTTTAATCCCACAAGATCCTGATATTTTAAGCTTTTATCACCACTTAGTTCAAAGCACTTTTTATTTACTTTTCTTGAGCTTTCTTCCTTGACCTTTGAAATATTTATAAGTGCACCATTTAATTTTGAAATGGTTGACATGGAGATGGGGTTCTATATATCTGAAGGCGATTTCTAATATAATAAATTATGCAGGAAACACAGTCTGCATGATTTCAAATTTTAAAAAAAAAGTAATGAAAATATTTTTACATTGATTGTATTGGTTACATATGTGTCAAAACTGATCAAATTGCATGCTTCAAATACGTGCATTTTTTTAACATTTATTTTTCAGTTGTATGCGGTGCTGAAGATTGAACCCAAAGCCTCACGCATGCTAGGCAAGCGCTCCACTTCTGAGCAAGCACTCCACCTCTGAGCACGCACTCCACCTCTGAGCCACGACCTCAGCCCTCAAAATATGTGCATTCTATTGTACTCAATTTTACATCCATAAAGCTATGGGAAAAAAAAGAAAAGAAAAAAGAATGAGAGGCCAGTGGGGATGGTAAGGCAATTGAGAGGTTAAGAGCAGAGAGCCATGCCACTCCCAGGCTGGAAGAGTACTGGAGCCCAGGGGCTTGGAGTTACTCCCAGAAAACCTATCTGCCAGGAGCTGGAGCTGTAGAAGTGTCAGTCATTGCTGGAAAGGCCACCTGAGATGGTGAAGGAGGGGAGAGAAAACTTGAAAGGGAGGCTCTTGCCCTTTGCCTGCCCTTTCGTCTTCCACCAATGTTCCTCAGTCAGAAGCCTGAGAGCAAGGGAGCCTACTGGGCTGATCCCTGTCCCTGTGATACAGAGAGAGGGAAGGGGGAGCGGTGAGGACAAGCAGACCAAATGCCAGCACAATTACCAGCCGGGACACCAAACAAACCCCTCTGCTTTTTTATTTTGAGAAAATCATAGATTCACATGCAGCTATAAGAAATAATGTGGAAAGATTCCATGTGCCATTCACCCCATATCCCCCATGGAGGGAACTATAGCGTGTTACCACACCAGGATACCAGGAGCTATTGCCTGATTTCCCATTTTACTGGTATTCATTTGAGTATGTGTATTTCATTTTATGGAATTTTATGCCATTTGTAGATTTTGTACATCTGCCACCTGTCAAGACACAGAACAGTTCTCCCATCAAAGGACCTCTGGTGTTACCTTCTATAACCACATCATCTCCCTCCTCCATGCTCCATTTGCTCCTGAACCTCTGACAATCACCAAAATGTTACCTATTTCTATAATTTGTCATTGGGGGAACGTTATATAAAAGGAATTGTATGGTCTGTAACCTTTGGGATTGGCTTTTTTCAGGCAGTATAATGCCCTTGAGATTCACTCAAGTTGTTGCATGTATCAATAATTTTTACCACCAAGTAGTGTCACGTGGTTCAGATAAACCAGTTTGTTTAACCTTTGCCATCAAAGACCTCTCCTCGTTCACTCTCAGTCTACTTTTTCTCCATTGTTCAGAATGGGCAACCTCTATAGATCTGTCCTTCAAGTCCATTTATTGTACCCTTTCTCATCTCCAGAGTTTCTTATTTCTGAAATTATATTTTTAGTTCTATAATTTCCATTTGGTTTCTTTTTAAAATAACTTATGTTTCCTTGCTGAGATTTTCTATTTTTTTTTCATTTGCTTCAAGAGAATTTTTAATGATTGTTCAAGCATCTTTATGGTGGCTGCTTTCCAATCTTTGCTAGATAATTCCAACATCTGATTCAACTCAGTGTTGATGTTGATTGATGGTCTTTTCTTATCTGCGATGTTTCTAGTTCTTGGTATGAGTGACTTTTTATCGTCTTCTGAACAACTTGGCTGTCATGCTATAAGATTCTGGCTCCTGTTTAGTTCATTCATTGTAGCAAACTATTACTTATTTAGGTTCAGCATGCAGGTCTTGGCCTACTTTAGTGGGATGTAGTTCCAATATCAGTTTAATTTTCAGTCTTTGCAATGTAATTTGGCCTGTGGTATGTCTGGTACACTGAGGCTTCCCTTGATCCCTACTGATGCTGCCTATGGGCCAAAGATTTCCCAGGTCAACTGCCTGGTGCCTCTAGTTGGAGAAAAGGGGTCTCTGGCCCACAGGGACAAAAAATTGCTTTCTGGGAAGGGCACTTGTGGTAGGATACACCTTCCATGGCCACCCAATCACCCAGGTGGAGAAGGGGAGTCTCTAACTGCTGGAGAGAAAGATGCTTTGTGGGCTGGGACACCTATTACAGTAGAATTCCTATCTGGAGCACCTGTCTTTCCAAATAGCTCTTAGCAGGGGAGGCCAATCTCAGGCCCAGTGGGAAAGGAAAGCACTATCCCTGGCTGCTTATTGTTATTGGGTCTCCCTGGATCCCTTCAATTCAGGGAACACTGAGAAAACCTATCTGAATAAGCTTCTGCTGCTAACACAGGGATTGGGAAACACTGGAACTGGGTCATCTTCTTCTGTTGCGTGGAGGGATTGAAGTTGCCCGGCCACCATGTTGTTCCTTCAATCACAAGGTCCCAGTCAACCTCCCTCTTTCTATCATTTGGAGTTCTTCTTTGATTGGCTCTTGGGTTATTTTCAGAGTCTGTAGTAGTACTCAACTAGAGGATCGAGGAGAAGTGAATCTTGCCTCTGTTTTGCTTTGATGGCATAAGAACCCAATCTCCAATCTCCAACTTAATAAATGCAGTGTTCAGTGCCATAAAGGCTCTCTTCTCTTAGGCATCAAGATCCATACCAACAGAACCCAAGGATGTGGATAAAGGAACAAAAAAAAATTATCTCTGTGTTATTAGGTACACTAAGGAGAAGTGTCACCACCATTGTCTTCTGCACAACTTGGGCTGTCAAGTTAGAAGATTCTGCGTCCTTGGACTCCTGCATCTGTCCACCCTGGCTCTGGGAAGTACAGCATATATGTTGGTTGCTGGTTTAGAACATGTATCATATCCTATGGGACAGCACCCCATCTGCACATAGTCTCTCAGCTGGGGCCATAATTTGGTCTTCAGGAGGCCATACCACTGTTCAGTCAGGCATGGAGTATATGCTCCTAGATTATGGGTAGATGACTAGAATAGGAAAGTCCATGGTATGAGCCCATTGCTACACTTCCCAATAAAATGAATTCTTTTATTGGAAAAATAAGTGATACCATAATAGTGAGTAAGGTATATTGTAAGTCTGTGGATGGGATTGCTAGCAGAAGTTTTGTGGATAGGGAAGGCAAATCCATACCCAGACTTATATCTATTTCAAGTGAGGACAAACTTTTGCATCCTATATGATGAAAGAGACCCATGAGCTCAACATGCTATAAAGAGGCTGATCAACCCCCCAGGGAACTGGAGGTATTGAAGGATCAACATTGGCCTCTGCTGTTGGCAGGCATTCAGTGATACTCAGAGTGGAGGAAGGTCCAAGTTGCTGAATGTAGGTGAATCCTCAGAACCTGCTAACGTGTTATGGTCTCCCTTCCTTTCCCTCATTCTTTCCTTCTTTCTTTTGTTTTTATTGTTTTCTCCTTTCTCTTGATTAAATGTGATTGTTTTCCTTATAACTAAAGTGAATTTCTGTCTTATGCCCCTGTACCACTTACTGATATGGCTTTTGCTTAATTGAGGTCAACCTTAGTCAATTCAGTTTTTTTCCATTCAATTCGTGATTTTTTTTCTTTCCATTCAATATTTAAGTGTCTCATTTTCTCCCCTGGCCAGTATCCCACTGAGGAGTCATGCAACATCAAGGCATTGTGGTTTGGGGAAGTTGGCACTGGATCCTTCCTGTGCTGACTTTGCTGAATTTGCAATATCCCATCACCCTCAGAGAGTTTCCATCTCTTCACATGGGACCTTCTGAGTCATCTCTCCACATTGACCTCTGCTACTACTTCTCCTTGGGCTTCTTTTCAAAGCATCTTGAAGACCACCTTTTTTAAAATTATTAAGACCACCTTTTATTGGAAGCAAAATTTTCTCCCTGCTAGCAATTTCATGCCTCCTCTTGGGGTCATAGGAAATGTTTTTGGTTGTGCCATTGTGCCATCTTAGGAATCTTGGGACAGTGTGACAGAGGGTCTTCAGCCACAGTAATACCACTGACATTTCTGCTATGCTGCAGTTGGTCTGATCTTCTAATTCTCTAATTTTCCCTTCAGCTTTGTCCTTTCTTCTATTTAGTCCAGATAGTGAATTTTTTTATTTTGGCAGACAGGTTCACTTTTCCTTCATTACTATTTTTATTTATTTTTGGTACTGGGAATTGAACCCAGAAGTGATTTACCATTGCACCATACCCCCCAGTCCTTTTTTTTATTTTTTATTTTGAGACAGGGTCTCAGTAAGTTACTGAGGACCTCTCTAATTGCTGAGGCTGGCCTCAAACTTGGAATTGTCCTGCCTCAGCCTCCCGAGTTGCTGGGATTATGGGATACACTACCATGTCAAAACAAAACACTGTAGACAGAGTTGAAGCAGCATTGCCTTCTTTGCTGATTCCTTTCCTACCCTGTCTCCAAAAGGGAACATTACCCTGAAATCAATTCATCTTTGCTCCACATGGGCTTTTAAAACATGAGTTTTAACTTTAAAATATGTGTTTGTCTCCATCAAACTTTATCTACTATTTTAAAAATATTTGTTCTCTATATAGAATATGTTAAATTGTCTCAAAAAGAAACTCTGTTGAGAAAGTTTGTCTTACATCTTTATCAGGGGAGAAATGACATCTTTATATTTTCCTGTTCATGAACATGGTATAGTTTTCTGTTTACTCAATTTTTCCCCCCAATATCTTTCAATAATCTTTGGAATATTATTCATAAGTCTTATCTTTCTTCTTTTGGTTTTACTTCTGTTTTGTTGTTGTTGTTTTTCCTACTTAACTAATTTCTTTTTTATATTACATTTGTAAGAGTTTGTTGCTGGAATATATAGATGCACTCCTGATTTTCTGTGCTGGGTGAATCTCCCACAGTCTTAGAAGCATGTCTAATTGTCTGCCCAAGGCTTTTCTCTTGGGGACTTTTCTGCTTAAAGTCCTTCAGTGGCCCCCACTTTACCCAGAGTAATATCCAAAGTCCTGATCATGGTTTATAATATCTCTCAGACCTCCTTTCCTAATCCCTCAGCCTCCTTTTCCTTACTCCAGCCACACTAGCTTCTTTACGATTCCTTGAAGCACACCAGGCATGTTCCTGCCTTGGGGCCTTTGCACTAACTAATTCCTTTGCTTGAAATGTTCTTCCCTAGATACCTGCATGGATAGTTCTCTCAGTCCCTTTAAGTTTTCAACCTAATATCACTTTCTCAATGAAACAGTTTCCACATTTAAAATTTCAATTCCACCCCACCACTCCTTGAACATTCTTTATTCCCTTATTCTGCTCTACTTGTTTCACATAGTTTTTATCACCTTCTAACATATGACATCATTGATCTGTTTATTGTGCTTATTGCCTCCTCCACACCCTAAAGAAGTATAAACTCAAAGAATTTTATGTCTGGTTCACTGACATATCCCAAGTACCCAAAAGATGGCCTAGCACATATTAAGAGTTAACTAAAATTTTAAATAAATGGATAGATATAACATATTAGGAGACAGAACAAGCCTTAAAGAAAACTGTCTGCCTTTGTTTAACCCAATGTTTTACAAACTTATTTAACTAGAAATTACTTTTTAATTTTTTGCCTAATACCCACTATTATCCCATGGGGATATTTTAAAATATCATGCTATGATATTTTAAAATATCATGCTATGATATTTTTCAGTCCACTTGACAACCATTGTTTTTCTTTTTTTAAATTTCTTATTCACAATCATTCCATTGGCCCAGTGTTGGAGAAAAAGCAAGGACATTCTTGGAACTCTAAGGACTATACAATTTGTCTTGCTTGGTGATGTCATAGAGTGAACACAGATATTAGTTTCCGCACCTGAGAAGTGGACCTTAAGAATCAAATGGTTCTTCATCAGAGTGCCCATGACACAGGCTGCCCCAGGTCAATCAGGGCAAGTGACTTTTGTAGAATTTTCAGAAAGTTAGATGGCAAATCCCAAACTGTACAGCCATACCAACCATAAGAAAACATGCTTTGATGGCTCAAAAAAAAAAAAATCACAGTAGGATATGACAGTGACTCAGGATTTAGTGACTTGGATTTAGATGTCATTAACATAGCTATGCTTGGAAAGGCCTCACCTGGGTTGCACAAATGCTGGCTGTCAGTAAAATGCGAGGTTGTACCTCACAGAGGCTCCAGTGGCATGCAGGACATCCATTCCTAGTTCTGTTGCTAAACAAAGTTGGGAGATACTTAGGATTGAATGAGATCATGAGGGTTGAGTTCTAAAAAGTAGGATTAGTGTCTATTATGGTTCAGATATGAGGTATCCCCTCAAAAACTGTGTTGATGCAGGAGGTGAAACAATTAGATTATGAGAGTTATACCCTAATCAGTGGGTTAATCCATTTGATGAATTAATAATTTGAATGGATTACTGGGTGATAACTGTAGGTGAGTGGGGCATGACTGCAGTAAGTGGGTCACTGAGGCAAACCTTGGGGATTATATGATTTCTTTCTTGCTCTTCACATGCTGAGTGCACTCTCTGCTTCACTGAACACCTTTCTCCACTACACCCTTTCACCATGATGTTCTGCCTCACCTTGGGCTCAGAGCAAGGGAGTCAGTTGACCATGAACTGAAACCTCTGAAACCATGAGCCAAAATAAAACTTTCCTCTTGCAAGTTGTTATTATCAGGTGCTTTGATCACAGTGATGAAAAACTAACACAGTGTCCTTCTAAGAGTTATGAGGGAGTTTATTTCCTCTCTCTGTTCTGCCATGTGAGGACTTTAGCAATTAGACAAGCATCTATAAACCACAAAGTAGATCTTCACCAGACATCTATATCATTTGTCAGTACCTTGATTTTGGACTTCCCAGACTCCAGAACTGTGAGAAATAAATGTTTGTTGTTAAAGCCACCCAGTCTGATATTTTCGTTATAGCAGCCCCAATGAACTAAGACAGACACCATGAAGTATATCAATATATGCATAATGAGAGTCACAAAGACAAAGAAAAAGGGTCCTAAAAATATTTGAGGAAATGATAAGTTAAAATTCCTTAAATTTGATGAAAGGCCATCTATACATCCAAAAAGCTCAGCAAACTCCAAGAAGGATAAACTCAAGGAAATTCACACCTACACATGCTGTAATCAAACTGTCAAAAGCCAACAATGAAGAATCACCACCAAGAAAATAAAAAGATAACCCACAGAATAGGAGAAAATTATTTACAAATAATCATACCTGAAAAGGGTCTAGTAGCCAGAATGTATAAAGAATTCTTACAACTGAATGATAAAAAGACAAATGATGTATAAATGATATATATATGTATATATATATGTAATGACAAAAAATATGTATATACATGACCAAAAATACACACACACACACACATACACACATACACACACACACACACACTTCTCCAAAGAAGATATGCATATAGCCAATAAACACACAAAAATATGCTCAACATCATTAGTCATTAGGGAAATGCAAATCAAACCATAATGAGCTTCATACCCACTTGGATAGCTCTAATGAAAGAGATGGAAGATACTACGTGTTGATGAAGGTGTGGGAAAATTGGAATGTTTACACAGCTGGTGGGAATGTAAAATGATGCAGCACCATAGAAAAACAGTTTGATAATGTCTCAGAAAATTATACAGAGTTTCTATGTGCTCCAGTCATTTCATTCCTATATACCTAAGAGAATTAACATAGATCCACACAAAAACCTGTAGACATTGCTTATAGTATCATTATTCATAATAGCCACATGTAGAAATAATTTGAATGTCTATCAACTAATGAATGAATAAATGAAATGTGGTAGAACCATAAATAGAATAGCATTCAGCCACAAAAAGAATCAAGCACAAATGCACTCTGTTACATGGATGAAACCTGAAAATGTTATGTTAATTGAAAGAAGCCAGACACCTAAGTTCATGTATTGAATGATTCCACTTATACAAAACATTCAGAATAGGTAAATTCATTTCTTAAAGTAGGTTATGGTTACCAAAGCTGGGGTGGAGGAAATGAGGAATGATTGCTAATAGGTACAGGGTTTATTTTTGATGACAATGTTCTGGAATTAGTGCAGTGAATATATTAAAGCCACTGTTTGATATATTTTTAAAGCATGAGTTTTATTGTATATGAGTTGTATATCAATAAAAATTTTAAAAAATATTAAGTTCCAACAGAAGGCAAATATCCCTGTAATATAAGCTTAAAAAAATAGATCCAAAGCTTCAAATTCACTACAACTATTACAGCATATGTTCACGAGGGGCAAACAGAGTAAAATTAGTAGCTTTAGGGTAGAGGAATTAAAGGAGACTATTTTGGACTATTACTTTCAAAATAGATGGAAATTGAAAAAGGAAATTAAGCATTGCTCTAATTATTTGTTTTGATTTTCTTTGAACGTTGCCACGTCATGGCATAGATGCACGATAGTCTTGTATGACTCTAGTATTCGTTGGGATTAGTAGTCAATACTAGCTGATTGTTGCCCTTTCAGATATTTAATACTAACCAGGTTATCAGAAAAAAAAATTAAATTAAGTAATTAAATAAATTACTTGAAAATGATGTATCCTTAAATGTTTTGCTTATTCAGAATCAGACATATTCTCTAATATCAGCCAACAGTCTTTTAATGAGCCCTAGCTCCGAGTGTACACATGCAATCAGAGACTAGATGGAGAAAAGAGAAAAAAGTGAAAAATGAGAGAGGCAGGAACAACTAAGAAAAGCTCTCAGACTTCAGGTGCTAATTACATGCTTGATGAAAGGTAAATTCCGAGGAATGACTGTGATGAGAACCTGCTGGTGGCTCACTTTTTGCTAAACTAGAGCATCGGCGTGAAGACTCTGGACAGCTCTCATAACCAACATAAAATGCAGCTGCTTTTTATTCCTTTTGGAGCAAAAAATAATTGCTTCCCGTCTCCTAGAACTGTGTAGCCCATATTTCATTATGCAAATCTTCAAACACTCATAAAAATAGAGAGGATAACGCAAGTCCCTAACTACCCAATTTTCGCAGTTATCAGCATTTTGTCAGCCCTGTTTTATCTACACATCTTTTTGGGTGTTTATTTATTTGCAAGAGTAACTTAGTGAAAATGCTAGGTATTATGCCACATCACTCCAAATTACTTCAGAGTGCATTTCTAATGGATAAGGACATTTTTAAAAAATATATGAACATCATGCCATGATCCTACCTAATAAAATTAATTCAAAAAATTTTAAGGCAAATGTTTGGCTAGATTCTAGTTAATTTTTTAAACCAGAATGCCTCCGAGATGATGCTGTATAGTTCCTGCTGTACCACATCAGTAAGCACAAGAGGTCTTATTGTTTCAATCTTAGTCTAGCTAAGTTCCATCAGTGGATTTAGCTGATCTAGCCTTATGAAGTTCCTCAACAACATTTCACTCAGGGGTTTCAGCATCCATTGCTGATTGTTACCTAAATGCATTGCTCTGAAAGAATAAGAGTATCCTTCCATCTGCATTTATTAGTAGGAATTGTCTACAAAGAACTTGGATCAACTAGTTGGTTACCATGAAAAGTTGCTATACAAAAGAGACAGGACAGATACTTGATTTTTTTCCCTTTCTTTATCAAGATCCCTAACAATATCCAAAAAAAAAAATCAACCACTGAACTTTTTTTTCCTTTAAGTATCAGTAGAAACTTAAGGATTCCAATTTGGTCAATTGCATTAATTTTTTATGTCCAAGTTGTTCTATTTTAAGCAGTAGGGGACTATTCATACTGATCTCCTGGGGTGCCTCTGATATCACCCCATTAATGTTTGAGAGCTTCTTCCTCTTCTGCACAGCCAGGTCTCCCAGGACCACCTTGTACATTTCCTGCCTCAGGTGTAGAATCAGCCATTTGTTAAGAATCTCTGAGAAACAGTATTTAGAGACTTTAATTCAGCCATGAAAGCTGCTCATTGCTATAAAGAGTTCTAAGAAACGCATATTTCTTTTAAGAAACAAAAGTAATAATGAGGTACTGATATTTCCTATTTAAAGTTAAGATTATGGGGTTTTACCATTATTTGAGTCCCACCTTTTCCTTCTTACCCTTTTCCAGTTTGTTCAGCCTTCCTGGATTTGATAGATGGCCCTAGACCTAAATCCAGTGGGTTTAACTCCATCTCTTATTCCCTTCCCCGTTTTCTCACCTGAACTCCTTCTAGCTCTGAATTGTAATAAGAGTCTGGTTATTCCCCTCCTGAGAACTAATGCAGCCGAAATAAGATGAAATTAAGAGGACATGGTAAAAATCTTCTATCACAGACTAGCCCAAGGTCTTGTGAGCCACTGGACCTCATCACACCCATCATTTCCATATAAGCATCTCTAGCTTTCCCAGGAAATCACTCCTGGCAGAAACTCCTCCCCAGGGAAATCACAAGAAAAAGTAATTAAATGAGCAGGATAGTTAAGAGCATATCACCAGAGAGCCCATCTCTGATGGTCCCCTGAGAAGACAAAATTGAGTTTTTTCACATTCATTTTTTTTTTTTAAATCTGGTCCGGGTTAAATTATGCTCCATGGCAACTTGCGCCAATAGAGTTGTCATGGTTACAGGTGTACCAGAAAGTGAGCTGTGACAGGCTGGGCACTGAGTTCCCTGGGCTGCATGTAAGATGCATCCGTTTGTCTTCTTGTCCTGGCTAGAAAAGTAATGAGAATTAGCAGCATTTCCCAATAATATTAGGTTGTGAAAGGATGCAGGACAGGAAAGGATAGAGGCACAGGCATCTTTAAATAAATGTTTTCCAGGGCACCATCCCAGAATACATCAATTTCCTCACGTCTTCAATCTGCCCACATTTGGGGAATGGGGTGGGGAGGAATCACCATGAACTAGCAACTCTGCAAGTGGATACACCATCAGCCACTCCCAGAAATTCTCTTTAGATGACCATCAGAAAATAGCTCCTTCTCATCTGTGGCAGTGTTATCCAATAGAAGAAACTGAGTGTGAGCCAGCAGTGCTAGCATGTGTCATATTTAAAGAAAAGGAAGATAGCAAAGCAACATGTCCCCGAGTGCCATTTTCTGTTCCCCAAAACCTGGCCAACTTTAGGGAATAATGAAAGCTGGACTGGACTGCCATGCCCAGGTATACATTATCTTGATGGACACTGGCTTTCTCTCAGGTGTGCTGGGACTTAGGGTAAGCTCAAGTTATAGAAAGCTTCTTTCTTGTACACGTGCCAGGATAGCTGCTTCTTGGGATGCTGTTTACATAAGGAATAAAGCAAACTAAGCAGATTAATGATGTCACTGCTTCTGGAGCCTGATTTATAAAACCCTGATTTATAACTGGTGGATTACAGCAACAAGGAGAGGGAAGTGCTCCTCCTGGCGGCTGTCTGGGGTAAAGCAGGGAGAGGAATAGAAGGGGCTACTTTCCGGTGAGGTATCCAAAGCACAGCAAGGAGCAGAGATGCACGGTGCAGCCCACTGCCACTGGACTTTCTGGAGAAGCACCTGTCCAGCTAGTTGTCGCCAGAGCTCCACCAGAAGCATTTCTTAATAAACTTTTATCTCATACCCATGTCCAGGAGTCTTCCTGGGTCTCTTGGCAACCTACCTCTCCCCTAGAACAACAGGGCTGTAAATGTTACGGAGCCACAAACATAATTTTACATTTCTTAGTGCCCATATTTAAAAAGGTTAAAATAAACAGGCCAAATTTACTTAAATAGTTTATGTTTAACCCAACATATCCAAAATGATATTTCAACATGGAATAAATATGAGATATCTCACATTCTTTTTTCAATTATTTAAATTCTAAGTGTTTCCTTTGCACTTAAATCACACTCATATGATATATGATATGAAAATACTTGGTCTGAATGGAGACTTCATAAAATTTACAGTTGAAAAAGTTGATTCAAATGCCCAAGTTAATCAAACTCATGTGAAACAACTAACTGGGTATTTTTTAATTTCAGGTAGTGGGGATTGAACTCAGGGGCAGTTGACCACTGAGCCACATTCCCAGCCCTATTTTGAATTTTACTTAGAGACAGGGCCTCACTTTTGGTGAGGCTGGCTCTGAACTCGCGATCTTCCTGCCTCAACCTCCTGAGCCGCTGGCATTACAGGCGTGCATCACCATGCCTGGCCTGAGTATGTTTTAAATTGTAAATGAGTTGAAACAAATAACATTTAAAATCTTGGTCTTCCATCTCACTAGTCACACTCTAAGGGTTCACTGGCCATATGTGGCTGGTGACTCCTATGATGGACAAAAGGGATCTAAGGCTCTACTACTCAAAGGGATGGTCCATAGACGAGTGTCTAAATTCCCCAACCTATGGAGTTCCTGTGTGGCTGGCTGGTGAGCCTCATCCCTGTGCCACAGATTCTGAGATTGCTGTCCAGGCTGAACAGGGGAGGATGCTCTAGACTTTTGTCGTTACTGGATAACCCAACAGGAGCGGCCATCCCAGTCATGCAGGTGGTATCTCAAGCCATTAGAATACAAAGTTCTTAGCTACTCAGGTCACCAAACCAGCTCACCTGGTTCCCATTCATTTGGATGCTGTCCCTATGGGGAAATGACATTGGCCAAAGGGCACAAGTGTCCAGGCTCCAGCATTTATATTTCTCCATGTACGTTATAAAGCTGATCCATGGCTTGTAGACATAACAAGTCATTTATAGGTAAAATTGGTCAGTCAGCCTCTGTCTAGTTGCTCTTCTCTGGGGCATGAGCAAGACAGAGTTTCTGGACCAGAGGCCTGTGCGGCAATCTCAGAATGTCGGAAGCTTCTCAGGACAGCAAGGACTCTGGCTGTGACTCAGCCTCCTGCTCCTAGCACCCACTGCCCACCCATGTGCCTGCTTCCATGTTCCTGTAAACTCCTGAGCTTTATTTATTTTTTTAAAAAGCTCGTCAAGTTTTCATAGGTTAAAACAATAGGATTTCATGAAAGAGCTTGAGAATCTTTGTAAACACACAAAGAGAAACTATTTATGTGAAGAGGCTACGGGTGCCAAGTCACAGTACCACGTCCAAGTGAGAAGTTAGAACAACTCGCAATACTGCAGCTCTGGAACCAAAACACAGAAGGCATAAGACATGAGGGACAACCTGATAAATCACACGATGCAATTACGTTGAAAAAAATCTTTCTTCGCCGAATTCTTTTATTTTGACCCCAGACAATGAATGAATACAGATACGAGGTTTAAAAGCTCTTGTGCTATAAGGAGGAAAGCAGTACAAGGGAATGGCATGTAAAATGGATGAGCCAACAAGCTCACCTTTCCCTGAGGTCTGGGCTATCTATGGGAACTAATTATATGAAAGAACAGTGTGGTAGTCTGTCTCCTGGGATTCATAGCCTTGTGTAATCCCTTCCCCTCCAGTGTCTCCGACCTGGTGACTCACTCCTAAACAAGTTAAATAAAACAAAAGTTATGGGATGTCACTTTCTAAATTAGGTTACAAGGATTCTCTCAGAGCCCTTTCCCTGGATGCCAGATGCTAGCTGCCTTATGTAGTCCCAGGAGGCAGAGAACTGATGTCTTAGGACCACAGCTAGAGGATCCAAGACATCCCAGCAGCCACCTGGTGAGCAGGGAAGTGAATCCTCAGTCAAGACTTCAGATCAAAGAGTAAACCCTGGTTCAACACCCCGGAGTCAGAGCCACCAAGCTGCATCCAGATTCCTGTCCACAGACACGAGAGATGATAGATGTGCATTATGTTTAACTGCTCAATTTGGGGGTGATTAGTTATAACACAGATAACTAATACAAATGGTGATGTGAAGGCCAAGACAGTTCTGCCTGCTTCTCAGGCTCATAGTACAGAACATTTATCCTGTGCTCCAGCCATGACCATTTTTTTTACCATTTCCTAACAGCTCATTGCTGTGATTCATTGACAAGCTTTTGCCTACTCTGTTCCTTGTTCCTGACACACTCTCCTCCACCACCATCCTTCAACTGTTCAATTCCTACAGATTTTTTAACTGCAGTTTAAATGTCAATTCCCTGGGGAAACCGTCTCCCCCCCACACATTTTTTTGGCACTGGGGATTGAACTCAGGGGCACTCTACCACTGAGCCACATTGCCAGCTCTATTTTGAATTTTATTTAGAGACAGGGTCTCACTGAGTTGCTTAGTGTCTCACAGTTGCTGAGGTTGGCTTTGAACTTGCAATCCTCCTGCCTCAGCCTCTGGAGCTGCTGGGATTACAGGTGTGTGCCACCGCACCCAGCTGGGGAAGCCCTTTTTGACCCCCAAGGTCTGGTTTAGTGCCCATTACATCCTGTTGTATTTGTTTAGCAAATTGTCTGTCAATCAACCCCCCATGGGCAGTGCTCTCTAGGATGGTGGGAACCATTCTGTCTTGTTCACTGTGTTCCCTGAAGCATGCACAGAGCCTGGTATATAGCAAATAGTCAATAAATATTTGTCAAACATTCTTGAGAACCAGGAAAAGAGGACTGTAAAGAAAGAAGGACTGGTTGACAGCTGGGGTAATTAGCCCCTAAAAGCAGCAAAGGAAACAGCTTAGTATATGACTGTAGGTAGACCTCATAAGATAGGAGTTGAGGAGATTTAGCTGTCACTAGAGCAGTTAAAACTGCTCTCTATTTGCATAGGGAAGGGGATTGCTTTCCATGGACCCCCAGGAGGGAGAGGAAACTTAGCCAGATTGTCATGGTCAAATGTGAGGGGTTGGAGGGATCTGCCACAGACCATGTAGCTGCTGTCCTTTAGCCTGACTGTGCATCTCCAGGGGCCTCCTCCTGAACCCCTTCAGAGGTTCTGAGCCTGGTAGAAAGAAGACAGGAGTGATATCCAGAGAGATCAAGAAAAAGAAAGAAAATGAAATAGGTAGTCAGAGGAGCTGCTGAAGATGTAGATCTGCTAAGAGATTGCTGGGGGTGGGAGGTGGAGAAGAAAGGTGGACCTCTGTTTTCACAGAATTTTCAAATAATTGTAAGAAATGCAAGCTCCCACCAACCACTACTGGAAGTGAAAATGCTGAAGGTGAGCGAGATACCTGTGTCCCGAGAATGTGCCCATGAGACGTGCCTGTTGATGAGAAGGAACAAGTATAGCAAGCATCAGCTCAGAGCTGGTGACACCCCATGTCCTTGACACTCAGCCATGCCAGAGTCTGGGTTTCCTTCAGCTGATAGTTTCTACCTTGATGAAATCTTTGTGATCTTGCACATTGTTGTAGATGACATACCTCCATAAGTTACGATCTATAACTTACATGGTTAATATCATATACGTTTTACGTGACTATCATTCATTCGGAGCTGTGTTTGCCTGCTAGGATGTCGCTCCTCACACACTCACACCTTGGATACCTCTTGCTCTCTCCCTGTGATACCCATAAATCCCATAGGTTTCGTCAAAGGAAAACCCACCTGGCTGGAAGGAAGTGGAAAGTAATGAGCCAGGAAGAGGTAAGGAAGAGACATGAGAAAAATGAGACACTTGGAAATCACTGTGTTATTTATTCTCTTGGTTATAAAGAGAAGTGATCCCCTTTAGTCTCCCCTACCATAGAGGGAAACTGGAAGAGAGATGTCCTAGGAAAGGCTGGGGACCTCAGGCAAGAGCCTCTGATGAGCACAACATTGACCCCCACACACATACACACCGTCCAGCCCTGCCCATTACTCCACCTCAATGGGTCTTACACCTGGTAGCACATTGGAATCACCCGTGGAATTTGGGAGTAGAAATGATAGATGTGATCCTTCCCCTGACCAGTGAAATCAGAATATTTGGGGGTGAGCCCCAGATAACAGATATTTTACAATGTGCCATCCTGGGTGGAGAACATTGAGCTGGACCAGTGCTTCTCAAACTTGTATCCCAACAGAATCACTTGATGGGCTTGTTAGAAAAACAGGCTGTTGTTTTCCAAAGCATCTGGTTCAGTAGCTCTGGGAGGGAGCCCAGGTTCCCAGGTAGTGCCGAGGCTCCTAGCCAGAGGGAAACCCACTGAAAATCACTGATGTAGAGAGGCATTTCTACCCCTTCCTCCATACCTCATCCCTGGCCTTGCCTGGTGCCTTTCTTCCTGTTTCAGTGGTCACAGGCTCCTGATCATTGGTTGCTCCAGTCTCACCCTCAACATACCCTCCTGCGCATGACTCTTAACTGCCCTGCTCCCTCTTCCTCTCTGCCGTCAGCCCCCATGGCCAGAGTTCCCACCTGGTTGTGTGGGTTTCTGCAAAAGCAAGGTCACAGCTAAGGTAGACATGAACAGGATGTTCAACCAAGGCCCCCCTCTCTCATCACAGTGCTACAACATTCTCACATCTTCCCACAAGTTGGAAGCATTTGGAAAACATGCAAAGTTTTCCCGAGGTCAGAAGATGTTGTCATTTGCTAGGTTTATGACCCTCATCCAGTTTTGTCACCTAACTTAGACTTTAATTCTCTGATCCATGAACTAGGGGGATTGGACCAAATCATTGTCAAGGTTCCTTTAACCTCTGTAAAATAAATAATTTCTCTACGATCCCCAAGAGTGAGCAATTAGCTCACTTCACTGGTATAATTAGAGACTCACCTCAATGGAACAAAATACAGTAATCATGAACAAAGTGAAAACATGCACCCATGGCAACAAAGAAAATTATGGGCTTATTAAAAATAGAAAACGATAATTTTTAAATGTCTGTGCTCATTTCTAAGGCACTTAAAGTAAAAGGGTTTTGGCCGCATAGGTGAGTCAATGCCCCCCACTCCCACCCACCTGTGATTCCCATGAGAACTGCTGTCACCCCCAAAAGACCCTCTTGCCTACACAGCTACCTATTGAAAAGAGGAAAAGACAGATTACAAAAGAAAGCGCACAGTGTGACCTCGCTTTGCGTGCTGATTCGCCCACACAGAGAAAACCTCCTGGCGGAGGTAGACCAGAAGGCTACCTGCAAGACTCTAGAGGGTGAAATGAAGGGAGATCTCAATTACATTTTTACTTTTGTCCACAATGAAAAGCATATTATTACTGCTTCAATAAGAAAACCACAAAAGCCTTTTCAAAACACCTCTTCTTTCCAAACTTCCACTTCCTGAGTAAGTATAATAAGCCTTTCAGGAAGGGACTGTGTCACAGATGCCATCCTATCAGCAGACACCCAGCAATCTCTGATGCTGCAGCCTGGGTTCCCTGGGAATCTGTGCCCAGGTTGTGGTTGCCTGCTCAGTATGGCATCTGTCCACACTGCCCATGGGAGAGTAGAGGGATTATTTTCCTGTTTTCAGGTTTCTGTGTATATGGAGACTTTGATTAGGTGTGGGGGAGGGAGACTTTTTCCAGCTTTTATTATTACGGCACCCTGTGCCTTGATCCTGCACTCAACTATGTGACTTTCTTTGGCCAGTGGAATTGCTAGCCGACATGATATGAACAAAGGTGTGTAAAAGTGTTCAGGGGCCTGTGCTCTTGCAGTTTGCCATGTCCATGAAAAATGGATGCCACTCCAAACCTGCTGGACCCAGGAGGAGGGTGAGAGGGTAGAGCAGGGCTGCCAGCTGCACTGCACCTGGGGACACACAAGCACACACAGGGATCAGAGGAGCAGCCCCTGCTGACACAGATGCACAAATCATGATAATAATAAGTGACTGATATTTTAAGCCCCTGAATGTTGGGATGGTTTGTGATGTAGCAATGACTAACTGATAGGAAGTTTTCATTTTGTATGTTTTATAGAGGAGAAACTGAGACTTAGTTCTGACAAATTGATAGCCAATCTCTGTTGCCCACTTCCTTTTCAACAGGCACTTTTCTAAGCATAAAGTTTATGTTATCATATTAAGTGCCCCCCTCCAGCGTCATCTGTGAAATTGGTCCCATTATTATTATTGTTGCCATATTACAGCAAGTAACTTGCCCGAGTTCATGCAATTAGTCTGTGGTGAGTCTGGCATTGAAGCCAGGCTCTTCTTATTGTAAATTCTATTCATCATGATGCTTCTGCTAAAGTAACTGGAATGAGATGCATGTGACATGGATAGAAGGACAAGTTGAAGACCCTGAGCCCATGGAGCTTATAGCCTAGATGGAAAGATAAAGTGCACACACCCAAAATGTGTAAGGTCATCTCATGGTCAGTCAGCACCAGAGGTTTTCAAGGACATCTTTCCAGCTTAGACCTTTCCTCTGAGTTCCAAACATGGTCATCTGGGGCCTTGGAAGGTAGCTCAGGTGTAGAGTGCATGCTTAGCATGTGTGAGGCCCTGGGTTCAATCCCCAGCACCCCACAAAAAAAGTTTAATTAAAACATGGTCATCTACAACTTCCTGCTCACGTGTCTCTTTCCCACGCTGATTCATCCTCTGTCCAACAGCTATCATATAGACATCTATCTTTTAAAACTCAAAAAATCTCATCATATCGAACCTTGAGGACATTGTGCTAAGTGAAATAAATCAATCACAAAAAGACAGATATAAGTGCCAGATATAAGAGCCACTTATATGAGGCACTTAGAGTAGTCAAAGTCCTAGACACAGGAAGACTGGTTGCCAGGGGCTGAGTTGGAAGCAGGGCATGATGGGAAATTCGTGTCTAATGGGTACAGAATTTCACTGGAGAAGGATGGTTGCACATTATGAATGCACTTAATCCATTGAACTTACCAGTTATTGAGATGGTAAACTTTGTTATGTGTAACTTACCACAATATTAAATTGGAGGAGTAAAATTGAATTATATGAGTTCCTAGCTTAACACCCTTCAGCAACTTCCATTGCTTTAACAACAGAGCCCCAAACCTTAAGCACCACTTACGTGGCTCTTTGCACTCGGTCCCACGTTCACCTCTTTAGTCTCATTTAAGCTAACACTCCCTCTTGCTCCCTGATCATCTCCAGCTTCATCACTGTGACCCCATGTGCCTCAGAGCCTTTGCAAATACTGTATCTGCTTCCTGAAATATGCTTTCCATCTCTCTCCCATCTCTACTGGTGTAACTGCCATGTCTTCCTCAAAGAAGCACTCTGATACCTCCAACTAGAATATGATTTCCTGCCATCCTTTCCCAAAGCACTCAGTTCTTGCTGTCCCTGATTTCATTATATACTCGTGTGCTTATGTGAATGTATCGGTCTTACCTCCTACATTCTAAGCTCCAGAAGATCCCAGAGAGCATCTATATCATTCTCCTTGGCAGCTACAGTATCTGTCACAGGGCTTCATTCAAGGTGATGCATTCACGGAGGAGACAGAGTAGAGCAGATGCTGTTGGTTTCTGACCCCACCCCCTCAGCCTTCTGTATGCTCAAGGCTTCCTAAGGCAGACACCAGGGGTTCTTCACCTGAGCCTGTCTCTGGTGTGGGGAAGAAAGAGTTGCTGATGCTCCCAAAAATAGCTTCTGCTACTCCTGCCTGCTGGGTAGAATGCTTCTGAGGAATGGTCTATGTAGCCTCCCCACTGGCACCAAGCCAGATCCCCTCAGGGCTAGTGTCACTCACCTGCCCCAGTTTCCTTCCCTTCTTATCTCCCTTCTCTCTCCCTGGTCAGAGCTTTCTGGTACCACCTCTCAAATAAACCCAACTTAAAAGAGCAGCACACCAAATGGAAGTCACAGAGGGGAGAGCACTACCTACAGGTGGGAAAGATCTGGTTTCAGGCATATCTATAAGGCTAATTGGGTTTTGAAATCCTGGAATTGGGGAGGGAGCCCTAGGTGCAACGCTTCAAAGAAGTGTGGGAAAATGAGCAGCTCGTGTTGAATTTCCTTCCCTGTCCCAGGGAAGGAATGACTTTTACTGCTCTAGCAAGCCGTCTTTGGTCCGATAAGAATTCTCCTCCCTCATCTTCGGGAACAATTTTCCTTTACTGAACTGGTGAATCTTAATGCACGGGTGAGATCATTTGCTCTTTAGGTCACATTGGCAAATCAGCCTTATTACTATTTTTTGCTTTTACAAAATGTCTCATTCACAATCCAGGATCAAGTACTTGACAGAAGAACAAAATATAGGACAGAGCAAATTAAAGAGCCCGGTCTCTGCATCCCCCAAAGTCAAGCCAAGGGCTGGCAATTTTCCCTCTGAGCTAAATGGGGCATAGTGATGGCCATCTGATTAGAGTAGGGCAAACAGAGGGTTTCTTCCCCTCCCGCCCCCAGAATTATTAAGAATGTCAGATGATTGCCCCCATCCAGCTTGGCTGTGAACCAAGTAGATTCAATCAGACTTGAAGAATTTTTCAAAAAATAAAAGAAGCAAAGCCAGCGAGCCTTCCACCTTCTCTTTGATGGATGTAACAACCAGATGTCTTTCCTGAGGTCATGTGGTCTGAAAATGTGCATTGCAAACCCCGCCCCCAATAAATCAATAAATGCCCCAAATGATAGAATACAGCAGGAAGGCAATTGTTGAAGAATGGTGTGCTTCATGCAGAAGAGGAGACCTTAGCCTCCCTCTTCATTTGTGGGAGCTTTCCTGAGTAGGCAATGGTGTTCCACGTGGCATCAGATAGAAATCAACTTGGCCCATAGCTGGGACCCCACTAACGAGGTGCCGTCCTAATTGACAGATGCCTCTCGGTTTGCATGTGATGCTCAGCAGACTGCTTAGGTGGTTTGTAAAGAAAATGCAGTCTGCGTGGGAAACTCAACAACTGAGGCTTCACGAGGATCTCCAGGCTTTTCAGGGCACCATCCAAGGAGTGGACGTCGTCCATCTTGCTTAACCTCAGAGGTTTCGCCTGGGCATCACAGGTTCTCCAGTCATGATGCCTCTGGACAAGGGACTAGAGAAGACACACAGTGGACACCAAGTCAAGGACTAAACACAGAAGGACAGACTCATTCCTCAGCTTCATGGGGCTGCGTTGATACTGAGTGAAGCTGGTCATTAGAGTAGAACAAAAAAGCATTTGAACAAAATCAAAAGGGGCGGGGGGGAGGAATCCTAAAAATCAACTCTTGTTCCCTTTATTCCCTTTTTTTTTTTCCCGTCTCCTCCTCTCTCTTCCTTCTCCTTAAGCATCTTGGTTTAGAAAATCCTCTCCAACCTGGAGAGGATCCTCCCTAATTAATAGGCACTGAACACCTGTAATGTGCCAATAACTTCACAGACTTATTTGATTTTTACCCAGCCATAGAGTAAGGTAAAAGGCGGGGGGGGAGCCTTAAAATCTGGTGATAGAATTCCTCCTATGCAAGGAATTGCCTTTTAAAACATGAAGCACACGCCACAGCCGGGTTTGCTCAGCTGTCACTCCAGGCACCGTCTACTGACCATCTACTCTGGACACAGAGAGCTACGAACTCCATCTCCCTGTAGCTAAGGGTCCACCTGAGACAGAGGCTCTCCCAGGCAGATGTGCCCTCTAACTTGGAAGAAGGAAGGGAACTGTGTGTGCTGGTATCCCTCCTGGGGAAAGGATGGCAGAGAAATGTGGCTTCTCTAGGATTGGCGGGGGACCCAGATTCTGGGACCACTGTGGCTGCAAATCCTTTGGTAGTTTTTTGGGACACTGTGGTTGTGGGAATTATTCCTAGAAGCCCAGTCCCCTCTGATCCTTCTTTATCCCAACAGAGCTGTTATTTAATATCCCCCGATCACCCCTGTTATGCGTAAGCCAGCCAGCGTGGATTGTGCTGTCTGCAACTAAGGACCCTTTTGATGCAAGACACAAGCTGAGGCCTCGTGGTCCTGGGTGTTAGTTGTTATTGGGGTCTCAGAAGTAAGCAGTGGCTGTTCCATATAAGGCAAAGAGAAAGAATTATTGTTTTGGAGAAGCCAAGAGCAGGGGGGAGGAAAGGGAAGAAGGAAGGAAGGGGAAAAGAGAGGAGAGTGGGGAAGGCAGACGGTGCACACAGAGCTTGGAGGGAAGGAAGAGGCAACAGAAAAGCCCCATTCGTGGCTTCAGATCAAGAATGTCTAATGTGGATGCTGTTTGGGTGTGGTGAACAGTACCTCCCAATTCTTAATGTCCGTTTTCTAGCAAAGTCTATTGTTCGGCTCCTTTCACAAATTCTTCTTGTGATGAGGAGTTTTGTTGGAAGCTTGTGAAGGTGCAAAGCTTCTAGCCTAAACTCATTCATTACAGCAGCCCTGGGGACGCAAGTCCACTGAAGTCCCTGGGTGGCCTTGAGAACAGCCAGGACCTGAGACTCTAGGAGTGGGGACGAGTCAGGTAATTTTTCCTGATTCTCAAGGGAGCAAGAAGCTTCCAGGTGACATCTGTGCCATCATGCCTGCAGTGTCATGACACCCATTTTCTGAGCCAACATTCTGAGGCTTAGAAAGTTCACACAGCCACTCGGAGCGTTCACAGTCAGGTCTGATTTCAAACCTGAAGTCCAGTGTTGTTTCCCAACAAGTCTGGCTAAAAAGATAAATTAAAGCATCAGGAGAGAACATGTGAGCAGTGTATGAACAGGGGACACTCCTGGTGCTTGTCAGTCCCAATCTGGGGGTGCCTTGATCTCCTCATGGGCCTTGAAGGGTTGAGCAACCAACCTCTCAGAGCTGGCTTTCCCTCACCTGTGCTGCACTCTCTGCTGTGAGTCTCCAAATCTCCACTCCCCTTCCCTTGGGTTTCAGCGGTAGTGCCTCTCTCGGAGACCAACAGCACACTGTGGCCCCAGTCACATCCCTTTGGTGTGTTCTTCTCCCCCTCCCAAGGCAGCCTGGAGAACTTGAAGGATGAGAAAGAGAAAGAAATTTTCTGTCCTTTCTTTCTCAATTCCCTCTCTTTATCAGTTTGACTCAACCCCAGCTGTGGTGCAAACCTTAGTTAAATTGGATCAAGGAAAGGGAGGAAAAAACAGGGAGGAGAGAAATGATTGGCATGCATTTCTAAAATGCCCAGGGTTTAGCTTCAGGTCCTCACCTGATCCAGGGGCTCAGCTAGTCTGTCTCTTTTACTCTCCTTCACTTCCGCCTCCATTTCTTTACTCTGTTTCTTTTATTCTCCAATAAGGAAGGTGCTGCTTAAGATTCAGGTAGATAGGAAAGATGTCCTGAGCAGGTGACAATGCTGTCCCCTGCCTGCTGAGACCTTTGAGAATTCCGTGGGGAGAGGGGAGGAGGCAAGAGGGACCAGTTATGCTTGCTCACATGAGCCATGTCACAACTCAGTCCTCTTTTTTCCAAAAACCTCATGAATTTGGAGAAAGAAAGCATAGTTGCCGACTGACTCAGGCCTCATTCCTCCCCACAGATGGGGCTGTTTCCACACGAATCTCCAAGACTTCCCTTCCAGGGGTCCTCTCAGGCTCTCAGGCTCTCAGTTAGAAGGAGCAGTGAGTGAAGGGCACCACCAGGGGCCCAGAGAGCTGTTTGCTCTGAGCTACTAGTGCTGTGTCTTTGTGGCTGGTCAGGCAGGGCCCTGGCACACAGGCCCAGGTTTCAGGGTTCACCCTTGACACTGGAGCATCCCTCAGCAATCATGAGATGCCTGGCCTGCCCTCTGCCTTCCTGTGGAGTGGGTGCTTGGGGGACTGCAGGAGACACACTTATGCATCCTTCCCTCCTGTCCTGCTTTGGCTCAGAGAGGGGCCCCTACCTCTGCACTTCAGCTCCCAGTCTCTACCCACCTCCTTCTTAGGAAGAGGCACTGACTGTTCAGTGGATCAGAGCCTGGCATGTGCTGGGACTTAGATTTAGTGACAAATGCATTTCCATGAGTCCTTTCCTGAGCCAGTAACAGGGGGCAGCTTGCAAGTGCATCCACACCTGTGAGAACATATCTCCAGGATACATTCTTAGCAGTGGGATTTTTCCCCCCCAACTTTGGTACCAGAAATTTAACTCAGGGGCACTTGACCACTGAGCCGCATCCCCAGCCCTATTTTGTATTTTATTTAGAGACAGGGTCTCACTGAGTTGCTTAGTGCCTTGCTTTTGCTGAGGCTGGTTTTGGACTCGTGATCCTCCTGCCTCAGCCTCCCGAGCCACTGGGATTACAGGCGTGCTCCACAGTGCCTGGCTAGCAGTGGGATTTCTGAGTCAATAGTCAATGCATTGAAATTTTTAAATCTCTGACTTTTCCTCCAAAAAGACTTCCTGGGGGAGAGTGCTAGTAATCTACCCCAAATCCATTCTCCCTTAGTAATCAAAAGGCTGGGCTTCCCTTGCAGGTAGGGATGGCAGATAAAATATAGGGAAATGTTTTGAGTGAGCTCCTTTGCTTCTAGCCTTTCCTCCACTTCCTTTGTGGATCTCTGTGGTGATGGCAGGAGCTACAACTACCATGTCATAACTTCAAGGATGGAAGCTGTGTACTCTTAGGATGGGAAAGTAAAGAAAAAAAATAAGTCTAGGATCTTAGAGCCATCAAATAGTTCTGGGCTATTTCTTATAAATAACAAAGACATGATTATTCTAACCTATTTCAGGCAGGACTCAGTTGCTAAGAGCCTGAAGCAGTCCCTAACTGATTCACACTGGTTTTTATTCTCACCAGTAGTAAATGAGAGTGTCTTTCCCTATATACCCTCACCAATATTAGGCATTCCAGTGCACTCTGCATTATTTTATTAGTTCTAATCACTTATACAGGACAGTAGAAAGCTCTTCCTTTCATTGTACACAAATGGAGCAGAATTTTTCACTTCTCTGGTTGTACACGAAGTAGGATCACACCATTTGTGCAATCATACACATACCTAGGGTAATGATGTCCATCTCATTCCATCATCTTTCCTACCCCCGTGTCCCCTCCCTTTCCCCTGACTTTTGCCCCATCCAAAGTTCCTCCACTCATCCCATGCCCCACCCCCATTATGGATTAGCATCCACTTATCAGAGAAAACATTTGGTCCCTGGTTTTCTGAGATTTGCTTATTATGCTTAGCGTGATGTTCTCCAACTCCATCCATTTACCTGCAAATGCCATGATTTTATTCTCTTTTAATGCTGAGTAATATTCCATTGTGTATATATACCACAGTTTCTTTATCTATTCATCTATTGACAATTAAATTTCCAGTGGAACTATCCTCCAAGAAATTGAAGATATGGGGGAAGTGAAGACACTGAGTTGGAGAATTCAGAAGTAGCCAAATTCAGGGGGTAGCTGCATCTATTTGACAAAATAAACCCCCAGAGAGAGACAAGGAAGTGACCCAAGACAGTCTTGTAGGTGTGGTGTGGCCAGTTCCTGGGGTCCTCAGTTGCGTTGTTCCTCAGATGTGTAGACCAACTGCACCTCTTTTCAATGTGATGTTGATGGCATTTACAAAAACAGGGGTGTCTTCCTTCCCTCTCAAGTTTGGAATAAAATCTTCCACAGGCTGCGTGGGCTGGACAGTTCAAATGTCAGCCATTAACGGGAGCAAAAGGAGCAAAGGGGCCCTGTCGGGGTAAGGAGATAAAAGACTGGGGTGATTGGGAATTAGGCAAACGGTGCACATCTTCCTCCACAGCTTAGCATTTATTAAAGGCACCCAATCAGTTAAGTTTTTTTATAATTATTCTCCCCCCAGGTCACATTTAATTATTTATCCAATGCATTGCACAGCAGAGACCTTGACAATGCCCTGATTCCATCTTCTGCTCCTGCAGGGCAGTGAGTGCCCACTGTGGGAGGGGAAGTGAAGTGTG
This sequence comes from Marmota flaviventris, assembly GCF_047511675.1. Classification (NCBI taxonomy): domain Eukaryota; kingdom Metazoa; phylum Chordata; class Mammalia; order Rodentia; family Sciuridae; genus Marmota; species Marmota flaviventris. The sequence goes on along the minus strand of NC_092498.1, from coordinate 200,514,921 downwards.
CCCATGGCCAACCGGCTTCGTAAGCCCGATGACAACAGAACGGCCCATCACACCATCTGCAAACTGGCTGAATAGAACCTTGAATTAAAAACATATGACAGGGAATATTTACAAAACTTACTTTTTCTCCAATGAAATTGTCCTATTTTAAAAAGTACGTTAAAGCCCTTCCAATCTTCATTCTAGGGCTATATCTGGAGAAACTAGCCCTAGATTGATGGATGCAGGAGGAATCCAGTTCTGCCTTTTCAATCAGTTCAGCTATCCCAGACCTTGCCCTGGCCCCATTTTTCTGATTTGGGCACAGATTCCATTGTGATTATCTGCCTTCTTGATTTTCCATTTGCCTTGAATTTGAGGATTCCTTTGAAAGATCCAAATAGATGCATGGGTTTCAAATTGTATAGGGTTACAGTAGACATTCGTTTAACAGACAAGTCCTTTTTTGTCATGATTTTTGAAATAGTTAATATGTACAGGCCCACCCTGAACCAGAACAGTGGAATCAAGCCTAGAAGAAGGTGAGCAGGAAGACAGTCCTCAAAGGGATCCATACACCTGGGGAATGGGGAGGAAACAGGATACAGAGGTGAAAATTGGCAGTGGGAAGATGGAAAGGAATAGAACATAGACAGGAGAGGCTAGGGTGGAGTCTCAGCCAGCTAGGCTCCACCTGCGCTCCTCCCTTTGCTCTGTATGTGGCCTGGGGCAAGAGATTTAATAACTCTGAGTCTCAGTTTTCTCATCTGTAAACTCAGTATGAAAACTATCTGCTGCTAAGGTTCTGGTAAAGATAAACGGGATCCTTCCTCTATAAAACCGAGCACATAATGGGTACTAAGTAGGTGGTCTCTCTTATTAACATTCTTGCAGGCAGCTTCCAAGAAGGTCACTGTGCTTTTTTTTTTAAAGAGAGAGAGAGAGAGAGAGAGAGAGAGAGAGAGAGAGAGAGAATTTTAATATTTATTTTTAAATAAATATTAAAAATAAATACATCTTTATTTTTAACACAACATCTTTATTCGTATGTGGTGCTGAGGATCGAACCCGGGCCGCACGCATGCCAGGCGAGCGCGCTAACGCTTGAGCCACATCCCCAGCCCCTCACTGTGCTTCTTGACTCTGGGTACTCACAGCCTTGCGCAGTCCCCTCCAACAATGCAGTGCTGGCCTATGTGACCAGCAGAGAACCCCAAAAGTGACCGAATGTGAAGCTCTGAGGCTTCACAAAAGGTCTAGCAGCTTCTGCCCTAGTATCTCAGATCACTTGCTTTGGATGAAACAAACTACCTCACCCTGCACACTCCAGCAGCCTCAGGGTACAACTCTTCTAACCTTTTGAGCTCGCTGTCTTTGAAGTTGGTCCTTCAGTCCCAGCCAGACCTTCAGATGACTGTCTCCTCAGCCAACATCTGACTGCAACTTCATGAGCGGCCCTTAGCAGAGACAACTGATTCCCATCCCAAAGAAACTGTTAGATGGGATGAATCAATATTGTTGTTTTATGACACTAAGGTTTGTTGTTCTGCAGCAACGAGTAACTCATCCAGGAGGGTGATATTAATGAATGCTACACAACCATGTTCTAAAACTCAGTGACTTGAAAATAACAGAAATCATTTATTGATAGCAGTTTCCTTAGGTCAGAAAATCAGGTAAGGCACAACAGGACTGGCTTATCTTTGTTTTATGATGTCCTGGGGATCAAGTGACACTTGAAAGCTGGGTCTGGAATCCTCTGAGGGCTCATTCACTTGAATATCTAGTAGTTGATATGGGAGGAAAGCTGAGGGCCTGTTGCACCCATTATTATAGGCTGAATGGCGTCCCCCACCAGATTCATATGTGGAAGCCCTAACCCCCAGTACCTCAGAATGTGACTGTATGTGAAGATAAAGTCTTTAAGTAGTAATTAAATTAAAAAGAAGTGGTTAGGTTTGTGTTAGGGGTAAGCCCTGATTCAATCTGACTGGTGGTCTTATAAGGAGACTAGGACCTAAAAGACACCAAGGATGTGCTCAGAGAAAAGACCACGTAGAGACACAATGAGGAGAAGGCAGCAATCTACAAGCCATGGAGAGAGACCTCAGAAGAAATCAACACCTTGATCTTGGACTTCCGGACTCTAGAACTGAGAAAATGAGTTTCTGTTGTCTAAGCCACACAGACTGTGGTATTTTGGTACATAAGCCCTAGCAAACTAACATAGTCAAGCATGTCCTCTGTGTGTGTGTGTGTGTGTGTGTGTGTGTTCCAAAAACAATGAGGAGGGAGGAGAGAATCATCATCAGCTGGCCATGGCTGGCTTTCTTGTAGAGAACCATGAACTCAACATAGGAGCTTTTAAAAACTAAGAACAATTTATATCTAAAAATCACAGAACAATAAATGCTCATTGCGGAGATAAATATACACAGATGAAAATGTAAGCACGTGTAATCTCAACACTCCAGGTAATCCATCCTCCACACCTTGCTGACATCCTGCTGAGCTCTTTTCCATAAGCATACTCTTTTATTAAAAGGTGCTATATTGAGGCCAGGTGTGGTGGCTCATGCCTGTAATCCTAGCAGCTTGGGAGGCTAAGATAGGAGGATCTTGAGTTCAAAGCCATCCTCAGCAATGACAAGGCACTTAGCAACTCAGTGAAACCCTGTCTCTAAAATAAAAAATAGTGCTGGGGGTATGGCTCAGTGGTTGAGTGCCCCTGAGTTCAATCCCTGGTACCAAAAAAAAAAAAAAGGTACAATATTGAATGCTTCATGTTGGTTTTATTACATTTGATGCAATTTGAAATGTCTCACAACATTAAGCAAATATTATTTTACAACATAATTTTAATGATTTCTTAGACTGGCCATAATTTTATATAATCAATTCTATTTGAGGAATCAAACTGTTTCCAAGGGTTTTTTTCCTTCTTTAAATTTTGAAGGAATTATATATTCATAAGAAGTCTCAAAAATAGTATAGAGAGGCTTCATAGAACCTCTGTCTAGTTTCCCCCAGTGATTCCATCTTACATAAGTTTTGTACATTACCAAATTCAGAAATTTGATGCTTGTATTAAGTTTGTCTAGTTATATGTCATTTTATTACATGTGTAGATTTGTGTAACCAGCACCATAATCAAGATATAAAACAACTCTATCACCACAAAAATGTCCCTCCTGCTACCCCCTACATTATCACATCTACTACTTACACCCCCCAAACCCTGACAACCACTGATATTTTCTCCATCCCTCTACTCTTAAGAATGCTACATAAATGGAACCATACATTATATAACCTTTTGAGAATGACTTTTTTTTTCACCTAGCACAGTGCTTAATTGTTATATGTCTCAATTGTTTTTGTTATCTTTTTATTGCTAAGTGATATTCTGTGGTATAGATGTATCAGTTTGTCTTTCCAGTCACCGACAGAAGCACAGCTTATTTATTATTGGGAGGTTGTAAATAAGGAAGTCATGAACAAATCGCGTACCAGATTTTTGTGTGAACACAAGTTTCCATTTATCTGGGATAAATTCCCAGGGATATGAATCATATAAGCGTATGTTTGTTTTTTCTTTTTTTCGATGGGAGGGGGCAGAGAAGCAGGGATTAAACACAGGGAACACTTAACCACTGAGCCACATCTCTAACCCTTTTTATTCTGAGACAGGGTCTTGCTAACTTGCTCAGGGCCTTGCTAAATTAAATTGTGAGGCTGGCCTCAAACTTGCAACCCTTCTGGCTCAGCCTCCCAAACCACTGCACTCAGCTCATTTTAAAAAAAGAAATTACCGAACAATTCCCACCAGCAATGTATGAGAGCCCACACTCACCAGCATTTGGAATTGGCATCATTTTTTTTAAAAGTGTAGCTGTTCTAATAGATGTATGATGATATTCCACTGTGGTCTTAATTTGTACTTCCTTAATGGATAGTGATGAACATCTTCACATGTGCTTTTTTTGCCATCTGGATATCCACTTTGGTAAAATATCTATTCACTTCTTTTGCCTATTTAAAAATTTATGGCCCAGGATACAGTTTATCTTTACACACACACACACACACACACACACACACACACCAAGATACTTTAAAATTATGTGTATTCTGTTGTTCAGAGAAATATTTTGTAAATATCTATTAGACCAAGTTGGGCTTTTCTATATTCTTGCTGACCTGTCTAGTTGTTCTTTCAATTGTTGAGAGAAGGATGTTGAAGTTTCCAATTATAATTGCAGATTTGTATATTTGTACCTTTAGTTCTACTAGTATTTGATTCATTTACTTTAAAGGTCAGTTGTTAGATACATTGGCATATTGGTTTATGATGTTTTCTTGACCTTTTTAATCAATTGTCTCTCTTTTTTCCCTAGTAATTTTTTATAATTATCTCTTTTTTATCCCTAGTAATTTTCCTTGCTCTTGATTCCACTCTATCTGTAATTAGTCTTTTGATTTATTATCATTATAAACAACACTGTTCTGTCTTTGCAGTCATCCACAATTATTATAATTTCTTGGTTAGAGGCTTTTGACTACTTGTTTTTAAAAGCTTCGGACTATTGAAAAATTGCCCTGAATAAATTTACTGCCTCAACACTTGGACATTATCATCTGAAGATATAAATTACAATTATAAAGTTATAATTATAAATGAACAATTATAAATTAATGACAGGTTTTCCTAACTTGATGTTAGAAAATACAGAAATAACTTTGTGGAGTTGGAGGTCCTGGTTAGTGGATCTCTAAATGACTTAAATTCATAAATCAAACATAGAGACATATGCATATTCTGAGAGCAGCAAATACCAGTTGCAACATCCATAAGAACTGGGAGTAGTTGCCCTTAGGAGCTGGACGGCCCGGGTGGGATAGGATGGGGTGGATGATTGGAACACTTGGAAAGGAATGGCGTTTTTGTATTCAAGTTCCCTGTAGCACATTTTTAAAAATTATGTCAAGGTATTAGTCATTTTGCCTTTACAAGTGACATTTGGTTATTGTTGTAATTTTCACTTAAATTTATTATCAACTTCTATAATCCTGTATGCCTAACGCCAAGTGTAAGCTTGGGGCATTGACTAACTCCCAAGACTGTGTAGGCTGACAGGTCGGGTTGTCCTCCCAGCAAACTACAACTCCCAGGACTCCACGAGCCTAGGGGTGGTCCCGGCCGAGGCTTGGACAGAGGAGTCCGCGCCTGCGCACGCGTACAGGCTCCCGCGCTGGGCTGGCCAGCCGGGCAGGCGCACGCCGGTACCTGTGAGCCGGCAGCTGGCGGCTGACGGGACCGGGTGGACGATCCTCGTTCACTGCCTGGGCCGCCCCGAGTTGGATGGGCGGCGGCGGCGGCGTGGGAAAGCCAGTGCAGCAGAGGGGCCGCCCGGACGCGCAGGCCGGGCTTCAGGTGAGGCGCACGGTCGGGGCGGGCGCGGACTCCGCGACCCGGCTGAGGTTTGGAGTGGAGGGTTCGGCCCCACGACCTCCTGAGGAAGGGACTCGCGGGGTGCCGGGCCCTGGAGTGAAGGCGAAGCGTTAGACGCCTTCAGGAGCCCGAGAGTTTGCAGAACGGAGAAGTGACGTGTGTGCGGACTGGAGGAGGCGCGGGCGGTGGGCGGGGCGGGGGAGGGTCCTCCGGGGCCCGGGGGCCGTGGGTCGGGCAGGGACTGTCCTGCCTAAGCCCTTAGCTCGTGGCGTGCCCTGGCAGCCGGTCCTCACGCCCTTTTCCTTTGGGAAGGATGGTGCGCATTTAATGCGGGTGGCGCGGAGCCAGGCGAGGTGCCTGTAGCGACCCTGGGCCGCCGGAGCTGCCTTTAAAGGCAATACCTGGGCAGGCCTGCAGCTGACCCCGAGTCCCTTGGGCTCAATAGGACACCAACCGAGAAATCAGTGGTAAGAGCCTGCTGTGGCCTGACTGACAGTGCCAGTGTAGCCATGATGGAGGCACCCCAGTGGGCTCCTGTGTAGAAACCCGTCTCCTGGTCACTGACCAGACTTCATTGCTATTAAAGTATGGGACCCTCATCCGGAGCCCTGCAGCAGGTGGTGAGCAACCAGTGTCCACTTACTTTATGCCAGCCAGCTCTCAGAGCTTACTCTTAGGAGAAATGGCCCCGCATGGGAAAAGAGGACTTAAGCTTTATGGAGTGAGCTTGATTAGAGTTCAGTAGCTAAGAGCACAGACAGACCAGGGTTCGTTCACCAAATGTTTATGGTTACATGTGCTGAACATTAAAAAGTTGGCTCATTTACTAGCTGTGTGCCCTTTACCAACTCATTTATCCTGTCTGATCCTGTTTTTTTTTTCCTCTGTAAAATTGGGATGGAATACCTTCATCACAAGGTTGCTGTGAGGATTAAATGAATCCTCAAGCAAGTTTTCAGCCCTGGATCTGGAATAGTGTGAGTGCACAGCCAATGTCAGCAGCCATGTTTGCTAACGATAGAGTGTTAGAGGTGAGATTGGGACCCAGGTATGTTTTTACTGGAACTAGTTGCCATGGATCTTGGAAGTTTTCCAATTCATCTTTTCACATTACAGATGAGGGCTCTGAATCCCAGGTGGTGGCAGAGTCAGGAAAGAACTTAAGTTCCCTCCCTGCATCCTTAGAGAGGCTAGCATGTCAGAGCTTGAGTGTTGAGTCCCTGTGGGAGGAGAGGAGGGAAGAGTGGAGATCCTCAGCAGAGAAAAGGAAGAGTACTTGTTACTGGGTCATGGTGGCCATATGAGCATCCTGATCATCTCAGTGTGTTGGGATATCAGGGCAGCTTCGTGTGTTTCTAACTGGCCTTCTGCTTGGCAAGTGCTTGCTTTGAGCCTTGCTTCAGAAAATAGCAGTAATAGGCTGGGTGCAGTGACTCACATCTGTAATCCCAGCAACTCAGAAGGCTGAGGCAGGAGGATCACAGACAAGTTCAAGGCCAGTGTCTGCAACTTAGTGAGACCCTGTCTCCAAATAAAATTTTAAAAGGGACTGGAGGTATGTTCTACTGAATGTTAAGCTTACCAGGAAATTAAATTACAAAATGCCTCATTCCCCAAGAGGCCTCATCTATCTCAGCTTGCTTGTCAGAGGGTATACTCTCCTCCAGGATCTGCTGATCATATAATTCCCAGGGTTTTTCAAATTGGATGACATAATGTTGTGAAAGGAAGAATCCAGAGATATCATCCTGGGCTTTGGAAGCAGACTTGGATTCAAATCCCAAGCCCCCCCCCCCTTAATAGGAACATCCTTCCTTGAGTGTGAAATGGAATTAATAACACCTCCTTTAGGTGGTGTGTAGTAGGGGGTCATTGAGATCTTCCATGTAAAGTGCTTAGCTTGGCATAGAGTAAGAGCCAGTAAATAGGAATTGTTATATTACTATTATTGTTAATATGATGAGAATAATTGTCAGGTACTGTGCTTTGCTTGTGTTGTCTCTTTGAATTCACAAAGCCAGAACCTCCTTGTGAAGTGAGTATAATTGGGTCTGTTTTCCAGAGCAGGAAGTGGAGGCCTTGGAGGGTTTGAGGTTTGGCCTGTCACGTAGCTAAGTGACAGGTGAGGAACTCAGAAGCTGGCATCTCCAGTCCCAGAACTGGTACCATTTAATCCTTCTGTTCCTCTGCCTGTGTTTTTTGCCATTCTTGAAGCCAATCTGATCCAGGGCAGCCTCCAGTGCTGCAGCAGGGGTCTCCTGGCACCACTTGCAGAGCCCTGCAGCCTGGCTGCTCCTGTGTTTCCTCCTGCTGATGGATGAGTGGCGACAGCCAAGGAGGGCATCCCCTCGGTGAGTTCAGGAGGAGGGGTTAGGAGGAGGCAAACCCTGTGGCCTCTCATCACAGAGACACAGGGTGGGTGTGGCTGCAGTCTGGCTGGGACCTGGAAGGCTTGGTTATGAGAAGAATACCCTTGTTTTGCTGCTGGGACATGTCAGAGCTGCATGGTTTGTCTCTGGGCTGATCTCTGTTTTGAGAAGAAGGCAGCTCTTGAGCATTGGGTATGAGAGAAGGACTCAAGAGCCAGCTGGCCATCATTTTCATTCTCGCTGCCTGTAAGACCTCACACTACCTCTCAAAACCTCTTTGGTGAAATAAAAGAGTTGGAGAAAATCATTTCTAAGGGCTCTTTTAGCTCTAAAAAGCGGTGGTTTTGTAATTGTATATTGATGCTGTAACCATCTCAGCACAGCACCAGGGCACAGCAGCTGGGACAATTATCACCCCGGTGTGTTGCCTAGACTCTCCTTGGGGTGAGAGAATGGCCACAGCTCCTTAAGCCACCTGCCACAGCCTGGTACTCTCGCTGCCTGGCTGGATGGGGAGTAATTACAGCAAGAAGCCTTGGGTTGCTAAGCTACCATCTATGGCCTGTGGATCTGTGTTTCCAGAGCCATCCACACCTACTCTGCCCTTGAGTAATAAAAGCTTACTGCTCTGAGGTCTGTCCTGCTTCTCAGCCACTGATTGTTCCTTCAAGTCCGAAGGACAGATGAACACACTTCTGAAGAACAAGGCGAAGATGCCTAAAGTCAGAGGCAGGTCCTAATCCTGGTGCCTCTGAGACCTTAAGCAAGTACTTAACCCTACTAAGCCTCAGTTTTCTATTATCAAAAGAAAATAGAGGGCTGGTGAGATAGTTCAGTGATAAAGCTCTTGGCTAGAATGTGCAAGATCCTGGGTTTGGTCCCCAGCACCCTCCAAAATAAATAAATTAACTAATTTAAAATTTAAAAAGAGAAAAAGAAAGTGGGGGAGAAATATTTGTACCTGCATTGGAAGGCTTTTGTGAGGCTTAAATGAAATAGGGCATGAAGAGGGCCTAGGATAGTGTCTCAAACATACTAGATGCTCAATAAAATTAAATAGTGGTAGAATTGATATTCCTCCCTGCCACAGAGGCCAGCAGTTTCTTTTCCTTAGCTCTCCTAGACAGGGAACAAGCTTTCCATTTTTTTTCTGGCTTCCCATATCTTCACTGGTGCCTAGCTAGTGCCCAGCATCTAAAAGTCAGATTTTTCACTCTGCCACTTGGGACTGTTGGTACAGTCTTATGCTGTTTTGGTCTTTTTTTTTTTTTTTTTTGCTTCTGTGACTGAAGGATCTGACCAGAACAACTGTAAGGAAGAAAAGTTTGAGGGCTCATGGTTTCAGAGGTCTTAGTACATAGAAGGCCAGTTTCATTCCTCGGGGCTCGAGGTGAGGCTGAACATCATGGCAGGAGAAGGTGGCAAGGGGAAGCAGCTCACATCAGGAAACAGAGAAACTCTACTCTCCAGATACAAATATATACCCAAAGCTATGCCCCAGTCCTTACCCTACCACTTCAGTTAATCCCATCAGGGATTAACTCAGGTTAAGGCTAAGGCTGTAACCCAATCATTTCTCCTCCAAAATTTTCTTGCATTGTCTCTCATGTAAGCTTTTGGAGGACATTTCCTATCCGAACCATAATATATACCAAGAGTTTGTTTCTTTTCTCCATCTTGCAAAACATAGAAGAGGTCCCTTCCTCTATTGAACACAATAAGAATTACCTGGAAGTTTTATTAAAATGTTCCTGGGACCTACTCTCAGAGAGACTCTGATTCAGTAGGTCCATATTTCTAATATCCCGGGTCATGCAGATACTGCCAGTCTTGTTTAGGAGGATCCCATGACCAGCACTTCTCTCCCCTGTGCAGAAGCCCTGGCAGTTTGATCTTGTTTTGCTGGGCCATTTCCAAGCAGGGGATCACTGGCCCTGCCCTGCTCAAACAGCCCTAACCTTGGAGTTGTGCTGCCTGCCCATGGCTTCTCTCTGTAGTTGCTGGAGCAGCCCTCATGGCTATGCTGGAGCAGGGCAGGGTATGGGAGTTAGTGAACCTGCATTCCATGCTTATGCTTAGATGCCCATATCACATGTGTCACCCTCAAGCACATGCAAGTCCTCACAGATAGAAAGGGTTGTACCCCATCCCTTTGGAGCAGCCTCACTCTTGTCACCCAGCCCCTCAGAGGCTTGAAGAATGCTGTGGGTCTAGAGGCTTCCTTTCTCCAGGGAATCTTCCCTCCTCCTCTGAACAGTCTATATAGTGCAGGTTTCTTGATCTTTCCTCATCCTGGCTGCCCCAAGGTGAGTCTCTCAGAAAGAGCCACATAGAGCAGGTTGTCTGAATGGTTAAGTGGGTAGGCTGATTCCTGACAAAAATGCATACTCTGAATTCGATCATAAGGAAACATCAAGGCAAACCCAAATTGAGGAACATACTAGAAAATAACCATCTTTGACTTAAAAATTGCCAAGGTCATAAAAGTCACAGAAAGACTGAGACACCTGCCCCAGATTAGAGGGGACCAGAAAGACATTGTGGATGTCATGCTTCGTCCTTGATTGGATTCTGTACCACAAAATAGAGACCACAGATTAATAATAGTATGACAATATTAATTTCCTGAATATTCTTGTTCTTTAGAAGTGCGCAGAGTATTAAGGGCTAAAGAGGCAAGATGTCTCCAACTTATTTAATGGTTCAGAGAGTTTGTAGAGAGAGACTACTAGAACAGTGTGTCAAATTAGCAGTTGGTGAATGTGGGTAAGAGTGTAGGAGGGTTTTTTTTGGCACTGTACGTGCAACTTTTTGGTATGTTTGAAATTCTTTCCAAATGGAAAGGAAGAAAAGATTGCAGACACTCTAGCCAGCCTGCTTGGGTTCTTGTGTAAACTTGAACAGCTTTCTGACCTCTCTGAGCCTTGGTTTTACCAACCATACGGTAAAGATTGTCATTGTAAAACACAGAACCCTGCTTCTCGAGCCTGGCCAGTGGATACTAGCCACTAGCTATGATTGTATCATCATTGTTAGGAAAGGGAGGAGTCAAGGGTGACACCATGGTGATGAGACCAATGGAAATCCCAAACTGAGGCCTGTCACCTCCCTCCACTCAACATTGCTGGGCTCCAGGCTCCCTGATCATCTGGCAGGGACTATTGGTCATCTGGCCACAACAAAGCTTTACCCTACAGGGGGCTTCAAGTGATCAGGTGAGCCCATCAGGCTCCATTGGAGAAACCCAGGTCTCCAGGCAGCTTCATCTCTTGCTGTCCATGGTCCTGCCCAGGCCTGTCTCCCAGCCTGGGCTCCCAGGTTCTACCTGTCTGCTCATTGAACTGCACATAGCTTTGGGCCTGGCTGTCACTATCTAGGGTGGAGAAGGACCCCCATGGCATGGAGGCCTCATGACTTACTGGGCAGATAGGAGAACTAGGCACAGCAGTGACCACAAAGGACAGATTTATATAGTCATTTCCAACCAGACACCTTCAAAACATTGCTCAAAGCTCATGCACCCTCTCGCCAGGTAGCCTCTCTGGACAGTTTTGTGCTAGAACTCTGTGTATTATGTACTTCTTTAAATTTCTTTGTGGCTGCCTTATGCCTTCTTATAGAGGGTGTCTTCTTCAGTTCTCCCTCTTGCACAAGGCCCTTGCATTCTGTGTGCATAGGGTTAGGGTCTGAGCTTTCCCTGTACAAAATTGTTTTCTGTTTTGTGTTGTTTTAACTTGTAGTTTTGCTTTGAAGACTTGGCACAATGGGTTCTATGACACCTAGGTGAACCCCATGATAGGCTGTCTTCTTTCTCTTCCCATCTACGTCTCTTTGTGTGACCTGTAGTGCTGCCCTGTGACTCCAGAGAGGACAATACAGACAGATTTAGCTTCCAGTTGACCCACATGTGTCAAGTAAAAGCTAGATGATACGACAGACTGTGTGGTGAGCAGAAGTTCGCATCATTCCAAAGTGGAACACTGGTGAGAGGGACAAAGACCACAGCAGGGAGGCTGGGCTCACCTCCAGCTCAGCAGAGCCTCCTGCCTCCTGCGCAAGCCTGGGCTTATCCTCAGGAAGACTGACATCACCCTTCAGCAGAGTCATGGGCCTGAATTCCACTAGGGCTTTCCCCTTGAAAGGCATTCCAAACCCATTCTGTCTCCAGCTTGGAGTTTGCTTTGCTCTTTAATCTAAAGCAAGGAGGGCTGGAGATGTAGCTCAGTGGTAGAGTACTTGCCTAGCATGTGTGAGGCCCTGGGTTCTATCCCTAGCACTGAAGAAAAACAACTAAGTAAACTAAAGCAAGGAGGTATTATCCTTGTTAAGGTTTACAGGTACCACTCAGAAGCTGTCGACATTTTGCCAAAGGATAAATACATTTGCTAAAAAATCTGATCTCTGGTACATGTGCAAGTTTATCAACAGCATCCGATTAATGTTTAATTGTGGTACACGTGTTGTTACTACATCTTCCATGTATGCAGTTTATTTGAGGGCTCATGGTTTCAGTTCTGTTACCCAACTTCTGGTAACAGAATGAGGGGAAGGTGTGAGAGACCATCCTAAGGGCAGACCCAAATTAGTGAAAGTCATTGGCTCCTTATGAACTCAGCGTATGAGACACATCCATGCAGAACCCAAAGCTTCCGTAGTTTAGTACTTGTATATTCAGGCTGCATTTAGGATAAAATCACTTTGCAGTGACAAAATAAGATTCTGTCATTTTCAATTATAAGCCCTTTAAAGTCTAATTGCTATAATATTAATAAAACCATGCCAGTTCCCTGTCTGGACTGGACCTACTGGGTTGTCTGCAAGCCTGGGTCTGACAGGTGCTGGCAGAACCATTCTCTCGCCTTAGTCCCTGTGCCTGCATGAGTGACCAGTGAACAGCTGTTCCTGTCAGACAAGCAGCTGGGGACCAGGTGCAGGATGCAGGGCCAGCAGGAGTGGGTTTGCCTTAGACTAGCGCTCACAGACAACACACCTGTTTTTACCAGCAGCAGTGAGGCCTGCAGCCCAGTCCTTGGGCCTGAAGGTCTCCACTCCATTTGTATACTTGTTGGAAGTTACAGATTAGGATATTTCACATTTTAAATGGATTTCTGGCTTCTCTGGGAAAATCTGGACAGTATTATTATAGACTAAAATATGATACCCCCATAAAAATTCATATGTTGAACCCCTAAGCCCAAGTTATTGTATTTGGATGTGAGCCCTTTAAGGAGGTCATAAGGCCAGAGCCCCAGTGTGGTTGAACTGGTGTCCTTAGAAGAAAGAGGGAAAGGCTCCAGAGAGATCTCTTTTCCATGCACACACACAGAAGGGGTGATGTGAAGTCACAGCAGAACAGCTTAGGTATCCACAGAACAAGGAGGAAAAGCCTTACCAGAAAGCAACCCTGCCAGCACCTTGATCTTAGACTTCCAGCCTCCAGCACTATGAGAGAATAAACTGTTGTTATTTAAGCCACCCAACCTGTGGTGTTTCATTATGGCCACCCAAGCCCACTGATACAAGTAGGTCCCACCAGGCTGCTTTCCTACCAGGCCTGCATCAACCTGCTCTTTAACCTAGGTGCCCAGTCTCAAGGTCACATGACCACTCAGCTTTTCTTTCCCTGTTGGCTCCTGACCCTAGTAAGAAGCATGAGTTTACAACCCCTCTTCTAGCCAGGGATTCCAGGGGCTTTTACCCTGGATCAAAAGTTGAGGCCCATGTGGGCTTTTCTGTGCCTGGGTCTGGCCAGAGCACTCCAGAAGTGGACTCTGCACCCAGTGCTGGTTGACCAGCCTCAGCTGGTGAGCCCCTGCAGGCAAGCAGCCCCACCCCACTGTCCAGCTTGCATTGTGTCTGACAGATGTGGCAGCATTATTGGCACTGTGCTGCAGCACGTCTTAGGACAGATGGGTCCTAGAAAGGAGGATTCACTTAGTCTAGGGGAATCTGATAATATTCAGCTGCTCTAGGAGCTGAGTACAGTGGGTTATGGGGTAGGGGTGAGTTGGCAGTATCCTCTTTCTGCCTCAGTTTCTAAGCAGCTTTTTAAAGCATGATTTTAAGATCTTGTTTATTTCTTGTGTTTTTTCCCCCAAGAGAAAGGAAAACAATCCTTGCTGTGTTATGCTGTATCCTGGCTAAGCCACTAAGCTCTTTGTTCCTCATGCCACTTGGATCCTAAATCTGGTGCCTGAGGTGGAGGAGGCTGGGAATGGTAAGAATGGTGACCATTAGAGTACCCTGCACTGCTTTTACCATGGAGCATTGAGAAGATGAGGTCCCAAGTGGTGCCTGGGCTGTCAAGTTTTGCACAATACTTAGGATCCATATCCAAATCCTGATTTCAGTCCATACAGACTAAGGAATCTGGACAAGTTTATTTAGCTTCTCCCAGCCTCTGTCAAATGGGGTAATAGAAATAGTGTCTGTCTTTTAATATTGTTTTGAGGATTAAATGAGGAAATGAATATATTGTTTTTAGTATACTGTCTGGGACATAATATATTAGAGGTGGTGGTTCTGATTACTTTATGTTGCAAACTGCTCAGGCTGGGAGGAGTTTTTTCTGCACCATCTTAACAGGAAAAGGTCAAGAAGTCATTGAGAGACTGAGCAAACCTGGAAGTCTATGATAGTGTGCCCTCATCCACAAAGCAATTGGGGGTCCAGTCCCTTTAGGAATTGATTTGAAGCTATATGGCTGGTTTGGTTCTTATTTTCCTTTTATTATTAATTTTAGAAACACTAATGGCAAAACAATTTTGGCAGTTAATGAGTGCTGAGACCTGCGTTAAAGTCTTTCCATTCCTTAACCTCATTTAGTCCTTGGAACACCCTAAGGAGGTGATTATTCCCATTGTACAGATGAGGAAGTGAAGGAACCAGCCCAGATCATAAGGCCACTTTACCCCTGAGTCTGAAGGCAGGCAGCTGTGTGTAAGGTCTGTGGCCAGGGAAGAACCCCCTGCCTGCCACCTTTGGGGGTAGAACTTGAATCTGCATGTAGCCTTCTGTGTGCCCTGGTGCCTGCTCTTAGCCCAGACCAAAGTGCACTGAGGTGTTGGAGATCTGCTGGGTTTTCCAGCTGCCTAAGCAGACTGTCTATACCCACCTGACGGTGGTCCTCCTCAAGGGAGCATTATGGAAGCACTGTGGTACATCGAAGCAGGGGAGGGGTCGTCAGATGAGGAGTTGGGCTGGCCCCACTGAAGATGGAACACCATAGCCTGCGTGATAGAGGGCTCTCCTGATGTCTGTGGCCCACCTTAGCCCCAGCAGCTCAGGTGCTCTCTTCATTACTGCTCCACAGCACATATTCCTTTCCTATCTGACAGCTGGGTCATATCAGGTGTTAACAGTGGCCTTGCATCTCCTCTGTCACAGTGAGAACCTTGAGGACAGGGATGTCATTGTTTGTTTTCGTATTTTGGGCACATACTCTAATTTAGGCCAGTACAGAACCTCATTCCTCCATTCTGTTCTTGTCTTCCTAAGTCTCTGGGCTCAGTTTCGCAGAAAAATATATACTGTTTACTCTGCCCCCTTAGCTTCTCATCAGTGGGAATCGGGATGGCTTACCCTGGCCCTCACACTGTGCTGCCCGTTGGGGCAGGTACAGCCATGCTGGCTGACATCATTCTGCTTGGCTGGTAGCTGTGCCATGCTGGTTATTAAATAAGTTCAGAGTCATGCATATCCACACTGACTGATGCCTGTTGTCAGGACGATGAAGGAAGCAATCTAAAAACCTTTGCCATGTGAGACTCATGGGCACGGCTTTCCACCACGTGCCACAGATCCAGGCCCCAGCAGATGTTTTCAGAAGAGATTTCTTTTGGGGACCTCTTCAGAGCTTGGCTCCTTGCTGGAAGATGGAAGATGGGAACTCAGGCACATGCCTGTTTGGTGTCCTGATATCCTTAAAGGGAATTTGTGCTCTGACTCAGCCATAGGCATCGAGTCCTTCCCCTGCTCCTTACCTCTCCTGGAAGGAGGTGCCACTGCAATAGACCAGGCTTTGTCTGGAACAAAGTAACACAGCAGGAAACATGAGACAAGGGAGGTCTGGCTGTGATTTTCAGACTCCTACCCTCCTAGGTCCCCCATCAGGGGTGGGAGAGGTTTTCTGAAAACAACACAGTTGAAGCTGTTGATGTATCTCCCAAGTCCAGTGGGGGAGATCTTTGCCATGTAACGAGTCTATTTCCAAAGAAGACAGTTTTACATTCTTACCCCCAAGCAGAGAAGGTACCACTGAGGCCATTTCTAGTGAAGAATGGAATCCATATTTGACTTTATTTAAGTATCTATTAAGTATTTCAGGAATAGAATCAAGATTTGCGTTTGTCCTTTTGAGCATCTCTTCACCCCCAGCCAGGCTTGCTTTGAAATAGCCTCCAACGTGAGACGTCATTGGGAAAGGCAGCAGGGACCCCTGACCTCCTTTTCTCACTTTGTACCTCCTGCCTGGTAAAGACAAGTCCCCTCAGCCAGCAGACAGGACTAAGGAGAATCCTTGGGCAAAACAATTACATCTCTTGCATGTAGGGTAAAATGGGAAATTTGAGTTATTTTTTTAAGTCCTGAACAGTTAAAAAAAAAAAAAAATGGATGTGGAGTCCATTTTGCATAGGCAGATTTTTTTTTTTTTTTTGTATGTTTTGACTTTTTTTGCTGGGGAGGTGTGTTTACTGGGGATTAAGCCCAGGGATAGTAATTACTGAGCCATATCCCCAGCCCTTTCTTTATATTTTATTTTTAGACAGGATCTTGCCAAATTGCTCAGGGCCTTGCCAAGTTGCTGAGGCTGGCTTTGAACTTGGAGTCCTCCTGCCTCAGCCTCTCAAGCTGCTGGGATTACAGGTATGCGCCACTGCACCCAGCTTGGTGTTCACTTTTATGTTCAGCTGTCCTGGCCAGGGCAAGGTTGGCAAACTTTGTTATAGCACCTTTCATGGCCTTGCCTAAACAGGAAAGGGACTGTCAGACTTTTCTTTTCCTCTGCATGGAACGGCCCATGTCAAAGACAACTCCATCCCATCCAGATCCCGTCCCACTGCAGCCCTGGGATGGATTTTTGAAGCCCAGAAGCAATTGTGTCTTTTGCTCCTAACAGGCTACCAGACCTTTATGCTCATCTACAGATCAGGGGTAGGTGTGGTGGCACACACCTATAATCCCAGCTACTCAGGAGGCTAAGGAGAATCACAAGTTCAAGGCCAGCCTGGGCAGTTTAGCAAGACTCTGTCTTAAAATTAAAAAAAAAAAAAAAGTGCTAGGGATGTAGCTCAGTAGATTGCCAGGGGGAGAGCATCCCTGGGTTCAGTGTTTCAATCCCCAGTACCACCAGGAAAAAAAGAACCAACATAGGTTTTCAGAAGGAGCCTCATGACTGACCATGACTGGATTCCTCTCTACAGCCCTCAGCTCTAACAGGTAGCACTGGTAAATGTGTGGAGTTGGGTCCTGGACTGTGGACATGCAGCCCAGCCTCAAGCCTCCCTCTGGGTGAGAAATGGAGATAAAGTGAACTGCCCTGCTGAGCAGCAGTGTGGTGAGGCGTGTGTGTGTGTGTGTGTGTGTGTGTGTGTGTGTTTCTCCCCAGGTGTGCACTAAGCTCCTTACATATACAGTAGCTGGCATATCTACAGTCAGATGTGGCAGCTACTGTATAGGGTGGATACGGCCCCACTGCTCAGAAGTGATTTCATTGGGAGAGGGGATGAAAGGCAGCAGGTGAGGGGCAGGCTCTGCTTTTGAGCTTTCGAGGGTTCAGAGGAAGCATGTGAAGAAAAATGAGCTTCTTTTTTTGGAGTGGGAGGGAGGTCCTTGTCACTGCAGAGCAAGGTTCTTTGTGATCTGGCCCCTGCACCTGTTACAGCAGAACCAGATGAAAAAGTGGGCATGAAGGCCTTCAGTCAACGAGTTCTTGCACTCTGTCACTGTTGCCATGGGGAGGCTCCTGGCTCTTGGCTCCTGGAGTTGCCTTGAATGATTAGTCAAACAGCAGGACCAAATAGCATCTGTTGGATCAGCCCAACCACACTCCAGTCCTGCAGAAGGCAGCTGCTTGGCCCCAGGTCCCTCTCAGTCTCCAAGGCCGAGGATGGCAATCTAAGTTCTCTCTCAAGGTCCTTGCCTCCCTGCCCTGTTGTCACCGAGTCTAGCAGCCTCTCCAGGCTCTGGTAACCTCAGGAGCAGTGAAAACTGGCCTGGAGAAAGGGAACATCATTGGGCCTGTTGCCCAGTAAGCAGCTTGGCCCAGTTATTTTCACCATTTTGAATTTTCTTCCTAGAGAACTCTGTACTTATTATCCAGGAGCACTTTGATGCAGTGATGGGGAGAGGCCCGTTTATCTTCTTTAGGGCTGGGGATCTGATTACTGTACTGTTTGCTTCCATCTGTTATCTTTTGCCTGATCCTTCAGTTCTGCTGGCTTACATAGGCTGCAGTGACTTGATGGGGGTAGGGACACTCAGGGGTGTGGGAAAGACTGGAAGGACCTTCTGGTGACCATTGACTGCCCAAGTGCTTGTTGCCTTCCTGATTATACCTTGGCTATGTTACAGCAGGTCCATGTGTCCCCGCAGTGCTGAAATACAAGCACATCTGTGCTATTTAGGATTTCAAAACTGATCCTCAAACAAGGATTCAAATGCAGGTGGATTTTTTACTAGGTCCCAATAAGCAACAGGAGCATGGGGAAGTGAGATAAGGAAGGGAAGCAGTCGGAATGTGTGGATTGGGACAACTGGAGCTTCCCTGTGTTGGTGAAGCCTGGGAACCAATGGAGAACAGCCTCAAGCTGTCCCACCTGGGGAGGAGGGGCGTGGGGTGTTTGTGCCCCAAGTCCCATCGTCACACAGCAGCACAGGCTGCCTGCTTCGCAAATTGTGAAGTTGGTTGAAGCCCAGGCAATCCAACCCTCAGAGCCCACTCTGTTTCTAGCAAAATGTTCATTTCTCCATCACCAGGAAAGCTTTCTTCCTGTTCCTCACCTCCTGCCCTTGGAATGGGTAACTCAGGAACCTCAAGTGCCCAGTCTTGATCTGTCCTGCCTTCTGACAACACCATGCTGGTGGAGCCTGAGGGTGGGGTAGGGGACTTAGCATCTAATGTAAAAACCTCTTCCACTGTCCAGCCGTGACTCAGAGACTGGTCTTTGCTACCCCACCCCAGGTTTCCAGATGCCGTGAGCTTCGCCCCATGGCCCTGAGCTCAGTTATTGGCTGGGCTTGGCCACAGCACACACAGCCAGCCAGGTTCAGAGGAGGCCCCTGCCCCACATTTCCATCTGCTCCCAAGCCTACCCTGGACCATAGGGATACCCAGGAGAGGGGCAGATGGGCAGAACAAGTACAGAGAGGTCGGGAGTACCCAGGGCCTGGGGGGTCCGTTCAGGCTGGAGGTGGGTCTTCCCTTTCTACTTTCCTCGTTTTCCTGAGGGTCTTGCTTTCTGATATTCCATGAGTGTGGCCGTTTTAGCTTTAGCTTCTGTTGGAAGCCGTTCTTGTCTCTAATCAGAGCAAAATATGTGTCAGCTTGGGCTACATGCAACTGCCTCTTATCTTTCTAGGTAGGATTTTATTTTTTCTAAATATTAATTTCTTGTCTCACCACCAGAATCCTCATCATTTTTAATAATGATTCATTTAAGGATTGCTTCCTTTTAACCTCTCTCTTATGTTAACCCATCTCTTACATACAGAAGGGGGCCATGTAAAAAACCCCATTATCGTTTTCCACAGTGAGTATCCTCCTGCCAGTTTCTGCCCATGTCTTCTTTTTGTGCTGGAGTATTTTAAAACACATACATATCACTTCAGGTAAAGAGACCCACGTTCTTGGGTTTCTTTAGTCATCTGACCGTTTTTATAACTTTTTATTTTGCAACAATTTTAGACTTGCAGAAAAGTTATAAAAACCAGTCACCCAGCTTCCCCCAGGTGAACCTGTTACATGGTCATCAGTAGAATGATCAGAAACAAGACATTCACACAACGTGGTAACTAAACCACAGACCTTATTCATATTCTGCCCGTTGTCCCCCTCAGGTCCTGTTTCATGGTCCAGGATGCAAACTAGGATCCCACATTGATTTTTGTGGCTCAGTCTCCTTGGTCTGCTCCCTGGGACAGCTCCTCGAGGTCTTCCCTTATTTTTCATGACCTTACTGCTGTTGAAAGAACTGAGCAGTTAGTTATTCAGTAGACCTTCCCTTGATTTGTGTTTAATATTTTCTCTGTGAACTGGCCAAGGTTCCACACTGGGAAATACAGATTGAAGTGGGTAGTTTGGGCAGAAAACTGCAGAAGTGAGGTCCCCTTTTCACTGCATCATGTTGGGGCTTATGATGTCAGTGTGTTCTGGCTGGCGATATTGACTTTGATTGCTTGGTTCCGGGGATGTCTGCCAGGCCTTGCTCCTGTAGTCTCCATTTTTACCTTTGTAAGTAACATGTCTCTCGTGGGGGGATACTTTGAGACTATGCAAATATCCTATTTCTCTTTATACTTTCACCCACTAATTTTAGCATCTATCAGCAGATCTTTTCGGCAACAGTCATTACTGTGCTATCTGCCAAATGGTGACTTTTCTATTTCTATCATTGCTTTTACATTTATTAATTAGAATCCTAAAAGGAAGATCTGTCCCTTCTTTTCATTCAATTATTCATATCAATATTGACTCATGGATATTTATAGTATTCCACGGGTTATAACTCATTACTATTACTTTTTAATTTTGTTACTCAGATTTCTCTACTGGGAATTCTTTTAGGTTGGCTCCTGTATCTTTTGCTGTGTCCCCACTGTTTGGAGCACTTTCTTAGATTCTGGCACTATGTGTATGTTAAGTCAGCTTTTTGTCACTGTGACAAAATACCTCAGAAAAACAACTTTAAGGAGGAAAGATTTATTTTGACTCATGGTTCCAGGGGTTTTAGTCTGGTTACTTGGCTCCATGGTTTCTGGATCCCTGGTAAGGCAGAACATCATGGCAGTTGGGGGTAGCTGTGTGGTAAAGCAAAGTCAAAGTTGCTCACCTGATGGTGGCCAAAAGCAGAGGAATAGAAAAAGGAAGGGGCTGGGGTCAAGATATAGTTCCCAAAGGCCCATCCCTAAAGAGCCACTTCCTTCAAGTGGCCCTACTCCTACAGTTTTCACTACCTCCCTAACAGTCCATTCAACTATGAATCTACACATGGACTAATCTCTATTAATGAGTTTGCTTTTCCAAGCTCATCTGTACCTCCCTTTCCCTCCCTTGGAATCAGCCACTTCCTCAAGGGGCCCTGGTTCCTTGTAGCAGAAAAAGGTGTTTCGAGATAGACACTGGATATGGTTGTGCTCATTACTACTTTGGTGTTCTTGCTTTCAGGCTCTCCCAGGGGACAGAACTAGGGACTGTCCGTAGGATAGTATGTGATCACATGTGTCCTAGCTGTCCTTCCTGCTCATTTTCTTCCTTGTCATTCTGTCCGAGTCTTCAATTCCCTGGACCATATTTGAGCTAAGGACTTCAAAGTGCTCTCTCACATCCTGGTGAGACTTTCTCTTCCCTGACTTTGCATTTCCCTGCTTACCCCTTTTTTTGTACCTTCTCTTATTTTCTGTTTTCCTCTCCTGAGCTTAAGGGTGGATGAGCTCTTTCCTTGTGTCCAGTGCCGGTTCCTGGCTGTCCAGCTGAGATCACATCTTAGTACAGAGTCTCTCTCTTCTGAGCAGGCTTGATACTCTCCAGGTTGTGGTGGCAGTAAGGAGAGCTGGTTCTTGTGGCAGGACCATGGATACTGATCAAAACTGGTCATACATGAGCAGTTTAATGTGGTTCAGATCCATAGTAATAGTTCTTGGCTAGTGGGACTGGATGGAGAATTTGCAGATGAGGATGTGTATATTTGAAAAGGCACAGGCAGTGGCATGATTTTACATCAGGAAACAGATAAACAGGTATAGGTACAGATAGAAAATACCAACATCAGCTTGATAAAATCCCCTCATCCTCAGGGGCAGATGTTAAAGAAGAGACTCCCTTGTTACTGAGTCTCTCAGGGAAAGATGTAGACCAATTTGAGGCATGAAGTGTGTGTGTGTGTGTGTATGTGTGTGTGTGTGTGTGTGTGTGTTTAACCAGTGGGTACATGGGTTTGAAAAGATTAGGAAATACTGAAGTTTAAGTCAATTTCTCACCCTCAGGGTACCTGGGCTTGTAGAAACCCTCCCCTGAAGATGAACAGGGCTGACCAAAAGGTCAAAACTCTTCCAAGAGGGTTCCTGTGGCACCCTAGCCTCCCACCTCCTGGCTGGACCAGAAGTTCCCTGCCCTGCATCCCCTCCATGCAGAGTGGGACCCACCAGGCCCTCTGCTCCCTCTTCTGTGTCCACAGCCTAACTCCCAGGCCATCTTCTCCCTTGCCAAGAGGGAGACACACTGAGCCCGTAAGCTACTAATTAGCTTCTCTGCCTCTAGACTGCTCTGCTCGAAGATATATAATAGCTTCCTATTGCCAAGTTCAAGTGCCTTGAGCTGGGACCCAGCCTTTGACATTGCTCTTAGATGACTCTTCTAAGCTTCTGTCCACTGCTTCATTGTGATCTGCTCCAATCCTGATTGGACTGTTGGTCTCCCTCTTCCTTTTCACCCTTGAGATCATATTCCTGTGTTCCTCCTGAGAGCTCCAGGAAACTGCCAAACCAGGACTCTTACTCAAGGAGTCAGGCACTTGCTGCCTGTAGGGTTCCCTGGAACCACCTGCTACCTGCACCATGACACTCAAGTTGCCCTAGTCTTCCCTACCAGCAGACGGCACCCTGGTGGGAAACTACAGCTCCTCTCTGGCCCACCATTCATTTTCATTTCTCATGCAAAAGTTTCTTAGGGAGAGGGCTTCATTTACCCACTTTAGAAGGATCACAGGGAAACCCATGCCAAATAATTCCCCCTTGCATTTGCTGCACGCTGTACACTACATTTGCAGAGATGCTCCCTTGGTACCAGTCACAATGCTCTTTTCTGTGAGATGCCAAAGCCCCATCGCAGCCTGGCTTTAAGAACAGTAAGAAGAGTTACCTCTCACAGCAGGAAGGCCAGAGGTGGGGCTGGGGATGTCCCCAGGGTCCACTGTGTCTCTCCTGCTGTTCCATTCTGGGCATTCTTTGTCCCCAAGTCAGTTTCCATATGGTCAGCAGGTGGCTGTCAACAGCCATGGGACAATACCTTCTTTGTTCTTTTCATGGGTGGGAATATGGACCATGACTCCTTCCCCTTGGTCCTAGTCTGGCAGTGTACCACACTGGGGTCCACATCTGGCTCCGGGAGCATGCCCTGTGCTGGAGCCATGTCTGGAGCTACAAAGTCGTGGATTCTCTGAGTCTCGTGGGGAGCGAGGGAGGGGTGGCTGTCTGCAAACACAGGGTTGTGTTAGGAAAGGGAGGATATGGAGTGGATGCTGGGTGGATCAGCAGTGTCTTCAAGGTTGCTGATTAGTGTCCTTGACCTGGGTGCCCAAGAGGCAGAGGGTCACCTCTGACCTGCACCCAACGTGCTACAGTCAGCACAGCCAGTGACATTTGCTGTCTGCTCTCTGCCTCCGTCTTCTTTGGAAAGAATCTTCTTAGGGTTTAAATCCTTTGTTTCCAATGATGGTGATGCAAAGTGACAGTTTCTGCCTCAGCACTGATCAGCTTTTGCTCGAAATCAGATGAAGGCAGCCAAGTGTGTCCAAACTATTTCGAAGTGCCAAATTCTCTGCAGCCCTTTATTAACCATGAAGGTGCCTCAAAACCTCTCTCTCCCCTCCCTGTTATATACTTCATTTGTTAGGTGGAACCTAACTGAATGAAATTGCTATTTTTGCACATCAAAATTGGCCCAAGTATTCATGCATTCATGTTTCAACCTGTATATGAATCCTGACCTCCTCCACAGCCCTGGGAGGAGGGTGCTGTTCCACTTATTTTTACTGTCAAGAAACCAGAGATCAGAGGAAAAGGCCACCCAGTAGGTCAGGGAGCTGGAGTTTGAACGAGTCATATGGCTTTTTATCTTCAAGCTTCCCCAGACAGCACACACCCTCTTCTGGGGGCTGCCTGCCACCAGGAGTGCACCAGGAGGTCAGTCTGCTGGTTTGGGACCCCATGTGATAACTGATTGATTAGTGGGCCTTTAGGTTTGCTCTTTCAGAGACTCGGCTGTCTGTTAAACTAATTTGTGGAGTCGGCTCCTTGAGACATGTTCTGATGGTCCCTGGCCAAGCCAGGGTGGAAGAGATGGCACAGTGCTGGCAAGGGGAGGACTCCAGAGGAATCTCAGAGCAAGCTTCAGGGACTGGAGCAGACCTGCTGTCCATGGCGGAGAGGTGCCCAAGACTGTTCAGAGGACCCAGTGCCCACCTCCTCCTTGTGGCATGGGGCTGGGCTGGAGGCCTGGATTTGTGCCACTGCCTAGTGGCAACAGGTGTTCCTCCTCACTGTAATCCCCTTGAGGTGTCATGGACCCTAGGCCCCCGCCCCAATGGTGATGACACCTCCCTCCAGTCAGAGGTCAGTGGAAGCCAGCTGAGGAAACTCAAAAGTCATGACACGCTTCACATCCACCTGGCTAGGGTTGGCAGAGGCCAGGTAGGGATCCTGGACTTCAGTCCCCATTCAAAGAAGAGTCCATGTCACCCTTCCTCCAGCAGCATAGCTTTAGCAGAAGCCTGCTAAAATGGAATACTTAAATAAGCTCCAGAGTATCATCACATGAGACTTCCAATGTCCAAATAAGTCTCAGAAAAGAAATAAGATATAAAAAACTAAATGCATATTTGAAAACTAAAATATACAGCAACTAAACATTTTAAATTATTGGGTGGACTCAGTGAGGCATGGCAATGACAGAAAAGAATCAGTGAACATCAAAGGCAGAACGACAAAATACCCAGTCAAGCCACACATGGTGGTCCACACACCTGGAATCCCAGCAAATGGGAAGCCGGAGGAAGAGGATCACAATTTCAAAGCCAACCTCAGCAACTTTGTATTTTCTACTTTAAGAAAAATCTTACCAAGCCTGGGTTGTAGCTCAGTGGTAGAGCACCCCCGGGGTTCAATACCCAGTACTGCAAAAAAAAAAAAAAAAAAAAAAAAGGAATTCAAGAATTCAGACAGGGCTGGTGTTGTGGCTCAGCAGTAGAGCACTTGCCTCGCAAGTGCGAGACCCTGGGTTCGATCCTCAGCACCACATACAAAAAAATAAAAAAATAAGCAAGTGAAATAAAGGTGTTATTTCAATTACAACTAAAAAAATCATAAAAAAACAAACAAAGTAATTCATTCAGAGGAACAGAGAAAACATACTGAGCCTCAAAGGTCTATGGGACCATAAATTTTGTAATCTGTCAGTGTGATTGGAGACCTAGAAGAGCAGTGTGAGACTGAAAAAAAAGTATCCAAAGAAATCATAGCTGAAAATTCCCCAAATTTGTTGACAGAAACCTACAGATTCAAGAATCTGGTGAACCCCAAACAGAATAAACCCAAGGAAAGACATGCTGATGCTCCATAATCAAAATTCTGAAGACAGAGAAAAAAAAAATCTGAAGAGCAGCAAGAGGCAAATAGTACTTGACCTCTAGAGGAAAAGCAACTCAAATGACAGCCACTTAACCCGCAATCAAGGAGACCAGAGGAAGTTGTTTATCACTTTTCAAATGTTGCAAGAAAAGATTTGTCACCCTCCCATCCGCCCCCTCCCAAATTTATACCCAGAGAAAATGTCTTAGGAGGAAGGTGAAAGACATTTTCATTTGAAGGAAAAACCAAAGGAACTTGTGGCCAGATCTGCCTGAAGAGAATGGCTAGCGAAAGTTCAAAAGAGAGAATATAGTGACCGAAGGAGAACGAGAACGTCAGAAATGAAGAAAGAAACGCAAAAGTAAAAATGATAAATGTAACAGACTATTCTATTCCTCTTGAGGAAATTATATTTAACAAAAATTGTTACATTGTTACATTGTATGGGTTCAGATGTGTGTAGAGGAATCCTTACTGTCGTTACATGATAAAGAGGGGAGAATAAACTGGATGGAGATAGCATTTCTGTATTCACTCAAAAGGCAAAATGTGGAACTAGCAGATTGGCAAATTCGTATGTAAAATGTAAGACCTTGGAGAAAGCACCACAAATTATACCAAGAGGTATCCTCAGAAACACGGTAGATGGTAGACAAGTCAAAATGGAATCCAATTAGTGCATAAGAAGGTAGGAAAAGAGAACAACAATGTGGTTGCCTAAACCACACGCCAGACCTACTGAATCGGGACTTCTAGGTTGGTGCCACGATTATGGATTTTAGCATATGTCCCTGGGATCCTGGTAATTAGCAGTTTGAGAACCTCTGGTGTAGACTAGTATTTTTTAAACAGTAAGTGGCCAAACCTATTAGTACGTTGTAAAATCAATTAAGATGATCATGGCCAGCCTTTTTTTTTTTTTTTTAAGAATAAGAAAAAAATACTGGAGTGCATTACACTTGAGATTGGTGGGGGTGCAGGTGGGGGGCATTCTATAACAGATTTGTGTGTGTGCTCAATCCTTGAATGAGGGTAGGTCAGAAGAGATCGTCCCTCAGGAATGTCCTTCAATCAGTGCTGGACAGGAGCTGATAGACACACATCTCAGCTTTCCCCAAGCAGTGGCCAGCTCATCAGCGTACCCTGTGTTGGTTCACCGCCTTTCTCTGTCTCACTTCCTACTCACCTACAAGTATTTCTCAGGATAATTTCTCAAACTATTTGGATTCAAATCCTTCTCTGCCTCTGCCTCTGCCTCTTAGGGAACCTAACCAAAGACACTTTTTCTTTCTGGGTAAGATTGCGCTTTGATTCTTTTGGATGTCACAAGGTAGACATTGCATCAGAAGGTAGCTGCAAGGGAATTAAGGGGCGGATAGAGCCTCCCCAGGGAAGTGGCAGTGCATACCACCCATGCTGTTCCTGTGTTGCTGAGGGTGAGCTGCTTCAACCGTCTGAATAGTCCTGATCCCCAGGACAGGTGTAATACTCTTTCAGTGTCACAAAAAAAGGAGAGTGAATGCCCACCCCAGCCAAGCTTCTCTATAGGTGTGGGGACCTCATTATGCAAAACATTAGTCAGTGGTGACACCCAGATATATTCTTTTGTCAGACCACAGAGGAGGGTGAGTTTCTACCCATTCTCCAGAATTCTGAAAACCAGCAGGAGTGATTTCTAAGGGAGCTTTAAGCAGGAGCAGACATTGCCTGATCTTTTCCCTGTGTGTCCACGCACGTGTCTCTCAGAAGGGGTTTTGGTGTGCAGCCTAGGAACAGTGCTCACGGGGCTTCAGTGCCATTTGTTCCCCTGGTGAGGAGCATTATTACCTGACATCTAGGAGTGTCAGGCCACTCCAGGGCATTTTCTCTATGGCCTGCCAATCACACAGACCTTGGTTAACTTTGGCCACAGCAGTGTTTTGTAAACAGTCCCAGAATTTCAATGACATGATAATAAGTACTGCTTGCCCTGATGTCCACATGTTGCCTGATTGGATTCGGCTGATGGCGCTGCTGATCTTGGCTGGGCTCACTCAGGCCTCTGGGGGCCTACTGAGCAGGTCCAGGCATGAGTAGAGTAGCTCTGCTACACACTTCTTATTCCTTTGGGGCCATTAAGTTAGCCTGAACACACAGCAGTGTAAAGAGGCCAAGTATAAAGAGGCCAAGGCAGCCCCAGCACCTTCTGCAACCTTTCATTAGATTCTGCCTACTAACATCTCACTGGCCAGGTCCAAGATCAGGTGCAAACACGCCTATTGTACCCGCGGGAGCCATGGGCTGGAGTGGCTCTTGAACAACAGTCTATTGTTGCAGCTACCCATGTTCACAGTGATTACAAAGACCCAGTGCTATAGCAGGCATACAAAGCCTAGTGCAGTGCCTGGCACATAGTGGGAGCTTGTCATGACTCTGGACTGACTGCGTCAACTCCTTTTCCTTTCTCTACCCTATAGGCTTTCCTGATCCTTGGGGCACCCACAGGGATGGGTGAGGCCCACCTGACCTGTGACACCTCCCAGCAGCCATCATCTCACTAGGGCCCCACAGTGGCATTAGGATGCACCTCTCAGCGGTGTTCAATGCCCTCCTGGTGTCCGTGCTGGCCGCAGTCCTCTGGAAGCACGTGCGGCTACGTGAGCATGCGGCTACTCTGGAAGAGGAGCTGGCCCTGGGCCAGCAGGACCCAGAGCCAATGCTGGCCCTGAGGATCGACTACCCAAAGGCTCTGCAGATCCTGATGGAGGGCGGCACCCACATGGTGTGCACGGGCCGCACACACACCGACCGCATCTGCCGCTTCAAGTGGCTCTGCTACTCCAACGAGGCCGAGGAGTTCATCTTCTTCCACGGCAACACCTCCGTCATGCTGCCCAACCTGGGCTCTCGGCGCTTCCAGCCCGCCCTGCTGGACCTGTCCACCGTGGAGGACCACAACACCCAGTACTTCAACTTCGTGGAGCTGCCCGCCGCCGCCCTGCGCTTCATGCCCAAACCGGTGTTTGTGCCCGACGTGGCCCTCATTGCCAACCGCTTCAACCCCGACAACCTCATGCATGTCTTCCACGATGACCTGCTGCCCCTCTTCTACACCCTGCAGCAGTTCCCCGGCCTGGCCCAGGAGGCCCGGCTCTTCTTCATGGAGGGCTGGGGCGAGGGGGCACACTTTGACCTGTACAAGCTCCTCAGCCCCAAGCAGCCACTCCTGCGGACCCAGCTGAAGACCCTGGGCCGGCTGCTGTGCTTCTCCCATGCTTTTGTGGGCCTTTCCAAGATCACTACCTGGTACCAGTATGGCTTTGTCCAGCCCCAGGGCCCAAAGGCCAACATCCTCGTCTCTGGCAACGAGATCCGCCAGTTTGCACAGTTCATGATGGAGAAGCTGAATGTGAGCCATGCCGGGGCCGCCCTGGGAGAGGAGTACATCCTGGTCTTCAGCCGCACCCAGAACAGACTCATCCTGAACGAAGCAGAGCTGCTGCTGGCGCTGGCACAGGAGTTCCAGATGAAGACGGTGACAGTGTCCCTGGAGGACCACACCTTTGCAGATGTTGTGCGGCTGGTCAGCAACGCCTCCATGCTGGTCAGCATGCATGGAGCCCAGCTGGTCACCGCCCTCTTCCTGCCCCGGGGGGCCACTGTGGTTGAGCTCTTCCCATATGCTGTCAATCCTGAACACTACACCCCCTATAAGACGCTGGCCACGCTGCCCGGCATGGACCTCCAGTATGTCGCCTGGCGGAACGTGATGCCAGAGAATACAGTCACACACCCTGAGCGGCCCTGGGACCAGGGGGGCATCACCCACCTGGACCGGGCCGAGCAGGCCCGTATCCTGCAGAGCCGTGAGGTCCCCCGGCATCTCTGTTGCCGGAACCCTGAGTGGCTCTTCCGAATCTACCAGGACACCAAGGTGGATGTCTCTTCCCTCATGCAGACCATACGGCGTGTGGTGAAGGGCCAGCCAGGGCCACGAAAGCAGAAGTGGACAGTGGGCCTGTACCCGGGCAAGGTGCGGGAGGCGCGATGCCAGGCATCGGTGCAGGGCGCCTCCGAGGCTCGCCTCACTGTTTCCTGGCAGATCCCCTGGAACCTCAAGTACCTGAAGGTGAGGGAGGTGAAGTACGAGGTGTGGCTGCAGGAGCAGGGGGAGAACACCTACGTGCCTTACATCCTGGCCCTGCAGAACCACACCTTCACCGAGAACATCAAGCCCTTCACGACCTACCTGGTGTGGGTCCGCTGCATCTTCAACAAGATCCTCCTCGGACCTTTTGCAGACGTCCTGGTGTGCAGCACGTAGCAAGCAGGCCACCGCCAGGCCCCAGGGAGGGTGGCTTCTCCAGCTCTGTGCCCTGAGCCCGCTGATCCTGCTGTGGCAACGTCTAGGGTTGACTTGTTTATTTATTGGGCAGGCCTGTGTCCCTGTGTCGTCTTATCGCACCTGGGTGTGGTGTTCCCAGGGCTCCTCTTTGTGCTAGAGAGGTGGGCCCCCACCCCCTTCTGCTGGCCTGATCATCCATACCCTGGAGAATTCCTTAGTGGGCAGGAGGGGAAGGAGGAAGGACAGTAAGAATCCTAGGGAACCGCTTTGGCTAAGTGATCTTCTAGGTCCTTTGGGTTATGTCCAGCCTTCTGGGAACTGAGTAACCACCGAGTTGTAGGTTGGGTGGTCCATCAGCTTCATTGCCATGAAATTCACCTGCAGCCCAGTGAAGGGTGTTTGGAATAGTCATTAAATGATTATAAACATCTTGGTCACGTCTTTTCATTGAGTAGTAGGAAGGGGGTTGGTAGTCCTTCAATCCTGATTGTCAACCAAGGAGATGTGGCAGTGGGCACATCTGAGCAGTGAGCAGGCTGGAGAGAGCTCATCTGCCTAGCTGGATTCATGCCACCTGTATTGTGTATGTGGGATAAAGCCCAGAAGTAGGTGGGAGAGGACGGCGATGAGGACGAGCATGGCCACCAGGAGTTTGTCTTAGACTCAAGACCTGGGTAGACGGAGCTGGCGTCAGTTCTGTTAGGATGGAGGTCAGTTCACTCATCAGGGTGTGGCAAGCAGTTTTCTTCCTGTGGAGTATCCTCACCTTAGTCCACTGTGCCCCAGGTGACCACTCAAGTGTGAGGATACCAGGTCCACCCCAGAAGCCCCGTAGGAGCCAGTACAGTGTCCACAACCGACAGCCGTAGATCCCAGGGTTCCTCAGTGGACGTTCTCGGTTCTGAGTGTGATCGCCCTGAGGGAAGCCTCATGCAACAGTGGCCCACCAGATACCAGCTTCTCATCTTTCCAGTCCAGCTGTGGTTTTTAATCCCCTTTCCCCCATCAGTAGTTTCGCCCAACACTGCACCCGATATTCCTCTGGCTTCCATGGGAACCGACTGGACCACCAACCCAAGATCAGATTCCACTTGAGAGAAGACACTTTAGTCCTTTATTGGCGAGGAGCCCCTGCTGTAGGTCAGACTTTCATGAAAGCAGTGGGGGAAGGAAAGGGTGGTGGGCAAGGAAGTGGATCCCCCCCCAGGCGGTAGCTCAGTGTCTCCCAGGCTGGTCAGGAGCCCCCGAGCCAAAGCTGTCCATTAGCTGGGCATCCCTGCCACACTAGTCCCCGGCTGAGAGGTGCTGTGGGAAGGCTGGCTTCGGTGCCAGTACAGCAGCAGCCAGGCTGTCCACCTGTCACCTCCACAGCAGGAGATCCAAGGGGCGTATTTTCATGGTTGCCATGTGCCTTCATAACATTCCCTTCACCCTGCACATCTTTCTCCCTAACTATAGCCCCC
This sequence comes from Marmota flaviventris, assembly GCF_047511675.1. Taxonomy (NCBI): domain Eukaryota; kingdom Metazoa; phylum Chordata; class Mammalia; order Rodentia; family Sciuridae; genus Marmota; species Marmota flaviventris. Next base: position 200,483,772 of record NC_092498.1, on the reverse strand, counting down.
ATCTGCCACCACCATAAATTGCCATGTGAGTCTACACATCATGACTCAACCCCAAACCGGAAGTCTCAGATCCTGCGAGGGGGTGGGGGGAACAACCACCTGGAAAACCATTTGGCCACTTCTACAACTGCTGAGCACTTAGCTACCCCAGGTCTCAGCTGTTTTATTTCTAGGCAGAAACCCAAAAGGAATGACAGCTTATGACACTCAAAAGATACGTACAAAATGCTCACAGCTCCACTCTTGACAGTCAGCCACTAAGTGACCCAAGAAACCATCACAGGTATATTCATCAAATGGACACAGCAGTTTGAAAATAAAAGAATGAAATGTGGGTGAACGCAAGAACTTGGGTCTCACAGACATGATGTCGAGCGGAAGAAACCAGAAACCTCCCCCAAAGCATGTACTGTGTGACTATTCCTATGAAGTCCTTAGGAAGGGAACCATGGCCAGAGAAGTCAGAATTGTGGTTTCCAGGAAGAGGGTAAAGACTAGGAATGGACACAGGAAACGGGAGGCTGGAAGCATCTTGATCCAAGTGGTGGTTGCACCGTGAGAGTCCACGCACGGAAGCTCTCTTTGAGCTTAAGATTAGTGCCCTATACGCACTTCCTGCACCACATAGGTTTTATACCTTGATTAAAAAGAAAACCTCTCAGCTTAGGGCCAGCTCTCCTGAAAACCCCCATCTGTGTCTCCTCCAGCTCCCCAGATAACTCAGCCTTTCATGCAATTGACCTCCAACCCTGCAACCCAACCACAGCCTCCCAGGAGGCTTCTTGGTGCCCACAAAGGCTTGCTCCTTGGCTGGGAGCTCAGCGAATGTTCATTGGTTCAATGAGTGAAGGGATTTCTGCCTAAGTCTAAAACTGTTTTTATAAGTTTGGGATACTGCTTTATGTGAGACTTGATGGCATTGTTTCTTTTATTTATTTGTATATAAACAATTAACAGAAAAGGTCTACAGACTCATTCCTTCTTGGACACTACACAACATGGTCATGGGGGCCAGTGGTCTTGGTGTGCTGGCCTTGGACACGAAGGCCCAGAAAAATTAGAACCACAGCTGTCCGTGGTCCTAATCTTTAGTCACTCCAGGTCTTCACAGAACTTGTCGTCCAGACTGTTGGGCAGAACCTGGCTGTATTTTCCGTCTTTACATCCTCCTGTCTGCTCAGGGCTGGTGTGGGATTCATACTGGTGTGGCTTCTGCATAGCAGTGATGACACATTCCACCTCATCCTCAGGGACCTCCCAGCTCTCTTGGTGAGGTCCACATCCACTCTCCTGACACCACATGAGGACATCTTTGCCCCTCAGCCTTCACAGCAGGGATGGCAAAGGCTAACTTCTGCCATCCATCAATGTTAGTGTCAAATACTTGCAGAATGTGCTAGAACTTCTCAGGGATTGCTAGAGACATGGCGGCGGCGGCATATAGGCCTCCTGTGGAAGAATGAAGCTTTGTTTTGTTCTTTAATATAATAATATGGACACTCTGTCATGTCACTGAGCATTATTTGAAAACGGACTCTGGGTGTCTACAGAACATTGCGTGGACTCACTGGAAGCTAGCATCTTTTCCCAAGTCACACTGTTGTGCATAGCAGGAGTGGGGCCTTCATGGGCAGGAGCCCAGGCCACCTTTGTCAGTGCTGAGCAGTACCCGCTCCCCCTGTGCTGCTGCTGCTTTTTGATGTTTTTAAAACATGTTTTATTATGTGTATTTATAGTGAAATGCACAGCTCTTTAGTGTTTCACAGTTTTTGAAAAGTTTACATATCCGTGTAACCTGGACGCCTAACAAATAGATCATTTCCATCAGCCCCATAGTCACAATTGTTTAACTAGAAATTATGCAAAAAATTTATTATAGGAGTTATAAGAGCTAATTTAACATTATAAGAGCTAATTTAACATTAAGAGTATTTTATCTATGCTATTTATTTTATATTTATTTTATTTTTTAAATTTATTTTTATGCAGTGCTGATGATCAAACCCAGTGCCTCACACGTAGGTGCTAGGCAAGAACTCTCCCCCTGAGCTATAACCGCAGTCCCTGCTATTTTAACCCTGTATCTTAACACTCTGCCCCATCAAAGAACCAGGAGAATTTGAGAACTGGGCTTTGGGGTGCACAGGAAGTTCCTCAAAACCTGGTACAAGCCCTTAGTATTAATTATTACATATTCAACCCCTGGGGCCTTGTGTGACTTGGAATTCTGAATTTTTTTAGATTTAGAAAGGTGACGTGGCACACAGACTATGCAGCATGCAATACCCTTGGCTGGGTCTGAGGTTAGACCTAAAAACCAAACATACTCAGATTTCTGTAGGGAATTCACACTGAGGGTAACATGGGTTTGGGCACTAACCTATTGATTTTCAGAGCTTTGAGGATTTCTAGAATCACATATAGAGGATTGTGAACCTGTGTTACTATAGTCAGCTCCTCCAGCTTGGAGACTGCATCATTTTCCTTGGAGCAGCCCTTTGGGTGCAGGAGGGACAGAGTTGGGCCTGGGACGAAGCCAGTTGGGGCCGCACGGAGGCTAGCAGTTGTGGCCCCTCAGCTGGCCTTTCTCAAGGCTGATTTGCCTAAAACTGAGCAGAACCCCAGTCTCTCCCCCATTCCCCACCACCACACTGCAGACACCTTGCAGGGCCTCTCCCGGCAGCCTCTTCAGGTTGATGGGAATGTCCTGATTCCCTGTGCGGGCTCCTCAGCATGGCAGAGCATTCTCATTCCAAAAGTGATGTCTTAGGGAGGTTAAGTAGCAAGTACTCAAACTGAGTGTTTTTTTTTTTTTTTAAGTGAAAAGTGGATGAAGTTTCCAGTTTGCAGGGAGGATGCAGTTAATAGACTGAGCAGACTTTAACCAGCAACAGCCAAATGCTTATCAATGTGATTGGCCAAGAGTTGCATTGCTGCTCCCCCATTCAGGGTAAATGGCCCTGCCAGACACGATGGTATACACCTAGGATCCCAGCCACTGGGAAGATTGAGGCAGGAGGATCACAAGTTCAAGCCCAGCCTGGGCCACCTAGCAACACCCTGTCTCAAAAATTGAAAAGGGCTGAGGATATAGTTCAGTGTTTGAGCACCCCCTGGATCCAAAATCCCCAGTACCAAAAAAATAAATAAAAACAGAAAAGAGAAAGAGATGCATCCAAAGGAACAGCCAGGAGAGGAGCTGTCCGTGGCTGGGAGGGCAATGAGAGCATCACTCAGTGGTGGACTTGGGAGTGAGAATTGCTAGCACACTTCCTGCCTGGGTTTGAAGTCTCACCCTTCCAACTACAAGCTGTGTAACCTCAGGTAAGTTACCCCGCTCTGTGCATCATCAATAATATGAAGATAATAATAATCATGTCTATCCATGTAAGCTACCTTTCATGGTGAGCCCACCATGAAATGCTTTATCCATGTAAGCTACCTTTCATGGTGAGCCCACCCCATCAGAGGGAGGAAGAAGCCAGTTGAGAGAAGCATCCAGAAATGGTATCTTCATTGGGTGGGCTGGGCAGGGAGACCTGGGCCCTGTCCCACAGATCATTTCCATCAGCCCCATAGTCACAATTGTTTAACTAGAAATTATGCAATAATTTATTATAGGAGTCATAAGAGCTAATTTAACATTAAGAGTATTTTCCCTATGCTATTTATATTTATTTGTTTTTTTAATTTATTTTTATGCAATGCTGAGGATCGAGCCCAATGCCTCACACATATGTGGTTGATATGCACTGGACAGGCTAGCAGGGGGTTGCTCAGGGTCTGTCCACACATTCCCCTTTCTGTGCTGAACAGAATTTTCTTCATGTCCAGGACACAAAGGGCTTAAATCACCCACAGACAAGAAGAGTCTGGCTTGGTGTTTTCAGGAAAGCTTCCCACCCTCCCCAGCCATCCCACCTGCCAGCAGAATACCCCTCCTTTCCCAGGTTAGATGTAAGGGAACCAGACCCAGTTAGATGTAAGGGAACCTGTTCTCAGAATGTGACTCTGCTGCCCCATAGAGGCCAGATAGCTGCCCGTCACCCAGATTACCATCTCTGTTCAACTCTCAGAGCCATGGTGTGGAATCAACAAAGACTTCCCACACGAGAACAGGCTTGCTCTCACTAGGGAGTCAGGGATCACTTGTGTCTGGCAGAGACTCCAAGACAGGCAGAGGAATGGGAGAGTTTACACTGGAGGAAAAGGAGGGTGTCAGGTGTCCCTGAGTGGATGCTATTGACATGGGGATTCTGAAGGTGGGTTACCTAGAACTGGAGTGCCTATGAGCCAGGTTAGGGGTGGCTTTCTCTGGTTGGTCCTGAGAGAGAAGGAGAAGGAGACCAAAAAAAAAAAAAGTGGAGAAGCTTGACAGCCATCGGCCAAGTCCTCACCCTACTGGGCTGATGCTGAGATGCTGTGGTTTGGTTTCCTGGGCTGGTTGTGTCGAGGTTGCGTGTCGTAGTTCTATTGTCAGGTGTGGTCTGGCTATTGACTGTTTGTATATTCAGTCCCTCTGTGTCAGACAGTGTCGGCTAGGTTATTTTTTTCTAAGTAGAATGAGTCTCACCTGATGGGACAGCCCCAACTCTGCTTTGGCAATGAAATGTCTCTTTGTATTCCTCTCTCCTTGCCATTTTCCCAGAGTGGTCAGTGTGTCACTCCCACCTCTGGCTAAGAGTCGGTTCGTTAGGCAGAAGGCAGAGCAGTGTCTAGTAAATAGAAACTGGCTGGGTCCAGACGGAAAGCTTGGCCTGGGTATCCTTGGAAAGAACTTAGAGCAAAGGGAGAAAAGACAAGAAGTCAAAGAAACACGTCTTGGTGACCATCAGATAAACCCCTGAGCGACCTGAAGCCAAAATCCCTCTTCCAAGGGCCTTGCCTTTCCATGCCCACGGAGCAGGTGTGCTGGTTGACTGTAGCCCTCACACCACCTCGCACACTGGGTTGGAAGCTCCTTGAAAAGGTTGTAAAAAAATCCGATAAAAGGCACAGGGACCAGAAGGTTTTATGGGAGAGTTCTGTAAAACCTTTGAATAAATGATTCATATTTAAATTAGTCAAAAAAAAGGACAAGATTCTGTATTCATTTTATGAGACTTGCTTAGATTCAACAAGATGGCCATAGAGTACTGAAGGAAACTTTAGACCATCCATGAATATATATGCAAAGATTCGAAATAAAATATTAGTAAATCAATGCTTCAGTTCCTAGAAGACTAAAATACCTCAGCCCAACAGGTTTATTCTGATAACATAAAAGTTATTTAGTATTAGAAAATAAAGGAGAAAAACAGTATGTTCAATAGACACTGAAGAGACCTTTCATAAAATGCCTACAATCTTGATCTTCGATCCCCTAAAATCTTGATTTTTTGGAAAATTCTTAAAGAATAAGAATAAATTTGGCCTTCCTTGACTTGGGGAAAGACATATTTCAGAAATGATGTAAGTCTGATAATAGTCAGTGGATGATGTAAGTCTGATAATAGTCAGTGGTGAAACCGTAGTGTTCTCTCATTAAAGTTAGGAATAAGATGCAGATGTTGCTCTTATTGCTATTATTCAACTTTCTTCCAGAGAGATCCCAACCCAAGTAATAAGACAACAGAAATAATTGACAGGTATACATTCATACACAAAAAAATTTAGAAAGGTAATTTTTATCCTTCTGTGAAAATATTATTTTCTACTAAAAACCCCCTAAGACATGCATCTAAATATTTACTTTAAAGATCTAAATAGAAAAGCATTCTCAATTACTAAAAATTATATATTTACAGTGAGCTTATTTGTGGAAGAAAACTTTAAAATTTTATTAAAGAATAAGTGGGGGGCTGGGGTTGTGGCTCAGCAGTAGCAAGTGTGAGTTTGATCCTCAGCCCCTCAGAATGTCACATAAAAATAAATAAAATAAAGGTGTTGTGTCCAACTACAACTAATATTTAAAAAAAGAATAAGTGAACTGATAAACCAAGTCCCTGAATGCTGAGCACTCAATAAATGAGTCAGATTGATGCTAATTAATCTATAATTTGACAGAATCCCAATGAAAACACCAATGGGATTTTGAGAACTGTGGGAGAAGAGTGGCATACTTCAGGGAAATGAGATCATATTAAAGACAAATGCACAAAAATAGCAAAGAAAAAATTAAAGTAGAACAAAAAGAAGGGAGCTTGCCCTACTAGATAGGAAGAAATCAAACTTTAAATTAAAAGGGTCATATTGATGCAGGAATTAAAAAAAAAAAATCAGTGGAACAGAAATCACAAATGGACCGTGGTGGACATGTATTTCGTATCTGCTAAGGTACAACTTCCAGATCAGTGAAGAATAGACTCTTGATGTTGAAACAACTGACTCTCCACTGGAGGGAAAATGAAAGATCTCTAACTCACACCATTTTCAAGTATAAATTTCATTCGGACTGAAAATGAATATAAAATAAGTACTATATGAGTATTTAAATAATCCTCAGAATAGTGACAGCCTAAGAGGACATGAAATGTAGGAGACTCAAAGGAAAAGAAGCAAATTTGATCACATGTGTGGGGAGCCACATTGAGTTACCACAACTTCCAGTCCTGATGCACCACGGGGATCGGAAAGAGCTACACTCACCTGTTCTTTTATAATCTTACCCCTTTGCCCTGTTTGGGATAGAATGTTCCATGGAAACTCCCTTTGTGAGTCCCCTTCTTTTGCTCTGCCTTTGTGTGTGGCCTTCCTCCTTGCCACAGTCAACCAGCTGATAGCAGACATCAGGAAGCTAGACTCAACCCCCTGAAACCTGACCCCTGGCCTCATTTGAATGGCTTCTCCTCAATAAAAGGGTTCAGCACCTGCTCACTCACTTGCTCTCTTTTTGTGGACCCTTAAGGTCAGAGGAGCTGTCAAAGGACCCCAAAGAGAAAGGTATCTCTGTCTCTTGTGTGGTTATTTCGTGCAGCCCAGTTCACCTGGAGTGACCCTGAGTGTTTTAGTCCTGGAACGCAACACACATGAAAATTAAAATTTTCCAATTGGCCAAAGACTCCATTAACAGATACAAATGGCATACTTGAAGAAAGCATTTATAACATGTTTAACAGGAAAGATTGATTGCACTAATTAGACTGGAAGATCTCTACCAGATTAACAAGGAAATGATAAATACCTTCAGAAGACAAGACAACCCACAGAAAATGCAAATGACAAGCCTAAAAATGGAAAGATCATTTCATTAGTAATAAGAGAAGTGCAGCTGAGCATGGTAATCCCAGCAACTCAGGAGGTGAGGCGGGAGGGGTTGCAAGTTTGAAGCAACTTAGTGAGACCCCATCTCAAAAAAATCCTGGGGATGGAGCTCAGTGGTAGAGCATGCCTGGATTCAACCCCAGGACAAAAAAAGAAAAGAAAATGCAGATTTTAAAATAGGTCTCCATCTTAGATAAAAACCAAGTCCAATGAATGGATAAAGAAAATGTGGTATACATACACAATGGACATATTACTCAGCCTCAAAGAATGAAATTATGGCATTTGCTGGTAAGTGGATGGAACTGGAGAATATTATGCTAAGTGAAGTAAGCCAATCCTACAGATCCAAGGCTAAATGTTTTCTCTGATATGTAGATGCTAATTCACAATAAGGGGGCGTAGCTAGGAAAGAATATAGGTACTTTGGATTAGATAGAGGGGAGTGAAGGGAGGGGGTGTGGAGGGGAGGAAGGATAATAGAATGAATCAGACATTATTATCCTGTGTGCTACACATCCAGTGTAACTCTACATCATGTACAACCAGAAGAATGAGAAGTTATACTCCATTTATGTATGATGTGTCAAAATGCATTCTATGTTCATGTTTAACCAATTTGAACAAAAACTTTTTAAAAATGTAATACAAGGATATCGGGGCTGGGATATAGCTCAGTTGGTAGAGTGCTTATTTGCCTCACATGCACAAGGCTCTGGGTTCAATCCCCAGCACCACAAAACAAAACAAAAATACAAAGATATTGGAAAATTGAATACAATAAATTGGTGTTTATAATGAATAAATTTATTTCTTCAAGTGATAAAAAACCAACTCTGAGAATATCAAGTATTAGGGTGTAGGGAAATAATCAGTTCTCTGCCCTCTTAGATTGATAGCACATTTTAGACAGCAATTTCTTTTAAAATCAGTAATGCCCATAACTTGGACCCAGAAACCCACTTCTGGGAATCTAGCTGGCAAATATTTCATGTCATGCAGTGATGTTCACAGCACCATTGTTTGTAATTGTTGTAAAAGAAAAAAAAATTCGAGCCATTTAATGTTCATTGTTATGGGAATGTCTAAATAAAATGACACATTCCTGCCTTGGAATTCCATGTACCCACCAATAAAAATGAAGTCAGTTCAGATGAATATAGAATTTAGTAAAAAGTAAAAAGTGTGACTGAAAAGCAAAGCACAATTCCAATTCTTTATTTGCACGTAGTGTGTATTTAAAGAACATATACACACAAACATCCTCAAGGGAGGTTCTGGTACTTTCAATTATTGTCCTCTTTGCTTCTATTATTCATGGATTTGATTTTGGTGAGCATGATTACTTTTATCACTTTTAAAGAAACAAACAAACAAAAAAACCCATAACTGGTAGGAATTAAACCTAAGCATTTGTCTTTATAGGCTTTAAAATCTCAGGTCAGAATCAACCTCGTTTATTTGTGCGACAGAGTTAACAGCCAGAGCCCAGAAGGCAGGGAAAAAATGTGGAGAGATTGAAAATTCAACACACATCCCCTGGCCCAGCCAGGTGGAACAGTCCATGGCGTCCATGTGACCCTCTGGTTTATGGCTTTTCCTGCTTGTCCTCGTGATGGGTGAGCCCAAGGAAATATGGCCATCAGACGGATGCTCCTTGGCCGAGGGTTGTGCTGTGAGGAGTCCACCAGCAACCGGGCCCTGTCTGAGCAGCCGTGGGCTCACGGGTCCTTGTCCCTGAAGAGTGTGAGGTTGTGCTTCCGGATGTGTCCCAGCAGGACTTGCCCCCGCCGCTCCAGGGTCTGCAGGACCTGCTTCAGCCCCTGGGCTCCACCTTGGCTCTCCCAGAACACTGGGTCCATCTGCAACGACTTGAGCAGCAGATTCTGTAGGCAGCCTGATGCAAGAACCTGCACAGCAGACTCGGGAAACCTGCAGCAAAGTCCCCAGAACCCCACAATAGAAAGGGAAAGCAAAAGTGATCTCAGAAAGTTCCAGTGAAAGGCGAAGGCAGACTGTCCAAGTTGCACAGCTGGAGAAACCAGGCAAAGTTCCCAGGCCCGCTTCTGCCATCTTGTCCTCAGGGGATTTTTTGACCTGCTGTGCTGTGAAAGCAGAGGGCAGATCTTCTAGATGGGGCCCATCCCACAGAGAAGCCTGGTGGATCAAGTCTGCTCTCCTCTGCTCTGTTTGGCAAAGGCAGAACCAGAATAAGCCCTGGGAGGACCCAACTGCCTGCAAAGGGTGAGCAGGGAATCTCAGTCCCCAGGCTAGCTCTCATATCCACAGCAGGGGAAGAACTAGCCTTCCCAGACCCCAGTAGGACTGCTGGTTCTTCAGAAACAGGAGGATATCAGGGTGTACCCCTGTCAGCTTTCCCAGGGCTCCCCACTTCTCCTAAAGCTCAGATCCAACAACTTTGGTCTGATGGACTGTGGCTTTCTCAGTATCCATGGTCCCACAGTCTGCAGCAGGGCCATCGAACCTCATTCCGTGAGCGTCCACCCAACCCCTCAGATCCTCACCCGTCAATGCCTTCTAGCAGCCGAAAGTTCAGCTTGTCCTCAGGGTGCTGAAGGTTGCCGGCATTATCGATGTAGACCAGATGAGACGGATTGCTGCTCCGAACCTGGGGTGGGAGGAAGGGGGAGAGGATGGACAGAGAGGGGTGGGTAAGGGTGCAGGATAGCTGGCACCTATGGACTGTCAGTCTTAAGGGACTGGGACCCTGAGCTGTCAGTCCCCACAATCCATCCTACTTGTCCAAATGGTCCCCGTGACCGAGTGCTTACTCTATAAGGGGTACTATGCTAAGTGTTTTTCAAACATGATCTCAATCCTCCTAGCAACCCTAGGAGGAACACACTAGGATTAGCCTCATTTAACAGAAGCAATAAAAAAGCAATTTGCACAAGATCACAGCTTATAAGTAGCCTGGCTGGTTCACACCTGGACCTAGAGAGTTAAGCCCCTGCACCACCTGCTAACGAACAAGACAAGGAACCGCTTCCTGTTTGCGGGGGCATGAGTGGGAGCTGGGAGGTGCAAAAGGGTTCTACTCCTCAGGTCATCACAAGAAATTGCACACGTGCATGCTCACACTACACACGTGTGTACACCTACACACCTACTTTGCCACCTGCACCCGAGCACCTGGCATTCCCTGAGCATCATTAAAAGCACAAGTGACTCACACCATTTATCCTCAGAAAGCACTGATCAGACTATTTCCAGAGGAGGAGAGCTTAGTGTCTCCAAACCCTTTTCCAAAGTACAACCAGCAACAGAATTCTTTAGTACCTTAAAAAAAATAAGGTGTGGTTAGGACTGGAAGCCATCTTTTCTGGCTCCTACTCCCATGCACACACTCCATCCCCTGCATTCTCCAAAATTCCATGCTAATTCCCCACAATCCTCTCTAGCAACCTAAGCTTAAGTCAGGAGATTTTGTTTTCAGGACCCCTGTTTCCCCGCTCTCTGCCTCTTCTCCAGTCCACTCAAAGAACTTGTTCTCAAACTCTGCTTCCAGGAGCCCCCAGGGTTCTCTGGAGTTTCTCTGGGGTGGTGGAGTTCCACCCCCACCCCACCTCAGCCACACTCTCAAAGCTCCATTTGGTCAGTTTTATGCATTCATTGCAGATTCCAGGAAATATACAGGCAAAGGGTTCTGCTGCTAAGAAGAACAGGATTGGGAAACAGTAGTGTCTGATCCTCTGAGACTCGCCAACAGTGCCTTCCGCAAGAGACAGGAAGACCCAGGTCTGGAGTGACAAGGAGCTATTGTGTGGAGGAGACATACCAGGATGTGGACCAGTCGCAGCTCTGCGGGGTTCCGGCATTTCTCTCGGAGTCTTTCTTCCACACAGGGGTCTGAGGGCTCAGGCTCGAAGCCACAGCAGTAGCGATCCAGGCGGTCATGAACCTGCAGGGATAGCCAGTCTCTGAAGGGGTGGCACAGTGCCTGCCTCTAGCAGGCCCAGCTCTGAGGCCACCTGGCCTGCCGTGCCCTCACAACACCGGGGCCTCTCTGGGGCCCATCCTCAGTGGCTCTCTGTGCTGGTCAGCTCCATGGCTGACCTCCAGCTAGGAATGGAGCCTCCAATTTGCTGCTCTGGTCAGCTTGCTCCGTCCAACAGGAGCTGTTTGTTCATGGCTCGGTATGGATTGCACCCGATGCCCACTGCTCCTGAACCCTGGCCTTGAGGACACACCGGGCATTTTAGAGTGGGCCAGAAGGGTTCCATAAGAACACTTGGTATTATCCTCCCTTTAGAAGGCAGGAGTCATGCCTATGGGTCAGGAACCAACAAGATTGTGGGTCAGCCCCTCGCCCTGACCTACAGGAAGATATTGTCTGCTATGAGCCTCAAGAACCAAGAGAGAGGCCTAAATAGAGGTGGTAGAATCCTCTGGAGATAGAGAAGAAGGTTCTGCTAGGGAGAGAAAGACAGGAGAAGAACCATAGTAAAAAGGGGAGGCAATTTTAGAAAGCTTGGGATTGGATGAGAGATGAATTCAGGATGAGTGTCCAGGGAGAATCACCATCACTTACAGGATTCACTAGTAGGGAAGACTCGCACTTTTTCCCCCTCTTAGGAAAGGATCTTGATTTAACACATGACCTTGTTGAGCACTTAAGGTAGAAGGAGAGCTCTCAAGAGGTCTGGGTGTGGAAGGACTTGCTTTGCATGAGACAGGAGGAAAATTCAGTTTGTTGCTGTAGAAAGGGAGAGAGGAATGGAGAGGGGTTAGGTGCGGTAGGGAGCCACAGGGGGCAGAGGGGTGAGATGTGCCTTTCGGTCACTCCATCTTGGAGCAAAGCTGTCATCCCTGTAAATTATTTAGTGGGTGCTGGTAATGGGGCTGAGCTTTGAATTCCAGTTGGTATTGGGGGGGGGGGGGGAATTAGGGCATGAGGCACAGGAAATACACAAAAAAAAGGAAGAGCCAGCTCTCTGGGATTTTTCTGGGTCATTTCCTTAAGTCTCCAGGAGGTGGCAGCAGTAGGGAGGAAGGATTTGAGTTCTGGGCACTGGATAAGTCACATAGGTGCCTAATTCTCCGGCCACAAAGTGTACCAAGTTCCTGAAAGAGCACTGCATGGGGAAGACTATGATCCCATCTTTGCAGAATGGCTGGTCTACACTAAAAAGCCTGGGAACACCACTGGGGAGAAAGACACCAGCAACGGCCCTACAAACCAGCTCCAGTGAACATGCCTGGGGCTGGGGCCACCCAGTAAGAGAGGAAAGAGTCTGGGCAGAGGTGGGGGAAAGACAGCCGAGGGGGGCAGGTACAGGAAGCCAGGTGGCCCCACGCTGGGAGGAAGGGGAGGAGAGCCCAGGCAAAGCTGGCAAACTTCCTCCCTTAACAGTCAGGAGGCTCCAGTTCCTTGCAGCCAGACTCATTCCCAACCCTAGTGCTGATGGCACAGAACAGGCCCAGGCTTCCCCTCCACAGAAATGGCAGCCATTTTCATCCAGTGAAGCGATGATGGAGCATCCCTCAGCAGTGATGCTATAGTATGGTAGAAAATACATTTGGTCTTTGTTGCCAATTCCTGGCAAAAGGCTCCTAAAAGCTTTGGAATTTTTCAAGTGATAGCAATATTTTATTACCCACAACGAGGCCCTTTGGGTCACATCTGTGTTTTTGCCAATGTGGCTGCTCAGGGTGAATAGGGGTGGGAACTTTCACGAAGCCCATGACTCCAGCCAAGCGGGTCATGCGGGCTGCAGATGGGATTATAAAAACTTCTGAACAATGCAGAGAGCTTCAAATTCCAAAAACTTCCAGAATGGTGAACACATCTATCACTTCTCGGTGGCAGGGTGGCACTCCCCAAATCCTCAGGGACATAGGCTACACTTAGGGCCCTTCCCGACCTCCCCCTGTCCACCTCTTCATCTGGATGTTTACTTGTACCCTTTACAATAAACCGATAAAAGTAAAGTGTTTTTCTGAGTTCTCAGAGTCATTTTTTTTTTTGCACATTTTTTGCACATCGAGGAGGATCCCTTACTTCATAGCTGGTTGCTCAGAAGTACACTGTAACTAGCATCTGAATGGAGACTGACTTGCAGGATTAGATAACTGACTTTGGGTAGACAGTCTTGACACCAAATTGGTGTTGCAGAGTTGATTGGATCAGGAAAAAAACCATCATCAGGTGACCATTACCACCACCGCTGTCACCTCTAGCTTGCTTCTTCCTCTTCGCAGCCTTGCAGGGAAGGCATTATTATCCTCACTCTACCCTTGAGGTCCCAGAGCTCAAACATGCCCAAGGTCATAAATGCAAGATGGGTACAGCTGGGATTTGAATTTGATGAGTGAGTGCTTCATCCTGGAGGTGATGGGCTGGGTTCCCCTATTTGTGCAGGGTGGGCTGCAGATGGGCCCAGGGAAACAAGATGGTGGTGCTGGCTAAAGCCCAACCAGGTCTGACTCAGGTTAGACCACAGAAGATAGATTGGACCCTTGAGACACCACCCAGGCCTGCTGCTGCCTCAGCTGTCATGGAAGGTAGAAGGCTCTGGGTCTTCTTCCTCCTTCAGAATTTTGAATTCTTTTCTCCAGCCTTAATTAGTAAGGCTGAGACCAGATTAATTAATTAATTCCATGATGAGTGACAACGGAGACCTCCTTTGACCTCTGCAAGTGGCTCAGGCTTTCCTGTGCTTCAAGGCGGGGCAGGATAACAGGAGAGCTGGGGCTGCTTGGGCAAGCACACACTCATTAGAGGACCTGGTTTTCCTGTGGGAGAACTTGTCTTCCCTGCTGAATATTGTCTGTTGGCATCAAAGTCCCCCGCATTCCCAATCACAAGGTAGAAAGGGGCCAAGTTCCCCTGGCCACTCACCTTCACCCCTGTTCCTGGCTTCCCAAGGCTTCCCAGGGCTTTTTTCTTCCATTCTCTGAAGTTCTTAAGTCTTTTTTTTTTTTAATAATTTTTAAATTTTTAGTTGTGGATGGACCTTTATTTATTTGTATGTGGTGCTGAGAATCAAACCCAGTGCCTCACACATGCTAGGCAAGTGCTCTGCCACTGAGCTACAACCCCAGCCCCAGTTCTTAAGTCTTACCAAAAACAAATTCTCACATTGCTGAAGTCTGTGGCTTGAGTTTTCTCTTTTGGATGAAACATGCTTAGTTTCTAAGACTATAGCAGATATCTTGGTACCCACCCATGAACCTGGAAAGGTCCCCATCATATAGCTCCCTAGTCTAGGGAAGCCCTCTGGCCCCTGGACAGATATGGCCTCCCAACTCAGCAAACTAAAAATGCCATAAAATTAATATCTTTCTACCATCAACCAATGTCTTATGGGAGTTGGTGACAAATACCATGGCACCTCCCTCCTAGAGGATAATACTCTACAGGAGTGTACTACACAGTCTGTCACGGGTCCCCACCTGCGTTGAGCCTCACTCGCCCACAGTGGTCGCTCGTTCATTACTGCATCCTTGGTGGACTTTTCTTCCTTTCTTCTTTCTCCTCCCCATTTGTTCGCCAGGCTTCCTAGAACCATCTCCAAAATGAACTTCTGGTACACAGATCCTAGTTTCGAGGTCTGTTTTTGGAAGACCCCAAATTTAGGCAGAAGCCCCTCACAGTCTCCATTTGCTGCCATGTGTCCAGGCACTTCTTGATTAATGTTTTAATTAAACTTTAGCATCTAGCACAGGACACGATGCTCCATGGAAGGTCAGATTAGAGCCGGGTGGAAACAGATTCCAGATGCTGAGTCTGGGTAGCATCCTTGCTAGTCTGCTCACATTGCTGATACCTACGGAGCATGCCCCAAGTGAACATATCCAAGTCCAAGACTCTCATTTGTGGCCATCCAACCAGGTCTTCAATTGCAATTAAAATAACTCTGCTTTGAGGAGATTAAGAAAACAATAGTTTATTCTGAGCCAAATCAGTGACCATAACCCAGGAACACAGTTTGAAGAGATATGGAATGATATAGCTCTTCCCTCTGTGGAAGAAGTTACAGGAGCTTTTATAGTCACAAAAGAAAGTAGGTGGTGTCACCAAGCAGATGGACTATAAAGAGGCAGGGGAATCCCTTCTCCAGGACTCAGATGCTGTCTTTAGCAAGGTGGGGAAATCTTTTACAGGATTCAGATATTCTCACATCCTTGCTTTCGGCTAGGTAGAGACCAAAGGTCTCCCAAGCCCAGTGGGAGAATTAAGATCAGGACTCAGATTTCTTGCTGCTCTCTACTTTTCCACCCACAATGTTACCAACGTCCCCATATTGCCTTAGGAAGCCTGCAGGGGCCTGCTGTGGGTCCACTTTCCTGTTGGTGGCCAGTAGGAGAGAATGGGAGAGAGATAAAGGACCTGTCCCACCAACAGCCACAGCATAGAAATTCCTCCCTTCTGCCAAAGGGAGCAGCTGACATATATTCATCCTAGTCCAACAACAGTCAGTGGTGATGTACTGATCCCTGAACCCATCTTCTCCCAATCTAGGAGTGGGTGGAAAGTGAGTCAAGTTGGAACAGAGGAAGGAGCATAGAGCAGACAGCTGGGTCTCCTGCAGTGAGGAAGTCCTCATTCAGACAACTAAAAGACCGGCCAGGACAAGCCTGAGGATAGGGCCCTGCAGCAAGCCTCCCATCCCTCCCATTCATTCCAAGTCCACTAAAGCTAGTCTCATATCACCATATGTCTCCATATTGTCCTTGAACTTAGCAAGGGAGATTCTGAAGGATATGGAAAATAACATCCCCCAAGAAAAGGGGAATGACAGCCCCCAGGGAGAAAGGAGGACAGTGTGATCCAGGAGGGGAGGAGGGGAAGGCAAACAATGGGCTCTGGGCTGTGGACTTTCATCCCAGTAACAGTGGGTTTCACATTTTCGTATTGTCTAAGTTTTCTCAATTTAGACTTTGAACCTGCACAGCTAGTTTCCTGACTACCCAGCTGGCATGTTCTAAGTCTCTAGTGATTAAGACACCCTAAACATTCTGCTATGATTATCATTAAAACCTATATATATAAAAAAAAGACCCATCTTGTAACCAGTTGCCATTTTCTCTCCTGAAAATGTGCCATTCTGCCACTGCTTAATAGAGAAAGCTTTCTGATCTGTCTGAGGTTCCCATTTTGGTTATTTTTGTTTACAGATTGTATTCCATGCTTTCATTCATACTTGTCCTTACATAGCAAGGGTCACTCCAAGGGCTGCCAATGGGGTTGAGTATAGTTTGGCAAACTGCTCCATAAAGGACCAGAGAGCAAATACTTAAAGACTTTGGAAGCTGTATAGTCTGTCACCACCGCTCAACTCTGCCACTGGTGTGCTTATTGTATGTACCATGGATACATATGGACATGCCCGTGTTCCAATAAAATTTTATGTATACTAAATTTTGAATTTCACAATAATTTGTTATATCAAAAAAATACTATTCTGAGTCAGGTGCAGTGGTTCATGCCTGTAATCCTAGTGACTTGGGAGACAAAAGGATCACAAGTTTGAGGCCAGGCTCAGCAACTTAGCAAGACCATCTTACAATAAAAAGAAAAAAAAAAGTTGGGGATGTGGCTCAGTGGTAAAGCACCCCTGGGTTAAATCCCCAGTACCCTGTACAAAATTCTAATTTTTTTAGCCATTTAAAAGTGCTAAAACAATTCTTAGTCTGTTCATTCTAGGGATAAATCCTGGTTCCACTGTATCTTCACTATCTCCACTAAGCCAAAGAAGTATTGGCCTTGCTACACCTCAGTTATCTCATCAACAAGAAGGAGCAGTGACACTCCCAGGGACTTCTCTGAGAGCCACACAGCCACACACACATCTATGACGATAGATGCATAGAGTAGGGGACTGTTGATGGAGAGTTCTCAGTTGTCTCTGGGCTCCCAGGAAGGGCAAGCCTCCCCTAGCTGACACAGAGCTGCAGACCTGAGAGCCAGAGTGTGACACATTCCCACGTTCCTTCTTCAACAGGTGCTTAGCCTAACCAGGACATAGTTGAGGCACTCTGAATTTGAGAACAAATGAAGTGCAGAACAGGACACAGTGGAGTCTTCCCAAGAGGATGGTACTCACAACATGCCCACTGCATCCCACCTCCCCACCCAGGCTTCAGGGGTGGCCTAGCATGGTCACCTCCCAAACAGGATATCTGAATGGGACAAGGCACTGCAGTCTGCCAAGGAGAGACATCAGGCCCAGCAAGAGCAGGACTACTGTTTTGAGGACAAATGTATTCGTGAGTCAAAAATACCCGAGTTCTCTTATGCTGGGAGAGGAAATGTTAGGGCAACTCCAGTCAGACTAGGATACAGTAACTGCTCTGGTTTTTGCTTCATGCCCTGTGATACAAGGCCAGACAAGGCCCTCTGGTCCTGCCAACCCTCCCTGACCTATCTCCAGGCCATTCCATGCAGGAAATTAACTTGCAGCAGCATTCATTTCCAGAGGAAGCTATAAGGAATGTGGGCCCCTATCATATGTACAGCTTTGGCTTCCCCAAATCTACTCCCATTTGAATGTTTGACAGGAGGAGCTTAGCCGGCAGAACTGCCAGCTTGATTACTTTGCCACGCAGTCTGGTTATTTTTTTCCACTAGGAGAAATTAGGTTGAGACAGCAGATCAGCAGCCAAACAGGATGGAGCCGAAATTTCATTCCCACATTCTTTCAGGATATGATCCTTTGCCCCCTTTTTAAAAAAAAAAAAAAAATGAGGCATTACTTAAAGAAATGATAACCACCCTTTGCAGTTTTCTTCTGCTGAACCAAACTAGCAGTGTTGCAAAATCATGATGTGAATTGAAGTTTTGTTTAATTTTAGTTAAGACATCCCAAAGCTTTTACGCTGTTCCAAGGTACCGTTCTGAGCGATTTACCCAGAACAACTTGTTTGATCTCTCCCAGCAACCAAGAAATAGACACTGTTAGTATCCCCATTTCAAGAGGGGAAACTGAGTCACAGGACTGACTATGCCTAAGTTCACACAACTAGGAAGTGGTGGTGCCTGGATTGGAACCCTGGGTTGTCTGGATCTGACCACTGAGTCAGACAGTGTGGCAGGAACGTTGTTCTCTAGCATCAGCATCACAAGCTCTTGAGTGTCAAAAATGAACTTGGTTCAATCTGATCCCAACAGGTGCTTAGGCTAACCAGGACATAGTTGAGGCACTCTGAATTTGGGAACAAATGAAGTGCAGAACAGGGCACAGTGGACTCTTCCCAAGAGGATGGTACTCACAACCTACCCACTGCATCCGACCTCCCCACCCAGGCTTCAGGGGTGGCCTAGCGTGGTCACCTCCCAAAGAGGATCTCTGAATGGGACAAGGCACTGCAGTCTGCCAAGGAGGGACATCAGATCCAGCTGTGGTGGAAAGGAAGGTCCAGGGGGAAGCTCCGCCCAGGGGATGGGTATGGCCCTAATCCTATAACAAGACCCACCAGGCTCCCCAGCCAACTCTGGGGTTCCTCAGCCAGTGCCAATCCAGGTCTGATAGATTCCAGAGGGATACCTACTGACCCTGGTAGGGATCTTTCCCCAACCTGGGGCAGTCACAGGATCCACAGGATGGAAAGGGTGGCTCTTGGCTGGACAGGCTCACTACCTGGGGTCAGAGGGCTGCATCGTGGCTGGATGTGGGGCTCCCTTTCCAACCTCTATGTCTCTCTCCATGGAGGCAGCAGGCTGGGACCACAGTGACTGACCAGCTGGCAGTGCTGCTTTGACTCTCTCACTGTCCTCTAAAGACCCACCTTGCCATGCTCCCTCCATGAGCAACACAGCATCTTCCCCGACAGGTCCAGGGAAGGAAAAACTGATCCACCTCAGCTCATCAGCCCCATGCCCAACGCCACATTCTCAGTACCAGGTTAGGAATCAGGTGATGGGATTTGAGAGCTATATTAAGAACTACTGCTTACCTAAAAAGCCATCTGTACATCAGTCTAAACTCTAAACACAAAACCAGCAGCCACGAAAAGGAAAATCCACCAGAGCAAGGTAGGTTCCGACTGGGAAAGCTAGAGTGAATTGTCGTCTAAACAGCTTTCACAGAAAGGGCCCAGTGAAACACGGTGAGGGGAAACACTGACCTCCACAAATCCCCAAAAGGCATTCGACTATTCACCCATCCCTGACAATTCTTAACAAAGCAGGAATAAGGAATGCTTTCTCCTATCTCCAGTCAAAGCCAGCATGAGAGCCAGGTGTGGTGGCGCACACCTGTATTCCCAGCAACTCAGGAGGCTAAGGAATGAGGATCAAAAGTTCAAGTCTACCAGGGTGCAGGTGGCACAAGCCTGTAATTCCAGCTGCTTGGGAGGCTGAGGGAGGAGGATTGCAAGTTCAAAGCCAACCTCAGCGAAAGTGAGGCATTAAGCAACTCAAAGAGACCCTGTCTCTAAATAAAATACAAAAAAAGGTGGGGTGGGGGGCTAGGGATGTGGCTCAGTGGTCGAGTGTCCCTGAAAAAAAAAAAAAAAAGTTCAAGACCAACTCAGCAACAGCCAGAACCTAAGCAACTTAGCAATCAAAATAAAATCAAAGTGGCTGAGGATGTGGCTCAGTGGTTAAGCACCCTGAGTTCAGTTTCCAGTATTTAAAAAAAAAAAAAGTCATGGTTGAAACACTAGAAAGAAGAGGAAATGAGAAGACAGAATTCCTTTCATAACAGATGGAAAACCCCAGAGGGTAAAGTGAACAACCACTAGAAGACCATGTTAGTAGGCAATGGTAATGAAATTAAGATATAGTAATAGGCTTATTTAATCCGGTGATCCACCTGGACATATACTGCAAGGGAAGATCCTACTTGTGGTAACCACAAGAAGATGAGGTACCCAGGAATAACCCAACATAAAAATGAAGATCAGCTGAAGAAACATCAAGACGCTTCGGAGAAACACAGACAAATACATATCCTGTTCTTGGATAGAATTACTCTATTTTAAGATGTAATTTTTTTAATCAGTCCACAAAAAATTTAATTTGGCTCCAATAAAATCTCAAAAGGATTTAGGAAGGGGATGGAAGTAACAGCTGACTGTAAATTTCACATAAAAAAATATACAAGAATATCAAGAAAATTCTAAAAAAGAGCAATGAGAAAGACCAAGCCCTACTGGTTATTAACATAAAGTATAAAGTTCAGTAATTAAAACAGTGTGATTCTGGCATATAATTAGACCCTTTCCTGGAACTGAAAAGGGCTGGGAAATAGAAGTGTATATACATAAGGAAATTGGCTAACTGGTAGTATCTGTATACATAAGGAAATGCTATCCGGTAGTATTTCAGATGGGCGGAGGGGGTGGGGTACTGAATCTTCAACAAATGGTGCTGGGACATTTGGGCTGCCATCTGAAAAGAAAAAAAAGTCATTTCACACCTTATCCTTACTCCAAAATAACTTCCAGATGGATCCAAAATTTATGAAAAGCAGGAGAGAATTTTTAAAATAACTCTGAAGCAAAAACGGCCTTTTAAGACAACACACAAACCTAGAAGTCAAAAGATAAAAGCTTGATCATTTCAACAATGTAAAGTTTTTAAAATTTCTGCCCAGCAAAAAAATATACACAAAGCTATTGACAATTGAATTTAAGATTTACACTACAATGAAAGAAAAGACCACTTTCCATAATCTACAAAAATCTCTTTAAATCGTTAGGAAAAAAGACCAAGAACCCAACAGAAAATGGGGTAGCTGGGCATGGTGGTGCACACCTGTCATCCCAGAGCCTCTGGAGGCTAAGGCAGGGGATCATGAGTTCAAAGCCAGCCTCAGCAACTTAGCAAGGCCCTAAGCAACTCGGTGAGACCCTGTCTCAACATAAAATGGGCTGGGGATGTTGCTCAGTGGTTAAGCACCTCTGGGTTCAATTCCCAGTACCTACCCCCAATAAAAAAGAAAATGGGGCAAAGAATATGAACCACTTTGTTGTTGTTTTTAAAGTCTTTTTAGATGAAGGCAGGATTAGAGATAAAACAAAAACCAAAGAAATCATTAACTTTCAGGTTTGTGCAAAGGTAGAGTTAACCACAGAGCTGAGAGGGCCAGCCCTTTAAATTCCTGGGGTACCTCCCTTGCCTCGATAATTAGTTTTCTATTGTTGCATAGCAACCCCTCCCCATAGCAACTCAACACAGGCTGTTCACTTTCTTTCTTAAGGTCAGCAAGAGACTATGAGATTTTTTGCTTTCTTTGAAAAACTCACCTGATTTGGTCAGGGCCATCTAGAGTCACCTCCCTTTTGATTAACTCAAAGTTAACTGATCAGTAACCTGATCCCTGGAGTGATACTCCCTCTTGTTCACAGGTCTCACACTTCAGGGAGGGGGGTTATTGCTAGGTGGGTGGGAATATCGGGAGCCATGATAGAATTGCCTATCACACTTCACCCTAATCTAGATCCTGCTTTTAAATATATGATAAGATGCTTAATGGCACCTTCCAGCATCCGTGACCAGGCAGCTTGTCTCACTGTACTTGACTGTTACCATCTGTAAAACGGGGAGGAGCAAGCATGGCATCCCCCATCTTAGGCCGGAGGACACCCATGAGTATGTGTGGCTTGCAACAGGTATTGCCAGACAGGCGTAAGTACTTTATGAATATTAGCTACCATCATGTTTCCCAGATTGGCAGGGTTCACCAATCTGGACTCCTGTCTGACAGAACATCTGATGTCCTGTGGCCAAACTGCATTGGGTTAGATCCCAGCTCCAACACCAAAGGCTGTGAGACAGTGGGCAGGCTTCTCAGCCCTTCTCTTGTGGTTTGGATATGATATGTCTCCCAAAAGCTCCTGTGTGAGACAGTGCAAGAACACTGATGGAAATAATTGTTATGAGTGTTGACCTAATCTGTGAATTAATCCCCTGATGGGGCTTAGCTGAGTGGTAACTAAAGGCCGGTAGGGTATGGCTGGTAGAGGTAGGTCACTGGGGGCGTGGCTTTTGGGTATATATTTTGTGTCTGGTGAGTGGAGTCTCTACTTCCTGGCCCTGTCCTGAGCTGCTTCCCTCCACCACATTCCTCTGCCATGATATTCTGTCTCACTTTGAGCCCCAAGGAATGGAGCTATGAACTGACACTACTGAAACCGTGAGCCCCTAAATAAACTTTTCCTCCTCTAGTTGTCTTTGTCAGGTCATTTAATCACAGCAGCAAAAAAAAAAAAAAAAAAGCCTACTAAAACACCTCCTAAGCCTGTTTCCCCCTCTGTAGGGTGGCTCCTGCAGGTGCGGGGACGGTGTTAGGCACTGTCAGGCACCATCTTCTGTTCTGGAGTCTAGGTTAACTAGCGGTCAGAAGGCCAGGGTCATGATTGTCTTGTTTTCAACCTCTATGATTGTACGGCGGACTAAGAGAATTGTAGAAAGCCCTGGAATTCTTTTGGGGTATAAAGAAGTGATATTTGAGAAGCAGAGCATAGCAACACTTAGAAAATCATACAAAGACCCTGTAAGTTCACTTGTTCTTTCCTTCATTTAGAAAGTGCTAATCTAAGACCAGCAGAGGGCTTGACTCTGTGCTCGGTGCTGGGGTATGGTATTGAACTAAACAGAGAGAGAGAAAGAGAATGTGTTAACAAATGATTATTTGTAAATAGGATCAGAAAGAAAGCTGTGAATAGGATCTGTGAAAGAGAGCGAACAATGGGGGAGGAGGAGTTACAAGCCAGTCAGAGCAAGGAGGCTCCAGGCCAGGAGGAGAGCAGCTTGTAACTCATGTAGAGGCTCTGTGCCTGGCCTGAGCTGTGCGTTTAGAAACTGACCAAGGCCAGGAGCCGAGGGATGGAGCTGGAGAGGACAGAAGCAGATAGGGTGTGCAGGTCCTTGAGGCCATGAGGACTTGAAGTACTGATAACTAAGACACTGAGAAGACCTTATCTGGTCTTGGCAGGGAATTACACCATCTGACTAGGTTGTGGAAGAGCTGTGCTCTCTGAGCCCAACCACGTGGTCAAACTTCCAAGTTTTCCCTCTAACTTCTAGTGCCATGTGGCTTCCACAGGGCTCTTTCCCATGCCTGCCCTGCCAGGGAGCTAATGACCCCCCCCCCCCCAGGAGCAGCCCTCAACTGCAGACAGGGGATTTTACCACCTGCACTGGGATGGTGGCAGCCCAGACCATCTGTCCCACAGGCAGAGGTGCAGAATGACTTCTATGCTTTAACATTACCAGCTCACAGCCTGCCAGAATTCTCCCGCTCACCCACCCAGTCCAGCCATCATGTGTCCTCTTGGAGGAGAAGAAAGAAATAAAAAGAGAGAGAGAGAGAGAGAAAGAAAGAAAGAGAGAGAGAAAGAAAGAAAGAGAGAGAGAGAAGAAAGAAAGAAAGAAAGAAAGAAAGAAAGAAAGAAAGAAAGAAAGAAAGAAAGAAAGAAAGAAAGAAAGAAAGAAAGAGAAAGAAAGAAAGAAAGAGGAAAGGAAAGGAAGAAAGAAAGAAAAAGGATAGATAATGTCAAATCCCCCAGCAAGTCCCAAGTCCTCCTTCCTGGCCTGAGTAGAGAGCCCCTTGGCTCCCCTGAAGATAGATCTGTTAGTGTAGCAGAATGAAGGTCACGGCTCCTCCCAGCCATAGCTTGGCTGTGCAGTCACCATCTTAACTTTTCCAAGACTCTAAGACAAGGACTCCACCTTCCACCAGAGAGACTGCAACTGTGGCTGTAGATGGCCAGAACTCGTTGAGCCACCTCCTCCTTATAAGCACAGCACACATGCACACACACTCCACGCCCACTTTGTTCATTATGTGAGAAATAGAAAAGCCCTGCGGCTCATTTTCAAAATATAGCCTTAATTGGATCCAATTGTAGCCATTTTAATTATCCCCCTTCCCTTTGCCTGCCCCAATTTTAAATTAGCCAATCGAGTAGATTATGACCTGAGCTCCTCCAATCAGGGTGAAGGGCAGCGCTGGGTTAGGGACTGCCTGTTAGGTGCGTTTGCTGACCAGGTTTTAATAGCCAGCAAGAGGGCAAAAACTTGCCTTGCCTATCCACTTTAGAGCACGTGTTTGATTTCTTGCGGCACCTGGGTATTTCTAACAATTAAAGTACAACTGATTTCTCGCTGATCCATTTAGACGTAATGGGTTTTCTCTTAGTCAAACCTCTTCCTTCGAAATAGCATGGGGTAAGGTGGGAGGATATTCCACTCCCTATGAGTGCTTTATCTTTCCCAAAGAAACTAGTTGCTTAATTGAGAGCACAGTCCTGGTCATGTTGGCCAGTTGAAACATATCTTTGACTTATTCATCACGAGTAGCAGAAGCTATTAGTGCCCCACGCATACACCCTGGGCACTCACCGTTCCCCAGGCAGGCTCCAGTGCTTTCTATGATAAACACCTGCAGTTTTCTGCCTTGACCATCCTCTGCCTGCAGGAGCATGATCTCTTAGTGTGTGCTTGTACATGCTGCCAGTCCTGGGAAGTCAATGCCCCCAGGAGTGGTTTCAACCAATGACAGTTAAATATTAGAGGACAAATAGCCCAGATTCCTTGGCCTTTGATGGGACAACTCTGAAGCACCTTCTGCGTACTTCCTCTGAGGACCCAGGAGGATTGAGCCCCAGTGGGGCCATGTCTGACTGCCGTAGGGAGTGCAGGGGGTGAATGGTGTACACATATGTGTGCCTGTGGGCGCATAAAGTTTGTGCATAAGTGTACAATATGCGCTTTGGGGAGGAGTGTGTGTGATTGATCTGATGACTGTCCAATAAATATTCACTCCTCCTTCTGTTCTGGGCAGAGTGTACTTCTCTTCTCTGATATTGGGCTTGGCCATTCACTTGCTTTGGCCAAAAGTCTATTAACAGATGTGACACTGACAGTGCTTTTGCAGTCTGGTTGAGCTCTTGAACTTCAGTTCTCATGAGAAGAGTTTGCTTGTGGTAGTGTCATTCCTTCTACCTGGCCCCAGAATGGAGAAATAAAGAACAAACCTCAAACCAACCCGCAGCTGGGAGCCAACCTCAGTTGAGCCCAAGTGACCCACAGACCCTGGAGTAAGAAAAAAAAAAAAGAAGCTGGTGTTTTAAGCCTTTGGATTTTGGGGAACTTTGTTATCAAGCATTATTTCAGCAGTCACTGATAATTACAAAGTGCTATGTGGGATTTGTGAAGCATACGTTATGGATCGTGGGCATGTGGAGATGTGTGAGTGTGGTGCATGTATATTCCATGTCCAGGCAAATGGTATGTTGTGACACACAGAAACAGAAAAAATAAGGATTATATAGAATAAAACCAAACCAATGAGTATGTATACCCACCCCAGAGTGGGCTGCATGTAGGTTCATACCCAGCTCGGGGTCAGAAGGTATCTCAGGTTCCTGGCAGAGAAGCCCACAATCTGCAGCCCTGCCAGTGGCTTCTAGGAAAGTGGTGTCAGCCAGACAGGGGTGTTTGACTTGACTGTTGTCCAGCAAACCCGGGAAGAGGTGGCACAAGCCCAGCTGGGTTGTGTCTGACCACACAACCAACCTGTGTGTGCCTTGGCTGCAGAGACTTCTGTCCCCACAGCAGGGCTTGGCAGCAAGGAAGACGCTCATGCTGCAACCTGGGAGATGAACAGAGGGACTCTGTGTGGAGCAGAAAGCAGCCTCAAACACATGATTGGGACTGGGCCTCTGCATGGAGCTGTGCCTCAGATCCGAGGCCCCAGGGACTCCCTGCAAGTGTCCCCTTTTCCTGCCCTCATGCATGGCCAGCTGAATAGGGACCCTGCAATGAAGAGAGCTCTTGAGTTCCATCATCCAGGCTGCACCTCAGTCCAGCAGCTGTGACCCTAGGCAAGTAACTGACCCTATCTGGGCTCAATTTCTCAACTTTAAAATAGAGATAAATGTAGTATCTCATTTGCAAGTGACTTAATCCCTGACAAGTGTTGGGCTCGCTGCCTGCTGATGGTTGAGTGTGTACCCTCCAGGTACTGCATTAAGTGCATTAAAGTATGTTACAGAAAGGATTTCACGTGCAGAAACTGTATAATGTCTGTGTTACCATCTGACTTAGGCTGGGCTCCCCCAGAGACAGAGCTTGAGACAAAGATTCAACTGAAAGCAATTTATTTGTGAGCTAACTCTAAGACACATAAGTAGAAAACTTATACAAGATAAGATAGACAAGATAAGATAAGACAAGATAGGGAAAGCCAGCCTTACCCCTAGTGATAATTGGGCTTCAATCCTGTTGGAGACTCTGAGATGTGCAGAACATGCACATGGGGCATTTACACCAACTCCCATCAGTCATGGTTGAGGGCTGCCTCAGGAGGTGGCATGGCCAGCTTTTTCCCCTATTTACCTGGGAATGTCCCAGTTCCAGCATGGAGAGTCCTATGACCCGGGAAACCCACCCCAACCTGGATGGATGGTCACATCCCCTGGAGAGCACTAATTTCCCAGCACTTCCAGGGTGTCACACACTGGCCAGAGCCGGCTGCAGGGCCCAGAGCAAGTCAGAAGATAGAACTGCTGACATGTAGGAGATACTATGTACTAAAATGGCCAGGCCTGAGAGGATGAGGATGGGATACCCAAT
The DNA here is from genome assembly GCF_047511675.1 of Marmota flaviventris. Classification (NCBI taxonomy): domain Eukaryota; kingdom Metazoa; phylum Chordata; class Mammalia; order Rodentia; family Sciuridae; genus Marmota; species Marmota flaviventris. Next base: position 200,456,981 of record NC_092498.1, on the reverse strand, counting down.
CCCATCGTGGAGGTGAGAACAATGAGGTTGGGAGAGGTGAAGTAATCTGCTCAGTTCACATGGTGGCAAGTGGCCTTGGGCACAGGGGTTTAGCCCAAGTCTATGCGATACTGAAGCCCGTGCTCCTGATTGTCAGGCTCCATGACTCCTCCTCCACAAAACAGCTGTGGAACACAGACTGGAGGAACAGGAAGGACTACAGGGAATTGGCCAATCTGTGACTAGAAGCATCTACAGGTCTGCTATATTCAAGGGGCCACAGAGGCAGGAGGAGCTGGATGTTAGACCATGAGGAGGTGGGGCCCGTGGCCAAAAGGACAGTATAGCAGCCTCCAGCTACTCAGCTCGGGCTGATCCTGACCTATGGAAATGGAGGCCCAGTGTAAGTAAACAACCCTGAATTTTAAAGAAAGCTAGATTTTTATGGGAAATCTCCAAAGTATTATGTGTCATCTAAGAATATTTGTGTGTGTGTGTGTGTGTGTGTGTGTGTGTCTGTGTGTTGCTGGGGATTGAATCCAGGGCCTTGTGCATGCGAGGCAAGCACTCTACCAACTGAGATATATCCCCAGTCCTCATCTAAGAATTTTCTAACCAACCAAATATGGCATATTTGTCCCTGGCTACCTGGCTGTGACCCTGAATCTTGTCCTATGGCCAGTCTACTCATCTCCATAGGTGAACCTAAGAGCTAGTGTTGACCTTTATCTTCAATAAAGGTCTCTACAGAAATAGGGACTTGACCCAGTGTGCATGTACTGCACATGTCCACCTTTGCTGAGCTTTATTTGATTTTTGTCTATGTTTCTTTCCAGCTGTGTCTCTGCATGTGTGAGTCCACAACTGACTCCCAGCTTACAAAAACTGAGACCAGCCACAATGGTAACAGGCCAGTTAATAAAGAGCTGAAGCCCTCAGCAACTTAGGGAGGCCCTAAGCAATTAGTGAGACCCTGTCTCAAAATAAAAAATAAAAAGGGCTGGGGATGTGGCTCAGTGGTTAAGTACCCCTGGGTTCAATCCCTGGTACCATAGATAGATAGATAGACAGACAGACAGACTCCCCAGTTAGATCCCATGCCCTAAGAGCCCAACCTTCCCTAGGATCCCCATTCTTCCCTTCAACACAACAACACCAGGGCATGGCAGGGACCACAGGCACTCTTGTGCCCACACTGAACTGCTATTACCCTTTATCTCTCTCCTCCTATTCTCTTTGCCTCTGTCTCTCTTGTTTCTTCCTCTTTCTTTTATTAAACTATACAAAACCATCTTGAATCATTGTTGATTCAAAGATATGCAGTTATAAACAGTGGCATGCTGGTAAACAGTTAACAACCCATTCTCTAGGAGTAAAAGATAGTCTGATCTGTAGCATTGGTTAATTTCTGTGGTGTACATATTCATACACTGACAAACCAGGACCAGGGGAAGAGTTACCTACCTGCAGAAGGAAGTCAAAGAGTGCCAGGCGTGCCCACTCCCCACGGTGGATGCCCAGGCACGAGGCCTGGCCTGGCCAGTTGCAGCCACGTGCCAGCAGGGCCTGATACTGCAGCCAGCCCAAAGCCAGAGAGTTCTGGTCTTCATCTGGGTCACCCAGGTGCTGCACATCAGGTGCCCACCAAATGACAGGCCTTGTGCCACCGTCCGTATAGCGATAGGGCAGCAGGGGACTGTGGAAGCGCCGGGCCACAGCAGGCAGGCTCCGGCGAAGACCCAGCACACGGTCCACGTGGAAGGAAAGGACTTCGAACAGGTCCCCAGGCCTCTTGATCAGACCACAGAGCCCCTGGGAGCAGAGTTGGCTGAAGCTGGGAGGAGACATGTCCTGAAGGGTACCCCGGGCAGAGAAGCCAACCTGCAGCACCTGCCCATGGGCGGGGACCCTGGCTTTGCCCACCACCTCTCCCTGGGCCAACATCCGAAGGGTCTGCACATCATGTTCTGTGAGCCATGGGGGAACCTGCCCAGCAGTCTTTGGGCTGGCCAAGAGCCCAGGAGTCTTCGCATCACACCATATGGACATCTGCAGCTCCCCAACAGAGTTAGGCCACTGATGAGCCCCCAAGCCTGGGGTGTTGTCCTCTGTTTGTCCCCCACCAGTTGAGATTCTGTCTTCAGTTCCCAGCAGCTGATCCCTGCCTGCCGCTGGAGCGGATGGGAGGGTCAGTGCAGCAGTAGGTCTCCAGGCTGGAAGAGCTGCCCCGTTGCTCCCTGTGAGTGGATTGACCAGGAAACCCATCTCTCTCCATGTCTCCTTGTTGGGGCTGCTGTGCCAGGGGTGTCCCAGGGCTTTGATTCCTACATCTCTGACTTCATGCTCCCCCAGAAGCATAAGATGCTGGGTACTGACTCTCAGATCTCTTGCCAAAGCAATGGCCCTCTTGGCCCTCCCCAAATGCCTGGTGTCCCCTTCTGGGGACTGCGTCCTTCTGTCCATTTGCCCTCTGTGGCCTTGCTTCTCAGCACAGGCCAAGATGGAATTCCTTGGCGAAGCCCGGCCTCTCCAGAATCCCATGTTCCTTGCTCGCTGTCTCCGGCTGGAGCTCAGAGCTTGGCGAATGTGGGGCCCAGGGGTGCCAGTCTCCCCCTGGGGATCCATAGGACCAGGGTCTGGGCCGGCAGCTAGATGCTCTGGGGGGAAGCGGTTAACAGCCACCACAGACAGGATCATCAAGAGGCAGAATGCCATCGCTGAGCGCCTCTTGCCACGCAGCCTTCTCCAGAGCCAAGATGCCTGGGGGATGGGGTGGGAAAAGATAGTTTAAGACTGGGAAAGACATCAGCCCCAACCCACAAAACCACGGCGACAGTGAACAAAGGAGCATCCTAGGTGCAGGGAAGAGTGAAGAAATAGTAGCCCAGGTGGAGGGACAGCTAGCTGCTCTCGAGAGAGAGCAAAGTCCGGGCAGCTTGGCTTGCCCTTACCTTCCGCAGGCCTTTGCAGAAAACACCTGCACACAGGCTTGGGCTTCTCCTCAGCCTCCCCTCTGGGTTAGCCACCGTACAACGCTGGCCATCATGCCCCACAAGGGAATTTTCCACATCTGTGTCCTCCACTAAGTGCTGGGAGCCCCTCTGCTCCCATCTCCATGTGATTCCATGGGCCCTCTCGAGAGACTTCTAAGTGTCCCCCACTAGTATGCTCATCCTCCTTTCCAGGGCACATGGCCATCCAGTGAAAGATGACTTTGCCCCACCTCCGTGGCCAGTTGCCATGGCCATGTGACAAAGTCCTTACCTTTGGCATGAGCGCCAACCACTCTGCCTGTGCCACCTGTTTCAAAGGAAGTTGGCTGCCGTGGCCTTTCTCTGTCCCTTTTCTGGCCTACTGGCACTTGAATGTGGCAGTATCAACTCTGTACACTTTAGCAAGTGCACACCCAGGGGCAGTGACCAGCACATGTTTCCTAGACCAGCAGCCTCAGTATCTCCTGGGAACTGATCAGAAATGTGGATTCTCAGGCCCTGAGAAACTGAGGTGACTCCATTTTTGAGAAACCAGCTTCTACCTCAAGGCCTGTCCAGAGGGAGAGGGCGTGACCCTTGTCCTTAGAAAAACCCATAGACTGCCCCTAGGCACATACCCACCCTGCTGAGTTGTTTGTCTGTAAATAACAGGAGAGATCTGCAGAGCCAGGTGTCCCTGACTCAGTTAGACTAGGTGAGAACCCATAGCAACCCCCTAGCAACCACCAATCGGCATGAGACAGGGAAAATACCTGAAATGCCAGGTGACCCTCCCAGTAGTTTCGGTGATTGATAACACATTAGGAAACCGTGTATTTTAGCGTGTACACCCATCAGTTCAAATTTATCCACCTCTTGAAATCACCAATCACCCCTACCCAACTTGTTCCCGCCAAGTGAATATGTTAATCAATGTTAAGAGTTGTTTGATTTCCCCATGGTGTGAAATGATTTGCTGTGTGATGTTGTGACGCATAGAGTATCCCCAAAAAACCTATAAATCCTCACTGAACTAAGGGCCAGGACTCACTCCTCGGGACCGCTGCGTCAGAAACGGTTGTGAGTCCAGGCTCCAGCTTGCAATAAAGACTCTTGTGTGATTGCATTGGATTCGGCTCCTGGGGTTCTACTGGGGTCCCACGAATCTGGCATTACAACCCTACTCCAAAAGCACTGAACCAGAAGTGGGCCCAGCATCCTGGGTTTTCCCAACTTCCCCCTATGACAGATGCCAGCTCAGGTCTGAGCACCACAGCTCTAAGGCAGCGTAGAGCCACTGGAAAGGGAAGGAATATGGGTTCCTGCAAGGCCAAGTAGGAGCAGAGCTGCCAGGAGCTGTCTGAGGCATCTACTGTGAGGTCTCTATTCCCATGAGTATTTCTTTTAATGACACCTGCCAGCAGAGCACTCATATATAGTGAGAATCAATGACTATGTGGTGACTGAATGAATAAAAAAAAAAAAAAATGTAGCCCACATCACAAAAACTCTCCCCAGATTAAATATACTTATTGCATTTGCCAGATTCTTCTCAGAGAGTTTTGATACTACGTGAAATATGGGACAAGTTTCTGGAATGCATAGAAAACTAGGCACAAAGTAGACAGAATTTAAAAATCTCCCTTAGGGCTGGGGATGTGGCTCAAGTGGTAGCACGCTCGCCTGGCATGCGTGCGGCCCAGGTTCAATCCTCAGCACCACATACAAACAAAAATGTTGTGCCCGCCGAAAACTAGAAAAAATAAATATTAAAATTCTCTCTCTCTTTAAAAAAAATTATTAAAAAAATCTCCCTTAAAGAGGAAACCAGGCCAACAGAACAAACCCTGCTCCATTTTTCTCATGTATGTGCTCACTGTTCTGAAAAGTCCCTTTGTGGGTGACAAAAGGGGATTGTTCGGGATCAGTTCTGCAGTGAATGTCCAGCATCAATAGACTCCCAGTTTCTCTCAAAAGTGCCAGTTCTGTCCCCCACAATCCACCCCAGCAGCAACATTTGTCCAGGCCCCCTGACCCCGGACCAAAGCTGATGGGGTGGTCCTGGACCCTGACCAGTTCTGGGCCAACAAATCCTCGCCCCTGTCCTCAGCCCTGGGAACTTGGAATTGTGGTAAGGTTGACTTGCTCTGCTCATCAAATGAAAGTAGGGGCCCGTGGCCACCCAGCAAGTATGACAGCAGTTGGTCTGTTCTGTCGAGAGCCAGACTGCAGGGAGAGAGAAGGGAGGACTTCTACAGACAACCAGTGACAGAAACAGAAGGGAGCCTGGCCAGCTTCCTGGAGCTGCAGGCCCAGTCCTGAGCCTGGCCCTTGGGAGCTGCACTTACTGCCTGGACTCCATGGGACTCAGCAAATCCAATGTAACCCATCCTCTCTGTACTGGAGCCATGGACCTGTAGCACTCCTGCTACAGGCAACCAAAAAGGCCTCATAAGATCATCTCAGAGGTCCCTTCCCTGTGCAATGAAGAGCATCCCCAGCCTCCCTGAGTCACCATTAGGCCCTCCACTTCCCTTCAACCATGTGACCTGGAGGAATGGCCCCCGGATGCGTTTTCCTTTTTGTCTGTTTTCAGTCTCTTTCTGAGCCAGTGGCAGTTTCTACAGGAACGAAATACATTCTCTTCTCAGCACCCTGAACATCAGAAGATGAGCAAAAGGAAGTGGGAAAGCCTCAGAATATCCCACGGCCCCCTCCTGCCTCCAGTTCCTCCACACTCATGCCTTCCCTGTCCCAGGTCTTCCTGTCTTTTGGAAATGAGGCCAACATCTCCCTCTCACCACCCCAGGGCTGGTGCATTAATGTCTTGTGGACCCTCTTCATGCCGGATACCTTGGCTGCAGGGAGCCAGTGTATAGTGTTAGGGAGAAAAGGAGTCAGCAGAGGCAGTGTGTGTTGGCTGCCTGACCTCACTCTCTGGACCAGCCTCCCTCACTACAAAGGGCCAGCTTGGATGGAATGACCCTAAGGGCTCCTTCCCCACAATAGCCAGTGATTCCAATTCAGGTGGACACTGGAAGTGGACTGACCCACATGTGGGCCCTCATGGACCTTCCCCTGACCCACCCACCCCTGATAAGCATCTACAGCAGAGCAAAGCTAGACATGAGGAACCCCAACACCAACACCCCCTAAGGCAATTTGGGTCCTTGAGGGATACCTTGAGGGGAGAAGGAGCCTGGAGATTTTCCTTGAAAATGTGTGGTCCTAAAAAAACTGTGCTCCCCAAACCTGGATTTCACCAGAATCTTTTCCTTCTTACTGGAGATGCATTAGAAAAATGGTTTTCAAACTTACTAAGGGAGTTGCATCATGGTCGACCTCGAAGCAGGAGTTTAAGAGAGGACTCTGTGTGCTGTGCACTCATCCCCCCGACACACACACACACACACACATTTTACCAAAATAGCTTCTGTTTCTTACCAGGCTAAAAGGTAGCATTGTCCACTCAGATACCTAAACCAGAAGCCTGACCTTCATTCCACACCTTCTTCTGCCCCATATACCCAAGCACACTTTTTCCTTCTACACATCTCTTCAGTCAGTCCATTTCTCACTGTGCTGACTTGACTGAATCAAGGACACTGGCAACAGCCAACAGCCCCCTGATTGGTCTCTGTGCCAAACTCCCGCTCTTCTGTGATCCACTCTCTGCAGCTGGGTTACACCCTCAGAGCTCTTTAGAGAAAGTGTGCATGCCTCAGTGCTCCAGCCATCTTGAGCTTCTTCTAATTCTGGACAGAGGCATCCTGTCTCCACACCTTCACACCTACTGTTCCTTTAATCCAGGACATTCCTCTCCTGCCTGCTATTCTTCAGGTCTCAGCTTAGACCCGTCCCCTGGAAGTCTTCCCTGGAGGCCCCTCCACGGGTTGGACACCCTCTCTGTGTGCTCCCGTAATTCATTGCTCCTCCCAGGCACAACACTTTTCACTCTTTGTTCGGTATTTTATCATTTAACAGTCATCTCTCCCAATGGATGGGTTGATTCAGGTCGACAAGACCCTGACCCACTTGTCATTGCATCTCAGGACTGGCACAGTGCCTGGGACACAGGAAGCTCTCTATGAAATGAGCTTCAGATAAGAGGGGTTATCAGGGAGATGCAAACACTGTTCCCTGGCTAACCTGATGGCCAAGGGGACTCCTCCAATCCTAAGGTACTCAGATTCGTTTCAAACAGATGTGGTTTGACACACAGACATAAAAATGATTGGGATGAAAGAAGTTTTTATTAAACTCAAGGTCCCCTAGAAACAGGAGGCATGGCATGCCACAAAGGGCTACAAGGTGAAGCACAGACAGGGAGAAAAACAGGCAGAGAGAGAGACGGGTGGCCCCTGGAAGAATAGGGAAAGAAAGGAAGGAAGCTGAGCAGGTTCAGGGCTGCATGACTAATTTCCTCTGGCTTTGGGCTACAGGTGTGTGGTTCCCCTTGATCCTGGGGGAGTTGAGGGATGGGAATAGTGTCCCAGACTGCAGACGCCTGATAGAAGGAGCAGGTGAGGATATGGACCCAGGATTGGTTGGTTCACGTATGAAGTCACACTCAGAGGCAAGTCTGTATACTACTATATCTAGGAATTACCTAACACTACAAAAACAGGACCTTCCTGAGCAGCAAGGCCTTGGAGAGCAGAGCATCAAGAATATAGAAAAGAGGAAATCAAAGTTATCATACTCATGTTACATCCCCAGCAGACAATCCTCCTGCACAACATCAGATGCCACCTCAAGGCCTGAATCACTCTCTGCCTTCTTGCAGGAGAAATTAATGCCTTTTGGGCTGGGGATGTGGCTCAAGCGGTAGCGCGCTCGCCTGGCATGCGTGCGGCCCGGGTTCGATCCTCAGCACCACATACAAACAAAGATGTTGTGTCCGCCGAAAACTAAAAAATAAATATTAAAATTCTCTCTCTCTCTCTCTCTTAAAAAAAAAAAAAAGAAAGAAAGAAAGAAATGCCTTTTGTGAAAACTTTAAGTCACTAGGAGACAAAAGTCGGCCTCCATCCTTCAGAGAGACAATTCTGAGAGGCACTCTGTATGGTATAACCCCGGGTCCTCAGTGGAACCAAACCTGATCAAGCAATGAATATCATCCCTAAGATGCCTTTATCTGATAACCATTTTGAAGTCAGAGTCCAAAGTTTTGTCCAGGTCAGATATCTTTTTAATTTGGTTTTCTTACCATTTTAAAAACACACACAAGTAAAGCATGCATATAGAAAAAATTGCCTATGACAAATCCAAATAATACTATGAAATTGGAGCCAAGAGTGAACATCTGCTTCCCCTACCCAGAAGGAGCCACAGTTAGCCATTTGAGGATACATCTCTCCAGGCCTTTCTTTTCCCTGCGTTACAATATAGGCCTCCATCACAGTGTATCAGTTTCCTGTAGCTGCTGTAACAAATTATACAGATCTGACCACTTAAGACAACAGAAGTGTATATCCTCACAGTTCTGGAAGCCAAGTTTCACATCAGTTTCATAGTCAAAACCAAGGTGTTGGCAATTCCCTTTTTTTTTTTTTTTCATAACAAATAATGCTGCATGGAATATCTGTTACACATCTCTCCAGGGAAAATCCTGATTATTTCCATAGAGGAGACACTAAGAAAGGAAGTTGTTGGGTCCCGTTCCACTGTATGGCAGTTATTATCTCCTTTAATCTGCACAACCACCTATGGAAATTGGAATTATTTAATTCCTATTTTGCAGCTGAGAAAACAAAAAAGTCCAGAGAGCTAATGTTTGCCTAGGGTCACAGAGTTGGCAGGAATACCAATATTCTAAATCAATACTGCAGGGGAAAATGGCCATGGAATGCTTGTTTGGGTTCCTTCTTCTTCTTTAAAAAAAAAAAATGTGTTTTCAAGTTGAAGTCATAATCTGTATTCTCGAACTACTAGATACCACTGGGAGAAATAAATCATCTTCTAAAGATGTTCCAAGGAGACAGGCTGTTTTGATCCTGCTCTCGGCCTTACTTGGCTTCGGACAACCTGGGGAAAGTTGGCAGTTGCAGGGAGAGAGGTTCTGAACCGCCATGAGCAGATGTCCCTGGTAGGGCCACCCAAGTAAAGCTTTGAGAAATGAAAGGCAGCTTTGATCAAACTGAAAAGAAAAAAAAAAAATCCTCTGTAGAGAAATATTCAGCTGAATAATAAAAAATGCATTAGAAAAAAAGAAAAGAGCAGGGATTGATGCCTAATATGCTGGAACGTTTGTTGGTGGGACCCCGGCTGACCCCGGCTGCACACGGGCTGGGTGAGGCTTCCTGCTCCCCCCGATTCTCACCATCCAAACACTCCCACTGTCCTCTGCCCTGCAGTGAAATGGTGTGTCCTTCTCTGTCTTCTCCTACAGCTGCTCTATTGCTTCTTCCCTCTCAATTCCCTACCATCTACCCCTTTGGCAGGACTCCCCATTAATTCCTCAGAGAAGATGCCCACTGGCCCAAGGGCCACTTCCACCCACAGCTGTGGAGGAGGAGTGAGAAAAGGAATCAGCCAGAAGAACCAACAGCACAGGCTTAGGGAAGACTCCACCGAGTTCTATGCCTGCCCTTCTAAGTTGCGTACCATATGCAAATCACACACTGCCTCTGCTCCATGGCCTGAGTTATAGAATAGGGAAATGAGACCATTTCTCCCTCCAAGGAAGAAATATGTAACTATGTAAATGAGTCAAAATGTGTAAAGGGCCCATCAAGGGGCTGTGGGTGGATGTGGCCCTTGGTCCATTTGCATGAGTGGTGGTGTCCGAGTTATTCTCTCCCCATTTTTTAGACATTATTTTTCTGGGGTATGTAAAATACCCACTCCTCTTCCCAGGTATTGGCACATTGTAATGTCAGGGTAAAAATGGGGACATTTTGGAGCCCAACCCAAGAAAGAGGGAGAAAAAAAGGTCTTTGATCCTAAACCTACAGAGTAAGCCAGTAGGAGGCCACCTGGCAATAAGGAGGATCTCAATGTTCTGCAGAGGCTCTGTCCAGAGACAACCAGGATGTGATGGGGAGGAAGCGCTTGGCTTAGAAGCATATGGAAAGATGCAGTTAACAGAGTGGGAGCCAGGAGGGAAGTGGGTGGAGGGACTAACAGGAAAAGACACATTCAGACAGGTGTGGGGTTGAAGCTCCCCAGGGATGATTCAAAGGGAGGCCAGGAGAATGGTAATCAAAAGGCCCCAGCCCACTGGGAAGCTGAGGCTGTACTGAGCACACCCCACCACAACCTCCATAGGATGGAAGACAGCTCTCAACAGGAAGTGAAGGACAATGTCACTGATGGTGGTATCTGTTCACAATTCTTCCTCTCCTCCTTGTGGTGGTTTTGCTGCAGATGGAGAATCCTTACCTGCCTACTCTCTCTGACCTTGGCCATGTGACTTAACGTTGTCATTAGAACATGAGTGGATCCAACAAGTGGACTTTAAACTTGCTTGCATGGTTTGCTTACTTCCTTGCAAACCTGTCCTGTGGGAAGAGTGAACTCCAGGGGAGGCATTTGAAGCAGACCTGATCCCAACCTCTGCCTGGGGTCAACCCAGCCACTCCTCTGGGGCTCAGTTTACCCAGAGCCCTGGAGCCAAGATACAGGTATATGTTGTTCTGAGCCATTGAGATTATGGGTCTCTTGCTAGGCAGCATTATCTCAGCAAAACCCAACTCTATAGACTTCTGGCTTCAAAAGTCTCTCTTGGGCTCAATGTGTGCACTTGGTCAGGTAACATCAAGGCAGTTTAGTAATGAAGCACAACACCCTCCCTGGACTAAGAAGGGTGTGGTGCTGTCACTACAGATAGGGTTTAGGCTGTGATGAGGCTGATGGTCTCACCTGACCACAGACACAGAAGGGTGTGGAAGGACTAACAGGAAAATTGCTTTTTACCATGAAATGGGAAGATGACCTGGAAGGAGCCTCCGGTTAAATGGAAACCAGGGAGTGCTCTCAAGAAGGATTTAAAAAAAAAAAAAAAATTCTAACCCAAGCTAGTGACCTTTGAACAGACAGTTTGAGAAACAGGAATGCTGAGCTTCATGATAGTTTCTACTATGATGCCAACAGAAGACTTTTCTCATTTCTATAGGGTCACAGGGAAAAGGAAGCTCTTCTACTGCTGGAAAACCCAGTTGGATTTGGCTCACATTTTGGCACCAGCTCTCCCTTGCTGACACTGCCTCTACCCCCCGACAGCCCCGGAGCTTAACAAACATGATTCCAGCCAGTTGGCAGCACAGGGATGACCTGGCAGAGACAGAGGCAAAGTCATCTCTTCTCAGCTACTAGAGACCAGAAAAAGATGGCAGGAACCTGGTCCTCAACCAAACTGTCATGGAGAGTGGGATCGTAGGATGGCAGGATGACCATGAAATGCTTGTTTGGGTTCCTCCTTCTTATTAAAAAAAAAAAAAAAAAGAATATGTTTTCAAGTTGAAGTCATAATCTGTGGAGGGCAGAGACCACACACTCCTGTCCCCACCCCACAGATAGCGCTGCAGAGCACTCACCAAGCATTTCTTAGGAGCTTTCTGAGTAAGAGAAGGGATGTGGGAAGCCTAGTGATGTGTGTGTGTGTGTGTGTGTGTGTGTGTGTTTAGTAGAAGCCGAGTTTTACTCTGACTCTGGGGTCATCACTAAGGGGCTGGCAGCCCTTTGCATCGTCCCCAGCTTTTGCCCTCTTCTAAACAACACCTCCCCATCAACTAATTGATCACTGATTTATCACTATTCAGACTCTGGCTGAAACTGGCAGTGACTTGAGAAATCGGAGTTTCTGTGCCATTTTTTTCTTTTTTTAAAGTTTAGCTGAATAACTGTCACAGCAAAACTATGCCTGGGGTGAGAGAGAATGCATGAGCAGATTTTCAGAGCCTGGATTAAAACCACATGTCAGAGTCCTCGGAGCAAGTCTACAGGCCCTGGTGGGACTCTGCTGCCCTTAGCTTCCCAGAGCTAGGCCCCAGGCAGAGAAAGCTGGACTGACATAAGCCCCCAGGGGCAAAAAGGGGATGGGCCCAGCCCTTAGAGCCACCAAGCACCCCCGCAGCCCCCTCCTGATCAGATCTTCCGGGTGCTGGGGTACTGGAGTCACTCCTTCCACTGCAGGCAGAATCCCAGGCTGCCTGTCTCCAAAGCCACCTCCGGGCCAGGCTCCCTTGCTTAGCTCCATTAGAGGGCTGTGATTTTCCTTCCACATCAGCTACTTCAAGGCAAGAAAGGACTTTTGCCCCTGTAATTTCTGACCCAGCCAATTTAGAGGGGAAAAAAGAAACAAAACCAAAGGAATGATAACTAACATTTATTCAGTGTTCACTGTGCCTGAAACTGGGGAAGAAGCCTCATTTAATCCTCAGACTGGAGTTATGGGGCAGGTACTAATACAAATATCCCAATTTTATAGGTGAGGAAAACAAGGCTCACAGCTAGCGAGGGCAGCATTAGGAGGTGAACCCAAGCAGCTTGGCCTGAGCCCCTGGCTTGATTGCTGTGCTGCCCTGAGAAGGGGCTGCCACCCACAGCCCCTGCTCCAGCCCTAACTCCAAAAGACTACACGCTTGGTTGTAGAGGCCCCTCTCTCAAAGGAGTCCTCTCTGTTTGGGAGTGATCTGTTCATCTGTAAAATAAGACTTGAATGAGACCAAAGGTAGGTGGCCACCTTTCTGCATCAGGGCAAATTAATTGAGGGAAATTAAAAATGTTTGTGGGCTTCATGTTTTCCATTCAAAACAAAAATTAATTTGTGTCTCTTGCCTTACTTTACTCCTATAAATAGAAGGATATCAATGAGAAATGCCACCATTTGACCCGCTCAAATCTGGGCATATTTGAAAGGCAGCCTCAGAATCAGCTTCCTAATAACTTGTTATCCCCTAATTGAGACTGAGGCTTGATCTCACGATCAGGCAGATTCTAGGCCTCTTGCTTGTTCCAGAACCAGGTGGTGGCCCAGTTCCTTCCAGCCCAAGCATTCTCAACTACAGGCAAGGAAATTGAAAACAGCTGACTTATGGGGTAAATATAGTAATCCTTAAAAACAGTAACCACTCTGGGTGCCCACCACGCACAAGGCTCTCTCAAAACCCTACCACCATGCACTAATGGAGTGACTATATTGCAAACATTCCAATTTAAAGAAGTAAAGTACCTTTCTCAAGGTCACACAACTAGCAAGTGGCTGGCAGGACTTAAATGTTCCCCAAACTTCATATACTTGTTACTTCACATCAGAATGATGAGGGTAAACTCCAGCCCCTTCCAATGACTTCAGGTGTCCCTGACATGCAGTAATTCAGTGGGTGTTGAGTCAAAGGAGCCAGTCCAGCCTCATCGATGATGGCAGCCCACAAAGTAGATTCTTCAGGACAGAAAAAAAGTTCCTACTGAAAACAAACATCTTTTTTGATCTCCTCCTTATCCTTTTCCTTAATCTTCCCAAGTAAATGTCCTTGGTATATTTGGGGGGAAAAAAAGTATTTTGAACAGGCAAAGTGACTATAGATGTCTCAACTTAGGGGATTTATTGGAGATTGGATGGGGTGAAGGTCCATGGCATTTGAAATACCTCTGAAGCTCAGATCTGGTCTCATTTTCCCCAAGCAAACATGGTGGAACGAGCCCACACTCTCCACCAGATTCTGCTGCTAGTGTCCACAAATGACATCAGGGACACAGTATCCCTGTGATGGAATGGAAACTCCCCTGGTGAGCTAATAACAATAGCTAGTGCTGGGATGGAAATGAAGACCCAAATAAGTTTAGAAAGTGACTATTTCCTGTCAAGAGGGAAAAAAAAGAAACAAGGAGACAAGCCACAGAAAATACTAGTTTTAAAAATAATAAAGAAAGGAATGTCAAATTTAGAGACGGCAGAAATCTGCAATCCAAACGAATTTCCATGCCCTCATGAAATGAAAAAGCAATTCAAGAAATTGTTTCATGTAGATCTTTTGCCAAAATAAAAATCATATTTCAAGAACAACAATAAAAATTGAAATTTAACTCTCTCAGCCCACTTTATTGTATTTTTATACATACGCGCTATAATGGTATTTAATATAATAGTATTTCTCAAATTTGGGGATTTGAGAAAGACTCAAGAAGCAGCCATTGAAAACATTAGGATCCCACTGTCTAGCAGGAAGGAGGCTCTTGCAGGGTAACCTGAAGGGGGTTCACCTTTTCACTCTCCCTCCTTCACCAGAGTGGCTTCTGTTATTGGTAGCTGAGCTGTTATCTACAACTGCCTGAACCCAACACATGTCTGGGTGGTGCCACAGAATAGAGGACACTGGGAAAACCATGTGACAACAGGCACTTCTGAGACCCTTGGGGTACAAGTGTGGGAATCCTAGGTATCCAGAGATACGATGAAGCAGTTGCCTCCAAAGGGACAATTCTGCTACATCAAAATTTTATCCTTATATTCTGATCACCCCAATGCCAAGCACTAGACCAGGAAATAGGGACACCAGTGTCAAGAAGGTGTGGCCCCTGCCCTCAATCAACTCACTGTCTCATAGTAAAAACGTGAATGATAATCATTCCCCCCCCCCCCCCCCCCCCCCCCGCTCCAGTGTTGCCTAACCTCAAATTCTTCCACAAAACTGGCCTTGTCTACATTCAGGCCATGTATCTGTTCAAGCTTGGGGCAGAGCTGGCAAAGAATAGAAGACCAGGGAGCAGAGCTGGGTGCCACCTCCTATGGACTCCACTGACTGATAATAATGTTTGTTTAGCATTTTCACTATTATAAGTAGAAAGATATTGTTTCCGTATATCTCACAATGACTCTGGATGATAAGAAGGAATTCTCATCATGCCCATTTTACAGATGAGGAACTCAAGACTCAGAAAGACCTAGTAATTTGCTTAAGGTGACATGGCAACTAAGTGGAAGAGCTGGGATTTCCATTGAGGTCTTCAGCCTCCAGAAACCAAGCCCTTCCCAGCAGACGGAGCTAGAGGGATACTGACTGAGACAATGGACAAACACAGTTGTTCTTCAGAATTAGAGGAAGATTGGTTCTAAGACACCTGAGGATACCAAATTTCACAGATGTTCAAGTCTTTTATATAAACTGATGTAGTATTTGCATTTAACCTAGGCACCTCCTTTAAATAGTCTTTACTTTAAATGATCTCTAAATGATCTCTAAATGACTTACACTACCCAATACAATGTAAGTGCTATGGAAATTGTTGTCATACTATATTGTTTAGGGGATAATGGCAAGAAGGAAATTCTGCACAAATTCAGTACAGACACATTTTTTTCTGAATATTTTCAACCCAGATATTGGTTAAATCCATGAAATGTGACCTTCAGACAGTGAGGGCTGGCTGCAATTACACACACTTTAAAGGCAGTATCTGGAAGGATTTGGAGAAGGATATGTAGAAGCTGGTATATCTAGGGCCAGATCTCAGCTCTGCCACTGACAACCAGTAACTTAACATCAGCTTCCCCATCTGAAAAATGGCTATAATGACAGTTCCTACCTTAAAGTGCTGTAGTGAGAAGTCAATAAGTTTTAATATACTACTCTGGGCCTCATTCTTTCCATCTATGAATGGGCTGAAAACAGTGTCCCTGCATTCTGAGAATTGATAATCCATGGTTGAAAAAGAAAGGGAAGAAAGATTGACAACAGTATTAGGAACTGATGTCGAGATCCCTCCTTGGGAGCACCACTTGCTTGGGTGACTAAAAGAGCAGCTTCTGAACCCCCTTTCTTTGTAGTCCAATGAGGAAGACTTCTGCAACCAGCTGCTCTGTGGACTCTTGCAGAGCCCTGAGGAGGGTTAAAGAACTCCTGGGAGGATGGCCACCATAGGAGAGCCATGGCACCCCTGGAAGACTGTCCTTCAGGAAGATTCAGACTAAATAAACTGTGCTTGGAACCTGAGATGAAAAAAATAAATCCTTACCTTTTCCTACAGATAGGTGGTCGTAGACTCAGTGGGATCAAGGGACCCTGCAGTGAGTAGGTTTGTGGGTATTTCCTGACAACTATATAGAGCTCATTCCAGACAGATGGCTTCAGGCTGAAGTTGATTAGGGAGGAAGTATAAGCAGTCATGTCTGGGAACACATGTCACCATCTTGGAGACATGAAAGTAACCCCCCTCAGGAGACTCTAGGACATTGCCTGTAGCTAGCATTGCCAAGCTCAATTCCTCTATTGCTGGCACAGGTGTTAGAAGACCTAGAAATAATTGGATCTGTCTCTTCATGATTATATGAGCTAAGGCTTTCTAATGAGGAAAGAGTCATCACTCACTTTGGCAACTGAGGAAACTGAGGCACAGACAGTTTCAGTCACTTTCTCATGGCCTTATATCTAAGTCTAGAAGCTGGACTCAAGCTCCAATCTGGCTTCTTCCATCTGCATACTAACTGGATTTTTGTCCCTACTATTATAAAAGACTCAAAGAACAAAAGTTGTTTCCCCTCTCCCTCCCTTCTCCCCCCAACGAGTAAGCAAACCTGCAGAGCTGACACATAGTTCTTCCTGTCCCAGGAGGAAAAAAAAAAGGGGTGGGGAGGACTTTGCCTTCAAAAGCCAAACAAGTTCTGGAGACAAATTGAGCTGGGTCATCTAACTGATCCTGGGTCACGTAGAGGAGGACAGGCTCAGAGGCAGATACTGGACTCAGAGAAGCAATGCTGTTGTTATGGTCTAAATATGAGGCCCCCCCCAAAAAAAGTTCACATGTGAGACAATGCAAGAGGTGAAATGATTAGGTTATGATAGCTTTAACCTCATCAGTGGATTAATCCACTGATGGATTAACTAGGTGGTAATTGTAGGAAGGTAAGGGTGTGGCTGGAGGAAGTAGGTCACTGGGGACGTGCCTTTGGGGTTTATATTTTGTCTCTGATGAGTGGAGCTCTCTCTTTTCTTCCTGGTTTCCATGTCCTGAGCCGCTTTCCTGTAGCAGGCCCTCCTGCCATGATGTTGTTTATCACCTTGGGCCCAGAGCTATGGAATTGGCCAACCATGGTCTGAATCTCCGAAACCGCGAGCCAAAATAAAATTTTCCTCTTATAAAATGTTCTTGTCAGGTCTTTTGGTCACAGTGACACAACGCTAAAACAAAAATTCTGTTGTTCAGCCAAAACTGGTGATTTAAGCACATGCTATTCCTTGTCTTGCCCCTGAAGTCTTGTGAAATGGCAGCAAAGCATTCTTTTTTTTTTTTTTCCCCGCCTGTGATGCTGGGAATTGATCCCAGGGCCTCATGTACTCTACCACTGAGCTATAACCTAGCCCAAGCATTTTTATTCTAAGTGACAAACCCTGAAGGACAATGAGAAAAGAGAGAAGGCAAACAAGAAAAATTTAGGAAGCTGGAAAGAGGTGAATGAGTGGGGACAACCTTAGCAGATCCACAAAAGTGAATCCTAAACTGGAAGACAGAAGATCAAGACACCACGACTTACATCACAGAAGCCACCTACTGATCAAGGTGCCTCTGATGAGGGTAGTGAAGATGAATCAAAACAAACGAACAGCGGATTGGTTGGAAGTCTACCTAATAAGCTAGACACCCTGATCTCTTGTTCTGTATTGGCAAGTTGGACAATACCCGTCAAAAACTGGGGGTTTATTCTATGAGACTGAAAGTCAGAATACTGGGGGAACGAGGCTCAGCTATGAGCCAGTATTCTCTAACTCTGACCCATTCAACAGAAATATAATGTAAACCATATCTGATATTAAAATTTTTCTAGTAGCCACATTTTAAAATTACAAAAAAAACATAGGAAATTGATCTAAATATATATACTTTTATCTAACTCAACATATCCAAAACATTATCATTTCAACATGTTGCCAACATAAAACCTCTTAATTACATATTTTGCAATGCTTATAATAAGTCTTTGAAGTGTGTGTTAGTCAGCTTTTCAATGCGGTGACCAAAATGCTTGACAAGAACAACTCAGAAGAGAAAAATTCTACTTTGGCTCATGGTTTCAGAGGATTCAGTGCATGGTCAGTTGACCCCATGGCTCTGGGTCTGAGATGAGGCAGAACCTCATGGTGGAAGGGTGTGGCAGAGGAAAGCTGTTCAATTCATGGCAGCCAGGGAAGTGAAGAGAAATAGAAAGGGAGGGAGAGAAGATAAACCTTTCCATGGCATTCCTCCAACTACATGCCACTTCTCAGTAGTCCATCCAGCTATCAATGGATTAATTCATCTGTGAATTAATTCACTGATTTTTATCAGAGCCCTCATGATCTAACCATTGCCTAAAAGCCCCATCTCTGAATCTTGCTACATTGGGGACAATGCTTTCAAAACAGGAGCTTTGGAGGGACATTCCAGATTCACACCATAACAAAGTCCAGTGTGAATCTCACACATACAGCACATCTCAATGCAGACTAGCATATGGCTGGTGGCTACCATATTGAACAGCACAGCTCCACACCAAGGCAGAGATCCTTGGAGCCCAGAGGGTGTGGAGAAATGCTGTTTTAAAGGATAAACTGTACTAGTGCGAATATAAACACAAACAAAAAGGCAAGCAGGTACTCATGACAGTTGAGTACAACTTTTGGGAAAGTCAGATTCTAAATATATCAAATTAGGCAAAAATTAAGTGTAGAGCCAAATTACTCTTGGAAAATAACCCTTAAAAAAGAGATTGGTGGGGCTGGGGATGTAGCTCAAGCGGTAGTGCGCTCGCCTGGCATGCGTGCGGCCCGGGTTCGATCCTCAGCACCACATACAAACGAAGATGTTGTTGTGTCCACCGAAAACTAAAAAATAAATATTACGAATTCTCTCTCTCTCTCTCTCTCTCTCTTTAAAAAAAAAAAAAAAAGAGATTGGTAAACCCATCCATTTTCCCCTGAGTCTTAGAACAGATACTGAATCTTCTATAGCAACAAAATGAAACTAGATTTGGAAAATTCTTATGGTAGACTCAGTCTCCAACATTGTAGTCTTGTAAAATAAGCAACATCATCTAATGAGGGATTCTGGGAAGAAGAACATTTGAATGCAGATCTACCTAGTTCCATTCATAATTGACCAGATTTCCAATCAACAAGTTTTCCATGTTATGTAGTTTCTAGCAATAAAAAGCATCTAAAAGGGAAGGGAGGGTAGGAGTAGAATGTGGTAGGGGGTCAGGAATATGCCTCATGTGCCCAAGAAGCCATGGGGAGGCAGAACCCCAGGTGGGAGAGAGGGGAGGTGAGGAGAGGCAGCAGCCAGATACCTGGCATCTGCAGGATAAGAGGAAGGGGCAAACCAAAGATCCAAATGACAGGAAGCCTCCCCAGCTCTCAGAAATTCCTTCTCCAAAGTAAGCTTGACCCACTTCTCATTGGCTACAGAAACAGAAAAAGTACCTTTAGCCCCAGAGGCCTCCAATGCCAGCACTGTGATCATGCCCTCAGAAGTCCACCTGTTCTGACCCTCACCTTTTTCTTCTTCACCACCCATAGTTTCTCACTGAGCTCCTAGAGAAATTAAGTGCTCTAGAAGTTACCAACTCTCCTTGAATTTCAGGATTTTTGTATTTTGTTTTGTTTGGGTTTTTTGTATTTTTTTTTTTTTTTTTTTTGGTACTGTGGATTGATTCCAGGGGCACTTAACCACTGAGTCACATCCCCAGCCTTTTTATGTTTTTATTTTGAGACAGAGTCTTGCTAAGTTTCTTAGGGCCTCACTAAGTTTCTTAGGGCCTGTCAGGGGCTAGAAGGAAGTTCTCCTTCAAAGAATAGCCTGACATTTACAAGAAACAGCCCCCTGGGAGACATCCTGCCTGGGAGACACCCTGCAGCCATCTATCTCCCTGAGACATCCTGCGGCCACCTATCTTCCTGAAACATCCTGCGGTTATCTCATCTTATGCAGACATCCAGCAACTGCTGATAAGAGAGCTTCCCCATCCCCAGCATATAAATACCCCTGTGTGAACAATAAAAGTTTGCAGCTTGATCAGAATTCCTGTTTTGCTGTCATCCTTGGTGTCTCTTGTCCCTTCATTCCTCCCCATCTAGGTTCGCTGCCCTCGTTGATGTGTCCTGCTGGTCGGGACAAGGGCCTCACTAAGTTGCTGAGGCTACCTTTGAACTTGGGATCCTCCTGCCTCAGCCTCCCAAATCCCTGGGATTACAGGCATGCGCCACCACACCCTGCTCAGTTATCTTATGAAAGGGGCAAAGCCAATCAACACCAGCCCTTATCTTCAGCTCTGTATTTGAAAATAAATAAGCAGGTACCCCACCTCATCCACACACTTGCTAAAGGCTGTGCAAGCCCACTGAGCACAGAACAATATTTCTTAACATCTGGCTCTTCTTCCTCTGTTCTGGTGAGGCCAAGTCCATTTCAGGCTTGATATAACCACATGCTGTTTGGGTTAAATGCATCCAGTATTAGAAGGAATGATCCCCTTCCTGGACTACGTATGGCAAAGTTCTCCCAAGAAAAGCAGGAGCTGGAAGGCTGTTGCTCCTTTCTCACATCATGAAGTAGAACCTGTTACGATGCCTGGGCAGGCTAACTAGCCCACACTACAAGGTCTCTGGTCAGAGTGCTGACAAGGTGAAGATCTGGTCCTGGGTATCCCCAGCACTGGAGCCTCTCGTAACAGTGTATCTGGTGGACAGGGCCAGGGCAAAGGTGGAAGAGGACAAAAAGACCCCAGGAAAGAGCACTCTTCCTAGGCACATGGGGGCACAACTCCCTCTTCCTTCCTATGACAGGTACATAGGCCCCTCTACCAGATCATGATAGTGCTGTGAGGGCCCCCAAAACCATAAAATTCTCCCTGTCCTCAAAAAAAAAGTACAATTTAGTTGAGGGGGAAAGGTCAGGAAAAAGACTTAACTAACAGGTGGGAGAAATTCATTGTCACTGTCCTTCATGCCCCATCCTACCCCACCCCAAAAAATCCCTAAAATTAAATCGATCATAATCTCAGCCACTGGTTAAATGATTACACAGTTAATTCCATGGAGCACCATGCCAAAACAACTCATCTAAGAAGGATAGCATTTTCAAAGTATTAATGGACTTGTCCTGTTTGCCTTCCAAGTACCTTATCCATCCACCTGGGAGTGTTACAGAGGATTGTGACAAAGACATGTTAAGAGTTCCGCCAAGAGCACGTTTATCTTCTGGCATGTGACATGGAATTATGTGGAAATGCATGGCTTTGTGCACATGGCTGCTGTCTTGAGGGAAAATTCTCCAGATTCTTTCATCTCTCTCTCTTCAGCATCAAGGGCCAAGCCTAGAGAATCTCATTTATTTTGCCCAGGGCCACCAGTTTGAGACTCTGACTTACACAATCTTTAAGTTTCTTCCACTTGTAAGACGGGGCTCCCTGTCTTTCCACAGAAGAACTTGGCTGAAGAGTGAAAATCTAGCCCTGGAAGTGGAAGAACACCATAGTTGTTTCTTCAATATCTCATAACTAGTGATTTTCCTTATTTTTGGTAGATGCAAGTAAGAAAGCAATGAAGAAGTCACATTGGTCTCACCTGCCCCCTAGGAGCACATGACGCCAGCCCAATCTCAATGGCAGGCCAGCTGTTGAAGGGGTAAGTAATTCATGATCCTCAAAGCAGAGGCTGGGTGACCCCCACGATTAACTGAACAATGCCTCCAAAAGATATCCAGTCCCTTATCCCTGGACCTATGTTACTCCATCTAAAAAAAGAGATTTTGCAGCTATGATACGATTAAGGATCTTGAGATGGAGAGACCATCCTGGACTACCTGGTGGCTCCAAGTGAAAATGACAAGTATCCTTAGAAGAGGGAAAAGGATGACAGAAGAGGAGAAGGCGATCTAGTGATGGAAGCAAGATCAGAATAGTGGTCTCTGAAGGGGGCACAAGTCGGGCATATAGGCAGCTACCGGAAGCTGGAAAAGGCAAGGAAAAGAATTACCCCCTAGTGCCACCAGGAGGAGTCAGACCTTCTCACACCTTCAGCCCAGTGACTCTGATTTTGGACTTCCAGCCAGAACCATCAGAAAACAAATTTACATTGTTTTGAGCCACTAAATGTGTGTTCATTTGTTACAGCAGCAATAGGATACTAATACAACCTCCTACCCTGGCTGCTGTGGACTAACCACCTGGCTTTCTTTAAGATATCTGTCCACTGCAGGAGTTCTTAAGCCACAGGGTTCCATAAGGTCCATAACTGGCACACCCCACTTTTGGAACCTGAGTTTTGCATTAGTGTGGGCAGTTGGGAAGCAGCCACTGGAACACCGATAGACACCCCCTCCCTCTAAACCTGCCCAGAAGGAAGAGTGGGGAGGAGAGCAGGGTTGGTGCTGACAGCTGGGCCCAGGACTGGCATCTGAGCACCTTCACTCTGGGGTACTCACTCATCTTGGAGAGGAAGCACCATGTGCACTAGCTGGGTCCCAAAGAGGGACTGTACATTGGCAGGGAGGCATGGTGACTTGACAATGCAAACGCATGCATTTGCCTTCTAAACTTGCTTCATTATGGGACCTGAGCCAAGTTCCAGAAGGGAGACATTAAAATGAGAGAAGAGTTCAAACAAGTTGTCACATTGTGGTTAGGATTTATTAGTGGTGTCTGGGTCATTACCTGAATTTTTTTTAAGTGTAGGAAAAGGAAGAAAGAAAAAGAGGGAAAAAATGTCATGGAGCATTATTTCATGAAATTTTACTTTCATTTATCTATGCACATGCACAAGCATGTGTGTGTGTGAGTGTGTTCATGCACACACTAGGTCACAATGTAAAATGCATTCTATGCACATTAGTAGAAAAAAAATGCCAAAGCTAATGGGTGAAATGACACAGTTGTGACAGTCAAGAAACAGGTTTTGCCCAGCCTGTGTATTCTAAGAAAGCTGACACTGAATGGAAAGTCCCCACACCCAAGTCTGAGCATAGAGACCACCTCAGCACCAGCTATGATGACAGGGGTGATATCAGGTGAACTCACCCCGGTAAACCCCAGGTTAGCACCAAGGTCACAGGGAAGAGGGGTGAGCAGTGGGGAGGAAGACCCACCAGGAAGAGGGCCACCCACACAAGACTGTGCCCATCATACCAGAAGACAGAAGGAAGAGACTGTCCCTCACATTGTTTCTAAGGAGGACACCCAAGATGGGTGCTATAACTCTTCATTTATTTCTAAAATGATGGAAATAATTGCACCCACCTCCTATGGTTGATGCAAATGATTAATGAGCATGTTAGTCAGCTTTTTGTCACTGTGACCAATATCCCTACAAGAATATCTTAGAAGAGGAAAGGTTGGTTTGGGGCTCACGTTTTCACAGGTTCAGTGCATGGTCAGCTGATTCCATTGCTCTGGGCTTGAGGTGACGCAGAACATCATGGGATAAGGGCATGGGAGGAAAATTGGTCAGCTCATGGCAGCCAGGAAGCAGAGAGAGAAAGAGGAAAAGACAGAGAGAGAGAGAGAGAGAGAGAGAGAGAGAGAGAGAGAGAGAGAGAAACTAGAGACAAAATAGAGTCCAAGGTTATGCCCCTAGTGACCTACTTCTTCACACCACAGCCTAGCTGCATATATAGTTTCCAACCAGACAGTCCTTTCAAATTATTAATCCATCAAATTGATTAATCCACTGATTAGGGTACAGCTCTCATAATCTAATCATTCACTCCTGAACATTGACTAACACATGAGCTTTGGGTGGAGGGATACTTCATATCCAAATGATAATAAGTTAATGTGTAAAAACTCTGTAAGAGTCACAGGACCATTGTAACCATTCAAAATATGACAGCTACCATTATTAACATCATGCCACTGAGAATGAACTAGGACAAAGAGCAAACTAGGCGCATGCACGCGCACACACACACATACACACACACACACACAAACACACACACGCGCGTGCGCACCAGGACTGAGCTTTACTGGAGACAGGTCTCCTTTGCTGGCCTTGACCCTTCCCTCCTCCACCCCTTCTCCTGCACCCTCCCCGTTCTTCAGAAGTAGTTAGCAGCAGTATGCTTGCTGGGAAGTAAATACCCCCAGGAGCAGCCCTCTGCCCCTGACAGACAGGAATTGGTAGGCCCCTGGTGGAGCATGACTCCGACCTGGGGCATATTCTACATGGTCTCCCAGAAGTCTCCACAAGACCCTGCCCCAGCTGTCCATAGCAACCACCTGCTCACCCACATGCCTGCCCCAGCTACCTCTCCTGTCTCACTTCCTCCCTCCTGATGTCTCCCACAGACCTACTCACACTGAAATAGTGGTCTCAAGGTCTCCCCCTGAGGAAGCCCTTAGAAGAGGACACAACTTTATGGCAATGATGCTAATTGAATTATAACTGTCAAACACTTAAAAATTCTCCACTCATAGTAGATGTTCAATAAATGTCAACAAAGAGCAGAAAGAAGAGGAGGATTCCTCCCCTGGGCAGCTGTCATGTGAGGCATAGGTGGGGAAGAGTCTGTCCACTGAGTCACAGCAGCCCTTGGTAAAAGGCCCTTGGGAGGTACAATTCTGGAAAAGAATGTATTGTTTTGCAATCTGAAGAATCTCACCAATTCTGTGGATCCCACATCTATCCTTCTTTCTCTCCACCCCACCTGCTCCCACCCCACCCCCGCCATAGAAGCTTGTACACATAATGACGCTCACTTGCAAATTCAAGCCAAAAGGGAGCCCCACAGAGCAGGGAGCAGAGGCCAGAGGTGGGCCCAGCAAGACTGGCTGAGGGCCTTCTCACTCCCAGATCTGGCAACTTGATCCCAGGCCCCCCTCGCCAATCCCCAGACACATCACACACTAAATGATTTCTCTGTGAGTTTCTGAAAGGAACTTGCAGATGTTACCCAAGTCTGGGTTGCAGAAGGTGAAGGGTGAGGTGGGCAGGAAAGGAAAACTCCCCATCTCCCACCCAATCCAGGGAGCCCCAGCTATGGGATTGCCCCTGGGCCCCCACACAGAGGGACATTATTCCAACCTGAGCTCAGTCCTGCCCGCCTGCTCAGCTGGGAGGGGACATGGAATGTGCTGCGCTGGCCCTTCACACATGCTGCCAGATCTCTGCTCCTGGAACAGAGGGACCTACTTGTCATCAGAAAGACAAACAGTCTCTCAGGGTTTGTACACATTTTCCAGGGAGGCCACAAGTCCTCAGGCTCAGCATGGACAGCCCAAGGCCCACAGGGTACAGGCTGAGCCAGGAAATGAGAACCCTGAATCTAAAATGTCCCAGAGAGCCCCACTGAAACCCTGATCTGCTCACAGTGAATGTAGTTGTTAATAACACGAGAGCCAGCCTGCCTGGGCACCAATCCCAACTCCCCTGCGCCCTTGCTGTGTGACCTTGGGTCTTGGTGTCTTCATCTGTACACTGGGGATGATAACAGTACCTTGTAGGGGGGTCTATTTGACCATTCATTGAGCAGATGTTCCCTGAGATAAATATTGTTCCCAGGAAGGAGAGATGCACTACAAACAAAACAGACCAAAGTCCTCCCCTTATGGTGGCGCAATTCTGATGGGATAACAATGTTATTTGTCACTCATAAAAATAAAGTCACTCAACTAAGTACATGAGAGTTATATGAGCTATTGTAGATGAAGCCTTCACAAGAGAGCCTGCTACATGGTTAAGTTTCATCAATGTTAGCTGTTGCTAACCTCGTTACCATTACTATAACGGGGATTTTCTAGCAATGCCATGGGATTGGCTCTGGGGCAGAGATCCTGGGCTGAGAACCAATGCCCTATAGGTGCGAATGTTAACCCTCTGCCGCTCCTGAGATGAGGAGTTAGAGGAGTGTCCCTCATCTCCTGGGCCTTGATTGCTGCTTGCTCTGCTCCAGCCTCTACGTTGATTATAGGTTGGGGCTTTGAGGCTCAATCCATAGTTGAATTAGCATTTTGTTCCAGTTCACAAGAGCACCAGTGTGGGAACATGCAGGCCAGATGGAATTTGGGAGACCCTGTCATTTGTTGGAAATTTTCTCTGGCTGCCTTCGTATTAAGAGCTACACATTTTGCTTTCAGGCCGGAAAGTGGAACTGAGGCCAGAGGGGATAGGGATTGTGGCTAAAAAAAAATAAAACAGGTTTTTCTCTGGGTTGCTCTTTTCCAACCTTCCAGAGATTCTACTCTCTGGCTGCTCTGAGGCCAAGATACAGAGACGAGTGGAGGAGGGGGCTCTATATCTTTCATCCGCCCTCCCCTCTGAACAAATTGATGACAAGGGAGGAGGCAGAGTCGATCAGAGAGGCCTCAGGTCAGAATGCACCTCTCTCTTTGCCTTAAGTCTATCTCAGTCTCCAACAAGTGTATGGACTGCTATAGACCTAGAGGAGACTTTGTAAATCAGATCCATGGGCCAAATGTGGCCTGTAGGTATGTTTTATTTGACCTAAAGTGTTGTAAATATATTTGAGCTAATGTATAAAATCTAGGATATTTTACATAAAAATTCAGATTTCCAGCTTTCCTCGGAAAGGGGGAACTTCAGCCACGTTTTGAGCATGGCTTCCTGCATGGCTGGAGTAGAACATGGCTTCCTCTCTCAATGACACAACACTGCAGTTCACCCCAGGCCCCACCCCTCCATATTGTCCCCCAGCACCGAGGTGCCTTGGCATCTCATTTGCTTTATTGTTCTTACAGAAGATGAAAACTTCTCTGATCACTGTTCGGTTAAACTTGGATTGTTTTAAACTGTGGTCAGTCTACTTCATTCACCTCTGCCAGCAGCCCGAGCTCCGTTAGCACCTCAATTTCCATCTCTTATTCCAGGGCTGCACCCGTCCAACATGAGAGCCACTAGCCACAGGGCACAATTTACATAGGAATGCCTTGAAATTAAACACTTCCATATCTGGCCCCACCAGTCACATTTCAAGAGCTCAAGGGCCACCTGTGAGTCATAGCTACTCTGTTGACCTCATAGGATAGAATATTTCATCAGCTGAGAAAGTTATATCAGTCAACTCTGGAGAGATTTAAATGTGAGACATGGAAGGCTACCAAGCAATCGGAACAATGGTTGCACACATCCTTGGCCTTCTACACTATGCTGGGCACTGTGGGGGGAAGTGATATGCACTGGGGCTGCTGCCTCCCAGGAACTCCCGAATTAAGGAGAGAGCCATAACTAAAGACGAGAGGCTCTGGAAAGTGTCCTGTGGGCATCACGTGGACCCTCTTGAAGGCAGGGAAGAAAAGCAGGCTTCTGTGTCCATAACACAAAGAAAACGCGGTTTCTCTACCGCCACTGCCCTCACGGCCCAGTCCCAGACAGAAACTATGTCAGGCCTCCAGAAATGGGAGCTCCCTCGGCACCTGGCTGAAGGTGTTTAGATGACAGGGGCTCAGCCCCACATGTGCCAGTGCACAGGGTCAAGTCCGGCTTCAGAGCTCCTCCTTCTTAGGAATGCCTCCTTCCAACGCTGGCTTCCCCATCCCCAACCTCCTCTGTGGGAATGTCCTCTTCCCAGGCTTCCCCATATCCGAATAAGGCCCCTACTCCAGGTCCCCCTGCTCCAGCCTTACCCTTCCCTGTCTATCTACCCAAGATGCTCCTGGGACCCAGACCCTCTGGGAGACCCTCTACTCAACAAACTGATTCCAAAGATATTTACATTTAACAGATAATCTCTAATGAAAAGGCTCCATCCAAGTGGGAGGATTTGGAGGTGAACTGATTGGGAAGAGCATCACATTTGTGGTTGAAGGGCTTCAGACTTGTGGACTGCATGACTTGGCCATTACTCAACCTCACTGGGCCTATATTTATTGATTTCTAATGTTACCAGTCTGAATATTTGAGGGGATTCAATGGGATTGTGAGAGAGAAAGCAAGAAAGCCCAGGGCTTATGATATGGTTGTTTTGATGTTGTTAGAATAATACAAGTTATATACACAGTATGTCGTTCTCACTATCGAGGGGAAATTCTCTTCTAATAAGCAACACATGCTAGAATTTTGCTGGAGATTATTTTTAATGACCCTGGAGTGGAGGCTGGGGAAAGACTTTTAGGCAAAATGGACTTTGGGTATCCCCAACAACTGGATCACACTGATAGGTACCATACAAAAGCAGGACTTCTAGATTTTAATACCAAAGATGCTTCTGACCATTTGGTAAAGCCGTGGACCCGTCTCAGGATGCTATGTTAAAATGTATAAAATGAATGACAGGATAACAAAGGTAATCACTGACACTGAAATATGACAACTAAAATCTTCTAAAGTACAAATCTGTGATCTGATCATATATGTGCTCCTCTACCAAAACATTAAATAACACAGTCGATCAGCACATCTCGTAACAAATGTACTTTCAAGGTAGTGATGTGTGAAGACTGTATTTCAAAATGTCTGTATTTCCACCATAATGATACAATGACCAAAACAGGTTCCCACATTCATTATTGAAGAAATACTGAATTTCAGTTAGAGAAATTCAGTATCTAGTATATAGAGAGAATAAAGATGTTAATTGTTCTTCAATCAAGTTTAGGGTTCCCCTGAGTAGTATTCATGGACCCCCAGGTCATGAACCATTGTACTAGGCCCTGGAGCTCTCCCCCTTGCTCCAATTCCATCTTTCTCTAGTTCACAGTGCTGATCTTGATAGCAGATACTCCCCACCAAAACGCCTTCTGTGTGGGAGCTAAAGTCCCAGGCTTCCCCACTCCTGCTCCCCCTGGTGCACTGAAGGACCCAAGGGCAGTCCTGGAGGCCCAGGTCTTGCTGTGTCTCCAGCCCTGTCTGTCATCTAAGGTCAATGTCCACAGCTCAGTGCTCCAGGCTGCAAAATACTGTGCAAGGCCCTTCACGCTCAGATGGCATGGAGCATAAGGCTCCACAAGGAGGCAGTGTTCTGCAAAGGAAACCGAGGCTGAGAGGCAAAAGATTCACTGACCTGCCCCAGGTGGGAAGCAGGGTTTGAATTCAGTTCTGATTATAACCCACCTTCTGAGCCCTTCACGCTCTACTAAGGTACTGTGACAATTAGTCTAAACCTAGTCATATTGGGCCACTGCCTGGGGGGAAACAATGTGTTAATGAGAAGCCAGAAGCCTCTAGTCACAAGGAAGTGACTAGACAGGGTGTTGCTGCCCAGCCAGACATCAGCACTCTCTCTGCAAGGAGAGGGAAGATTCTAACTAGAGTTTCAAGGGAGAATGCTCTGAAAGAAAGGAACACAACAGCACCTTTGTAGATGCAATAGGATATGGGCCACCAGGAGAAGTGGGGGTTGCGGGGGTGTGAGTGTCATGGCTAACCTTACAGCCAACTTGGACCAAAGCCAGCAGCCAGTGGCCGGATGTGGAGGTGGGGGTTGGAGGGAGCACTGTGCCATCCAGGAGAGAGTCCTGCTGGTAGCCAGTCCCTGAGTGGGGTCCAAGCCCCCAGGAGCACACACTGAGCTCTGTGTGGACAGATGACAGAGCAGCTCTGTCCTGGAGGAAGAGATGTGCATGTCCTGCCCACCTTCCACCCAGCACAGGGACAGACAACCAATGGTCCATTCACTGGCCACCCCAGCCTCAAGCCCTCAATTGCCTGCAGTCTCTACCTCCTCTGGTCCCAGGCAGCCAGGTGGTATGATCCACAGTCCCCACCACAGCCCAGGCACAGCATGAGCCTGGGTCCCACCCTCCCAACCTTCTGAACAGCTCACCTTACAGCAGGCCACTGTGATCCCACACAGCACCTCTGCAGCCGCTATGTGAGTGTATGTGTGAGGGTATGTGTGTCAGTGTGAGCATGTGGTTGTATGTGACGGTGTGGAGTGAGTGTGTGAGAGAGCAGGCCTCTGTAGAGGCTGTGAATAAGCTGAGATACAAGCAAGAAAAATATATGGGTGGTAGAGAAGCCCCCAGACCCCACATGACACCCTCACAAGTTCAAAGCCAGCATCGGCAAAAGCGAGACGCTAAGCAACTCAGTGAGACCCTGTCTAAATAAAATACAAAGCAGGGCTGGGGATGTGGCTCAGTGATCAAGTGCCCTTGAGTTCAATCCCTGGTATTCCCTACCCCCCAAAAAAGGCAGAATCATGTCAACAGAACAAGACCCTGACCCACAGAACAATGGGCCTGGACCACAGAGCAACACTGGTAGACACAGAACATCACATCTGAGGCCCAGTCAGGGCACTGACTATGCCTGGTCCCTTCCCTACCCAGACCTGGGGCTCCTCATTCCCTTTTCAATGCTCTTACATGACCTGGGCACTTGCAGGCATATGCCTCTCCCATAAGTAAACTTAGTTAATTTGGATTCTCTTTATACCCCCTCCCTCCACTATAAACAACTGCAACCACTGACCCAGGAGCAGCCAGAGAGCAGCACTCTCAGAAGCTGGTGGGGAGCTCCCTCCAAGAGCACATGGGACCCACCAGCAGGCTCTACTGTGGACACACCGCTCAGAGACTCCTCCAAAGAGACCCAAAAGCAGGTGGGACTTTCCACAACAAGCAGAGATTGCTCTTATCACTAAAAAAAAAAAAAAAAAAAAAAAAAAAAAAAGCAGCAAAGAAGATAAAACAAGAGATTTTCAAAATACTATCAGGTCTCAAAAGTCTCAAAAATGGCCATGTGCATTGGTACATGCCTGTAATCCCAGTGACTTGGGAGCCTGAGGCAAGAGAATTGCGAGTTCAAAGCCAGCCTCAGCAACTTAATGAGGCCCTGGCTCAAAAGACAAAATAAAAAGGGCTGCGGATGGAGCTCAGCGGAAAAGCACCCCTGAGTTCAATCCCCTGTACCAAAATGAGTAAATAAATAAATAAAAGTTTCAAACGGGTTCCTCTATAATTAGAGAAGCAGTAACATTCAAAAAACAAGTTTTTAAAATTCTACAACTCTATATTCACACACATTCTCTCACACACACACACACACACACACACACACACACAAATGTATCAACATGAACCCTGAAAGAGAAATCCGGACAGACAGAATGGAGGCCTAGAGGGACAAGATGGCCCAGACCAGAGCACAGCAAGTGGGAGGACCGGCCCCTCCCCAGGACACACCTCCTCTGAGTTTTACACAAAACATTCCTTGCTCCCTCCACAAGGTGCTCCCCCTCCCCACCTGGCAGTGACAGGTTCTCACATGAGCCCTGGGCCTGGTGTTCATTCATCTCCTTTGGGGAAAAAGACAAAGGCAATTATAGATTCTGCACTTCTTGAAATTATGACTCTGATGTTGCCGATTTGACTGTATATATCTAAGTCTTCCCTTTCCACCTCAAAGGCATCAAGAGCTTTTATAGGTACTAAGGCAACTTTTTAAATCCTTACACATATAACTTGAGAATTTCCTAGTGCCCAGTGCATTAGAAGTCACCTCACAGCATTGGAGCAAAACCAGCCTGGCAGAGCCAAGACCACCACTGGAAGGAGCCAGAACTGTCTGCTGATCATGCCTCCCCAGCAGGCCTACAGGGCTCTTCCTGGGCACAAGAGAGGCGGCACAGGCAGCCCTCACCAGCCAGACCTGCAGAAACACCACTGCTCCACCAAAGGCTGACACCACTGACGAACTCCAGCTCAGATCACTATACCCAGCACAGCCCAGAGCCCCTGCCACATGGCCCACGCACAGGCTGCAAAGGCCACCTGCTGCTTCCACGGTGCCCCCAGGTGAAAGGCCCTTCACAGAGCCAGTCTCGTCCTGGGCCTCCCTCTTTTCATCACACATCCATCATCTGGGACTCCTCTCTTTGTTTACCACTCTCTGTCATCTAGCCCTAGCCATTCTGCTGTATTTGACCAGTCTTTGGCTGATGGCATTTCTAGAAAAATTGCTACCCGACTTGGCTCCTAAACACAGAACCACGAACCTACTGCCCCAGCCAAGATAGGAGTATTTGAATTCTCCAGATGGTTCTGGAAGAGGCTGTTTGCTCATTGCAAGCAAACACCCTCCAAAGCCAAACAAAAAGTGCCCACAAGTAAATAGCATGTGACACAGTCCTTTCCCACGGCCACTTAGCAGAAACCCAAGCATCAGAGAAGTTGGGTTAGAAGAGGAGTAGCAGCCACTGCCCCTGCCTGGCCTCTAGCAGGGCTGGTTGGCAGGGTCTGGAGGCCAGGAGGTAGGGAACCAGCTGGATGTATGGTCCAGTGGAGGCATCAGACATCACAGGCAAGGCCACGCAGGTGACATATGCAACCCTGTACTCACTTATTATTAGAATTGTCTCCATCCTACTCTTCTGATTATAAAGACAATATGAACAAAGTCAATTCAGAGGACTGAGGAAGAGATACCACTTCCTTTTAAGAATAACATAATAGCCAGATGCAATGGTACAGTGTTTTGGGAGGCTGAAACAGGAGGATCACTAGTTCAAGGTCAGCCTTGGTAACTTAGCAAGATCCTGTCTCAAAATATTTTTTAAAAAAAAAAGCTTTTAAAAAGCTGAGGGGTGCAGAGCTCCCCTGGATTCAAATCCCAGTACTGAAAAAAAAAAAAGAATAACCTAATAATCTACTTCATAGAATTCAAATGATAAGTTATTTTTAAAAGAAGCTACTTCTATATTATATCATAATTATTTTTGGGGGGTGGTTCTGAGGATTGAACCCCGGGGCAGGAGAGGGGACTTTATCACTGAGCTATATCCCCAGCACTTCTCTTTAATTGTGAGGCAAGATCATGCTAAGTTCTTGAGGCTGTCCTTAAACTTCTATCCTCCTGCCTCAGCCTCCTGGTTGCTGGGATTACAGGTGTGTGCCACTGTGCCTGGCTATATCATAATTACTTCTAAGTATGATAGTTAAGAGAAAACAAAAGATAAATAAAAATGAAGATGGTGAAAGATGGCAGAAAGCCACATACTCAGAAGCTGAGATTACCAAAGGCTGCAGCTTCTCCTGCCCAAATATCCCTCTTACCTTTTGCCTATGGGCCACCTGAGTCACTCCCCAGACACCCCACTCCTTTCAGTAATCCTTCCTCCCAGTCCTAAAACTACTCTCCAAAATGCAAACACAGTCTTATTTCTCCAAGCTCAAAAACCTTTCCACTGCCTGCTCTGTCTTCAGGACAATAACACAAATACCTAACTCAGTGGAGAGACCTCCTCCCACATCCAAGAACTAGGCTCTGTCCACAGTCCCATCTCCCAGAGGTTCCCTTGTGGTCTTCCCTAGTCCCTTCCAGACAACTTTTTTTTTTTTTTTTAATTTGCTATATATGACAGCAGAATGCATTACAATTCATATTACACAGAGAGCACAATTTTTCATATCTCTGGTTGTACACCCTTTCAGACGAGCTTTTAACAGTTCACTTTTTTTCTCCGGGGCAAAATGAATATGCTGTTTCATCTGCTAGAGGGCTTTCCACTCCTCTTTTGATTATATTGTCTTTTAATCTACATATAGTAAGGCTAAACTTCTGTGTGTATGGTTCTTTGAGTTTCGATATACAGACTGATTCATGCATCCGCCACCACAATCAGAACCCAACATTTCCATCCCTCCAAAAATCTTTGTACTGGCCCTTTGCAATCACAGCCTCCCCATCCCTAACCCCTGCAACCACTAATCTGTTCTGCATCTCTATAGTTTTGCCTCGTCTACAATGCTGTATACATGGAAACACACAGAAAAAGCTTTTAAGTTTACCACCGTTTATTTATCCAGTCCACAGTAGAGGAGCATATGGGATTTGGGTTGTTTCTAATTTGGGGCAATTATGAGTAAAGCCATGATAACTATTTGCATCCAGGGTTTTGTGTAGACATATATTTTCATTCCTCTTGCATAAATGCCTAGGAACAAGATTGCTGGGTTATCTGATAAGTGCATGCTTAACTTCATAATAAACTTTATAATAAACTATAGCTCAGCAGTACTTTGCATGTGCTAGTCTGTGGTTTAATTCTCAGTCATGGGTGTGTGGGGGGGAGGTAGTGAGTTGGCTGGGCATAGCAGTGGTGCCTGCCTATAATCCCAACTACTCTGGAGTAGTTAGCATGCACAAGGCCCTGGGTTCAATCACCAGCACCAGAAAGAAAAAAGAAAAAAAAAAAAAAAAAACTGGCAAACTGTTTTCTCATGTGGCCGTATCATTGCCACACCAGGAAACAATTCTTAGTGTACAGAGTTCCAGTTGCTCCACATCCTGACCAGCTCTTGATACTGCCAGGATGTTTTGTTTTGCTTTTTACGTATTATAATAGATGTATAATGGTTTTTCCTTTCTTCATTTGAAAAGATCCAGGTCATCCTCAAATACTCCCTGTCCTGGGGTCTCCCTGTGTCCCCACTCCTCTCAGTCTGGGTCCACCCTTCCTCTATGTCCTCATCAGAACATTTAGTTCACAGGACTGAAACATTTTGTGCTTCCCTTTCCTCTAAACCAACCACCAGCTCCTGATCCCCATCCACACCCCCAGGCACCCACAGGTACCCATAGGCAGCCTCATTAGATTCTGCAGTCCCTGGGAGCAAGGCATGTGTTTTTATTTTTTTATTTTCTGCCCCAGCACCACATCAGGTTCAAGGTAGGCATTTCATGAATGAGTGAGTGAGTGAGTAAGTGAATGGCAAGGCAGCTGGGAATGAAGGGAGCATTAACGTATATTTACACATGGATTATAAATCCCCTTTTGTGGCCTTCTTAACACATCATGCAAGAATTCCAAAGCCTTTTGGGGGTAAGACCCAGCCCCTGCCCAAGGGAGCCCCTGTTCCTTCAAATCCAGTGGAGGCCTGGGACCAGCCTGAGGCCTTCAGTGTTTCCACATCTCCACATCCCCCTCCTCCCTACCTACCACTTTTAACCCCAGGACCCGACAGCTGCTGTCTTAAAGCCCATTTCTTCTTTTGCTCAGCAAGCAACTCTGAGCCACCAGGCAGAGTCCTGGGAAATAAGGCCAGACCCCAAGAGTAGGTGTGTATGGCTGGGGGATGGATTCCACACTCAGAAAGGCATCTGGGGATTATCCACAAATCAAGGTTTCCATCTTTACTTCAGGCCAGCTGGTCCTTTGCATGCAGGCCTGTGCACGTGCAGGGACAACGTAGGAATTGCATCCCAAACTTTCCTGGTGGGAACATTTTAGCAGTCACTCAAAAAATGACCCAAGTAAAGATAGCCCCCTGTCACTCTCAGCACTCAAGCCCTGAAGAAAACTGATGCTCTGTGTCTACTTGTAGTTCAGTGGGGAGTTGGACTGGGTCTTCCAGGCCTATCCTGAGGGTTCATCATCTTCTTTGAGACCTAATTACAGTATGTTTCTCTCACTGGTTCCTGATATAAGTAAGGAACTAATTTCTTTGTGTGGCCTATTTCCACCCCTCTTGCCCAGCCACCGATTTGTGGACCAACCCCTGCTCAGTTTGGTGGTCTGCTTAGGGGGTGGGAGATTGTTAAAGAGCCTCTGCTCCAGCCCAGCCCTACACAGAGCTGAGTGCATGCAGCAAGAAGTGCTCAAAGGAGAGGGAGAGGGAGAGGGAGAGGGAGAGGGAGAGGGAGAGGGAGAGGGAGAGGGAGAGGGAGAGAATCAAATTCTCTAAGCTCAGCAGCTGGATTTCAAGGTTCTCAACTCTTGATTCCAAAACTGATTTAACCTCTTCTCCTGTTGATTCTGAGAACATCTAGGACTTATTCAGCTCGGGCAACTGCTGGGGCACCCAGACAGACCCAGGGCCTGCTGGGTCTGTGGGCTGTCCACTCCCAGGAAGCAGCATTCAGCAAGGAGGCCCAGGGACACAGCAGGACAAGCATCTCTGTAGACTGGGTTTCTCCTGCCTACCGAGAAGAGAGGCTGAAAGGAGCCAGACAACTATTGGGGGATTAAATCTGTTCTACTTGATCCACCCTGGAGAAGCATCCAGAAGCATGGACTGGCATTGAATGAAAAAGGCATTTTTTTTTTTTTTTTTTTTACTTCTTTTAGGTTCAGACAAAAAAAAATGCATGTGTCCCACAAGACTCCAACACATATCATCTATGGGGCACTAAGTGTTTTTGCTTCTATGATTCTATTTGCTCCCCATAACAATCCATTTTACAGATGAGTACTGAGGTTCAGAATAATGGACTGCTTTGCCAGAACTAGGCTATGACCTGCTTGGCACAAACCCTGGGCCTTTCCTCTACTGTTTACTACACCAATCCCACAACTAATATAAGCAGTCTGGGATGTCTGCGGAGCCTTCAAAGGAGTAGAGGAGGAGACTGGGTCCTCACCAACTCTGAGTGACCCCAAAGAGATTAAGACGGGATGGGGGCTCAGCTCCTTCCCCTCTGAATCTTAATCTCCAGGGATTTTTGGCTTTGGCTCTTCTCAAAAAGACTGGCCCATGTATGGGCTCCCCTGGGATCCCATCCTTGTGACTGCCCACCTGATCACATGCCCACATGACAGAGTAAAATGCCATACAAACTTCCACAACACACTCTCTGGGTCCTGGAAGGTGGTTACAATGGAATTCACCTGAGTTCCACTTTGCTGGATACTCAGATCCCCATTTCCACAATCAGGACGCTGGCCACACACTACTGAAAACAATCCCAAACTGGAAACCACTCATATTTCCCCCAAACAAGGAGCTAGTGACCAAAATCATGATGCTAAACATTAAAGGTGGGGTTATAAAGATTTCTTTAGAGATCTTCCAGACATGGAAACATGCTTTACTATGAATAAATACCAAGCAGATGCAAAACTGCACATTTGATAAAATCTCATCTCTTTAAAATAATATTCAAAAAGAGTAAGAAAGCCAGAGCAGTGGCACACACCTGTAATCCTAGCAGCATGGGAGACTGAGGCAGGAGGATTGCAGGTTCTGGAAGCCAGCCTCAGCTACTTAATGAGGCCCTAAGCAACTTAGCGAGACACTGTCTCAAAATAAAAAAATAAAAAGGCCTGGGGATGTATGTAGTTCAGTGGTTAAACACCTCTGAGTTCAATACCCAATCCAAAAAAAAAAAAAGAAAAGTAGGAAATATGCCCAGTGATAATCATGGTACCGGCAGAAGTTGTATATATTGTATATTTTTTCAAAGATACAGAAGGAAAACATTTCTTTTTTTCCTGGTGCTCGGGATTGAACCTAGGGGCTTCATGTATAATAGGAAAGTGCTCTATCACGAGTCACATCCCCAGCCCTAGTAGTAATAGCTTAATTTCTATCAGTCTTTTTTATCCAAGTTCAGAGCCCTTGGCATACATCAAATCTCCCACTACTGGTGCAAAGAAAGAAAATGGCAACTGTCTGAATCTTAGCTTTTGAAATATACACACCCAGCCCTGGCAGAAACCCACACCCACCTCCAGATGATCAAAAATGCCCCACAGGTCTTGCAATTCAGGTTCATTTTCTAAAAGACACTGAAGGTTTCCAAACTTTCAGCTTTATATTTCTAACCCACATTTCCCACCTTGTATACCTTGGATCAGTAATATGACGGCATAAAGGAATTACTGGATAAAGCATCTCAGATCCAGTATTGAGATATCCTTCTAAATTCCAGGCCCACAGCATCTCTGTGGAGCTCTAATGTGTCCTCGGTGAGCCTGAAGGGGAAGGGAAGGGAGGAGGGAGGACACAGAAACAGGGGAGCTCAGTGCACTCAGAAAACCAGGTGGGAACCACTGGTTTTCTGCCTGGCCAAATTCTCAAATGGTTTCTGGAAGTAGATCAAATCTGAGCCAGTCCTAGGGGGAGTCTCTTCCTTGGGTTTACCTAAGTGTTTTAGCTAAACTGCCTGGCCAAATTCTCAAAGGGTTTTTAATCTTTCCTTTTGTTGGTATCTCTGAGGTTTATCAGTCCACAGATCCAGCTTCATCAGTGACATCTCAGACTGACCAGTCTCCCACCTCTGCCCTAAACAGTCCTCTGACCAGCAGGTAGAGGGAGGTGGGGGCACTGGGAGCCAGGCGAGGAACCTTAGTAGAGCAACTTTAACTACGTGGTAAAAAAAGGAAAAAAGAAAAAAAAAACAATAAGGCATTGTTTTTTAAATATGGACACACAGCTAAACTGTAGAAATATAATTCCATATTTAGAATTCACATGCATTTTCCAGAGAAACCGTTGTGACTTCAAAGGCTTCTTGCCCATCGTCAGAAGCCTCGGATGCCATACAGAATATTTCCATTTCCCTTCTCTGTGGATTGGATGCAATTTGAGTAGCACTTCGTGTGGGTTATGGTTCAACCAACAAGTGTGAGTCCAAAAACAATGAAAGCCACCAAGGTGCTCCCGGCAAGGGAACCAGCAACTCTGACCTCTCCCAGTTCTGGGCAGAAAAGAAAACCGCCGGCGGCCCTTGCAACTTTCGGGGAATAACAGGCCCCAGAAGACAGCGCGGGCTAGCCGCAGAGACAGTGTGCGCCCTAGAAACCACCTGTCCAGGTGCCCGCCCTACCCGCTGCGCGCACCCCCTTGGGCCATCCTACCATGTCACTGCGGTGACTGGGCCAGTTCCTTCGCGATCAGCCGCCTTGCAAACTCATCCCGCCACCTCCGGGCGGCCCCGGCGCCGTGGCTCTCCAGGCGTCCCAGGACACGCGGCTGCTGCGCTCGGCTTGGGTTTCGCGTACTGAAGGTCCACACCTCTCTGGCGGCCAGGTGGCCCGGCGCCAACTCCCGGGCGTGCAATGAGTCCTGGGATGTTCAACGGGTGAAGAGCCAGGTGCTAACGCGGGATTTGTGCAGATGCCAATCTCTGCAGTTCTGCCCGAGCCCTCCCGCACCCTGGAGCCTCCTAGATCTGCTGGGGACGCTTGCGGAGTTTGCAAAGTCACCGCTGCAAGTCCTGGCCCAGCACCCCCATTCCCCCCTGAAGTGAGGGAGGGGGAAGCTCCTTTCACAATAAGAGCCCTGCTCCGGGCTCAGCCAGCCACAGTTGCCGGGAATAGGGGCCCAGGTGCGGGGAAGGAAAGGGCTCCTCCCTGCCCGCCCGCAGGGTGAAGCGCCAAGCCTGGGAAGGCGCCTGGACGCGTCGCCCCAATCCCTCCTGTAAGGTGTGCGGATGCTTTATGAGCTTGCGACCGCCTGTCTGAGGTTCCCTCAAACCGCCTCTGCTGCAAAGCCTCGGAAAGACAAGTCTCTTTTATTGGCACCTCTTCGCCTGGTTTGGGCTCAGCTCCCAAGGGCGGTTTGGAAGAAAAATCCGTTGACCGCTTAAGGTCATTAACAATGAACAGATTTTCCTCTGGAGAAACTGGAGAACTAATCACTGTTACAGTTGCTGGAGTAAGAGGTGGATACGGTGAC
The DNA here is from genome assembly GCF_047511675.1 of Marmota flaviventris. Taxonomy (NCBI): domain Eukaryota; kingdom Metazoa; phylum Chordata; class Mammalia; order Rodentia; family Sciuridae; genus Marmota; species Marmota flaviventris. The sequence goes on along the minus strand of NC_092498.1, from coordinate 200,417,762 downwards.
ATTCTCCTCTTCGGATGTGTAGACCGTTCCTGCATGTCTCCTGAGTGGCCTACTTACTGCCCACCGTGGCACATTCAGGGCAGGACCCTAGGGTCTGCATGCTCCTTGTTGGAGAGAGCACTGCACTTGAGCTCTTAGCCCAGAACCAGGTTGGCTTCACTATTCACAGCTAGGTGGCTTTCAACTAGTCCCTGGACTTCCCTCCCTAGGTAGCCCAGTATTTTGAACTCAGGATTCTTAAGAACCTACAGGCAATGGGTGGGAGTAGGGGAAGAGTCAGCAGTAGGATGCCCTGAGAGAATCTGTGGACCAGCCTGAAAAATTACACTCCAAGATTGAAATTAACAGGAACATCACTAGATGACTAAAACTGACATCTTTCCAATAGTCCTCTGACCCAGAATGATTGGAGGTCATCATTGACCATGGTGTTTCAAAAGGGAAACAAAGACCCAGAGGGTTCTCTTTGGTTACATATTGGGGCCAGGGCAGGGGAAGGGAAAGTAATCAGCCCTTAATGTTGCAGGTATCTTCTGTTCGTTATTTTATTCAATCATCACAAGCAATCCTAACAGAAAAATTTGATCTTTTTTTTTTGGCGGCGGGGGCAGACACCAGGAATTGAACTCAGGGACACTCAACCACTGAGCCACATCCCCAGCCCTATTTTGTATTTTATTTACAGACAGGGTCTCACTGAGTTGCTTAGCAGCCTCACGGTCACTGAGGCTGGCTTTGAACACGTGATCCTCCTGCCTCAGCCTGCCGAGCTGCTGGGATTATAGGCACGCACCACCAAGCCGGGCTTGATGATCATTTTATAAATGAAGAAATTGAGGATTAGGAGACTGAAATGACTTTCCTGAGGCCAGATATTAAATGGTTTAGCAAACCCAAATCTAGAGTATAATGAAGAGGAAGATATTTTTAAGGCAAGAACAAAAGGCAGGATGCAGGTCTACAAACATCAGGACACAATTAAGAGGACAGAGAAGGTGCAAAGAATTAGATCTTCTGTCATTTCCATCCCCATCTCAGGGGGACCTCCCTGTGCTGAAGACAGGATCTTCTTGCAGAACCTCTCACCCCTATGGGCTTTGCAACCCCATGAGGGTGAAAAAAAAGTACAATTTTAAAGTTTTGACCCAGGCAGTTTTGTAAGAGGTGTAGACTTATGCCTGTAAGTCTAACTATTCTTTTCTTTCTTCCCCTCTTACCTTACCTCCTCCCCTCCCCTCCTCTCCTCCCTCTCTCTCCTTTCTTTTGAGACAGTAGTCTTCCTAAATTGTCCACTCTGGCCTTAAATTCCTGACCTTCTGAGTAGCTGGAACTATAGGTGTGTGCCACAGTGTTTGACTTAATTGTTTCATTCTAGAAAGCAAGATCTCCTTTAAACTGTCCCTGACCCACCTCATATCACGTAGATATCAAAGGGTCTCTTAGTTATATTGCAATGGAGATTTGGAAGGCCCTGTTTCCAAGTTGCTAATTTATGGTAGTCACTAGAGCTGTTTAATCAACACCTAACTCTCCACCTTTCAGACAATGGTTAGGATATGCTCTCTACCCCAATTGAAATTAGGTGTGGATATCTTTCTAGCTTTGGCCAAAGAGATGGGAAAGGAAGTGACATCAGTTCTGGTTGGAGGCTGTAAGAACCCAGGCATGATTGACCACATTCCTTCCTTTAGTCAGTGACTAAAAAGTATATGTCAAGGTGAAGCCTCCATCACCCTGGGTCTCTGGGTCCTCAGCTAAGCAACTTCCCCTCCACTGACTTCAGGTTCCTCATCTGACAAATAAGGAACATCAGCCTTACCCAGCCCACCTCCCTGGGTTCCTATGACCATGGAATATGTTCAAGTAAGTTACATCATCCAGGACAGGGCTTTTCTCAAGGTCAACGTGGAAAAATAATTGTTGAATCCGTGAATAATAAATGAGAAAGGAGCTTATTTTGCAACCGAGTTTGCTAACATCCAGTTTATGTTCCTTTTTTTTTTCATCATTCACTGAACCCCTATAATTTAGGGACAGAAGTGTACCTGGTCAAAAAAAAAATGACATATTTCACAATCTTCCTTGCAAAAGAGGACAGCCAAAGAGTAAATGGAAATCATCGAGAGAAGCCTACAGAAAGCTCTTGAAGGGGGCTGGAGTAATTTAGATTATTGTTTAGCAAATGTTCACTCTTCTTCCCCCTGCAGTGAGCAGAGCTTGGATCTTTGTTCCTTTGTTGTTGGGTTTGGCCACAGACTAACTTTGACTGATAGGGCATGAGCAGACAGAAACGAGCAATTGTGCAGCATTGCATGCATCCTGGTATTTGATTTGCCAAGTGAAAACAAGCACAGAAGTAATGGGATCTTTTGAAATTGAAGTTGAAGACTAAATAAGTTACAACTTCTATTAAAGAAACTGAAAATTCCTGCTTATCTTGGCTATCCTCCTTTGGTGGCAGTTTTGGAGTTCTGAAGCAGTCTTACTTCTAAAAGCAGGTTTTGCTATATGAGTTTTTGTCACATCTTGGCACATAACATCACATAACTCAGAGGTAATCTTTTCAGGTTCCCTGTGGCCTCCTGAAAGAGTTTTGGAGAAACTTTGGTTTTACTAGAATCATTTTTCTCTATTCTCATCCTCAATATATTTTGAAATCAAAGGACATCATTATGGACTAGATATTTCTGTTCTCCAAACTTCATATATTAAAGCCCTAATCCCTGGTGTGGAAGTATTTGGAAATGGGTCCTCTAAGGAAGTAATTAAGGCTAATGGAGGTCCTAATGGTGGGATCCTGTAGGAGTAAGATCTTTATGAGAGTCTGCTGTGTTCCATTCCCACCACAACCCCCCACCACCACCCCCATCCTCCATCCTGTATGGCACAACAATATCATGTGAGCACACCACAAGAAGCCATCTATAACCCAAGAAACCCAAGAGGGGAACCCTCACCAGACACCAACGCTGATATCACCTCGATCTTAGTCTCCATAACCATGAGAAAATAATTTTTCATTGTTTAAGCTACCCAGTCTATGAGATTTTGTTATGGCAGCCCAAGCAAACTAAATCAGATGCCCTTCTTGTCTCACACTTTGAAAATTTGATTTTCTGGTGGCCAATATTTTAATATCTTTTTAAATTCTTTAATTTTTTTTTAGTTGTAGATGGACACAATACCTTTATTTTATTTATTTATTTGTATGTGGTGCTGTGGATCAAACCCAGTCCCTCACATGTGCTAGGCAAGTGCACTACCACTGAGCCACACCTCCAGCCTAATATTTTAATGTTTTCTATGGATAACAACAATTAGTCACATCTATAAAGGTCTAGAAAGTTCCATTTCTGTAAAAACAAAAATCTCATGAAGTGCTTCTATAGGCATTGAGGCAATTTTAAAGTGGCCAATTTCAATTTAAAAGCTTCAATATCCCAAGTGAGCACATGACACCCCATTCTGACAGTGTGCCAAGATATGCAGGCCATGTATCAGGCAAGGCCTTTTCTTTTTCTTTAGGATGAAGATCATAGACCAGATGAATGGAATTTGCCAAAGATTTATATTTGCACTGTCTGCCTAATAGGCAGATTGAAAAGGAAAGTCTAGTTTATGCTTGGACACGATATCAACAATTTTTTATGCTTCTCACAGTTTCATTAAGATCTTAATAGAAATCAAGAAGACAATTTGATACTCCAGTTTTCAAATCCAAGCATCTAATGACTAGGGACAACTTTTGCTGTCGTTGCCATGATTTGACATATCATTTGATGTAGATAATCATAGAAAGTATGATTGTTCAGAATGAGCTCTGCACTCTAAGGGCCCAACACATTCATAAAATTATCTCCCTTTGTTTGCCCACAGGACATTTTAGTTGCAACCTCTGTAATCAGGAATATAACTGCTCTGGTTTAGATGTCGTTTGTTGGAGGCTTGGTCCTAGGTGTGGTGGTGTTTGGAGCTGATGGAACCTTTAGGAGGAGGAGCTTAGTGGTGATCCTTAGGTCATGAAGAGCCCTGCCCTTGGAAAGGATTAAGGTACTTCTTGTGTAATCCCTTGGTAGTTCTCAGGATAAGGTTGTGAGAACAACCAGAGTCTGACCTACCCAGCTCTCTCTGGATTCCCATTTCAGAGCTAATCACTTGTTCCCACCATTGCTATCCATCATGATGTGATGCAGGTAAGAGGACCCTCACCAAATGCAGGTACCATACCCTAAGCCTCCAAAACTTCTTTTTTTCTCAAATTAGCTGGTCTCAGATATTTCATTATAGTGATTTAAAAAAAAAAAAAAAAAACAGAAAATTTGTACCAAGGAATTGAGTTGTTACCATACCTAAAAATGTGGATCAAGCTTTGGAACTTGTTTATTGGTAGAGTTTGGAAGATTCTGGAGGAGCAGGCCAGGAAAAGCCTAGAATGCTACAAATAATGTTATGGGTAATTCTGGTAAGGGCACAGATGGCAGGACTCCAGGGAAGCAATCTCTGATGGAAATTGGACAAAAGGCTAGCCTTGTTACTTCCTGGCAAAGAACTTGGCTACATTGTGTCCACACCTTTTGACAACTTCAACAGCAGAGCAGGCTGTAGCATGGGTATTGACTGCTTTTAGTTAGACTTGCAGTGAAATTGGAGAGCAAAAAGAAGCAAAGTAGAAAATTTGGAAAACCTACAACCTGACCAGGAAATTAAAAAAAAAAAAATGTGTACAAGAGTCAAGGGTATAGGCAAACTACTTATTGAAGACATTAGTGCAATAAAAAGAAGCCAAGTGCTTTTCAACAGGACAAACGAAAAGATGGCTTCAAAAGCATCTCAGAAATCTTTGAGGCAATTTCTGCCATCACAGGCCCAAAAGCCCACAAGTGCAAATTTGCTTTAGAAATGTTCCAGGGCAGAATTGTTTCAGAGAAATAATGCACTCTATGCAGGTTCACCACCCAGGACCACTTGGAGATTTGTTTCCCTGCATTCAATTGGAGAAGCCTCCTGCAGTTGTGGCTCAAGTTCTCAGGCACAGCTTGTGCTGGCAGAAGACCATGGTGTCATTGTTCACATGATGTTGACTTTGCAGGATGCAAGAGTCATGACAGCTCCCACCAAGATTTCCAAGAAGGACCTGGGAAGGCCTGGAAGAAAACTGCCTGCCAAAGACTCTCCCCACAAAGACAACCTGATGAGGCCGTGCCTAGTAGAGCTGAGGGAGGGGAGCTAATGGGGAGAACCCAGAAATACAGAGATCAATAATGCGCAACAGCCAATAGGGAAAGGCGCCAACATCAGCTTGCAGCCCCAGAGAGCAGCCATGTGGGCAGTGACCAGCAGAGCAGTAGAGGCAGGGATGCTCATGGCCTTAGGGTCTCCAACCCTCCATGCAGGGTGCACAGATATGATCTTGGAATTTGTGATTTAACATTGCCTGACTGGGTTTAGGTTTCAGTCCTGCTTTGAGCCAATTATGCCTTTCAACTTCCCTATTCCTCCTTTTTGGAAACAGGAATGTTTAACCTCTCTCTGTTCTGCCATTATCTTCCAGAAGTATATAACTTGTGTTTTGATTTTACAGGGGCTCAGAGCTAGAAGAGTCTGCCTTGACTTTCAGAAGACTTCAGACTTGGACCTCTGAGTGATGATAGAACAGTTAAGACTTTGGGACTACCAGAGATGAAATGAATTCATTTTGAATTATGAGACAGACATGAACCTTGGCAACCAGGCACAGAATGCTCTGATTTGGATGACATCTGTCTTCCAAAGTTTCATGGGCTGGAAGCTTGGTCCCCAAGGTGGTAGTGGGAGATGATGTGGGTCTATTGGGAGGTCCTTAGGTTGACTAAGGTGCTGGCCTTGGGAAGAGATTAAGGTAGCTCTTGTGGGAGGACTGTTATAAGAGCCTGAGGCCAGGCCACCCTGTCTCCCCAGGGCTTCCTGTTATGTGACATAATGCATAACACTGTGTGCACTTTCTCCATCTCCACCTGCCAGGATGAGACTGAGCTGATGCAGCTACTGTGCCCTGGAACTTCCAGAACTGTGAGCTAAATAAAACTCTTCCCCATAAGCAGTCTGCCTAAGGCACTTCATCGCAGTGACAAAAGGCTGATTAATGCAATAATTTTACTTACTTTCATAAAGCAATCAAGGGAGTGATCCAAACAAGATCAGTGGCCTCTATTTTTGACCAAGCATTGATGTCCTTAGGGGAGGGCAAGGGAAAAACAGAAACACAAACAAAACCACCTTTGATTGATTTTGAGGCATTTGCCTGCCTCGTCCTAGCTTGTGAGATCCAGGCTAAATACGGGCTTTCATATCTCCTTCTCCAGTGTGCTCAATCCCAAATTCTTTCCCATATAGTGTGTAGTAAGCTCTGTTTTGGTTACTCACCTCCCTAATTCAGTTGCATCTCTCCATCTGTCATTAAAGTAAGTCATTTAGCCATTTTTTTTTTTAAAAAACCACAGAGATGCCTGGGTCATGCTGGCAATGATTTGATAATCATTCTTATTTTCATTATCTGAACTCTTTGAAAACGTGGTCATAATATTTATGATGTTCAAAATTAAACCAATGATTGATCTATAGACAAAATTTAAAAAGACTGTTAATGCCATGATTACAACACACCTAAGCCAGACACCCAAGACCCATCAGCTGGGGTGACACTACAATGAATTTTCCATTGCTGTGAACCATAAACCATGGTTCCCAACATCAATGGTCAAGAGAAAAATAAGCATCAGCAGTTACAAAAGGCAGATGAACTATGTCTTATCCTAAACACAGGTCTGCTTTCAACTCCTATTTTTCAGGCAATGTGAGTTCTATATTTACCCTCAATCTTCCCTGCCCATTACCAAAAGCTAGGGTTTTTCAGGTCCCAAGGAAGGGTTTCATGGGACATAGGACTTGCAGTGCTAAAACTGGGACAATAATGAGTAAACTGAGATTGCTGGTCACTGTAGCCTAAAAGAAGCTCAGCAGCTGTATCAGTTATATTCACTTCCAGGATGCATAAATTGAACTAGAGATTGTGTATTCTCGGTGAGCATCCACCAGGCATAATAACACAAAATATTTTCATGTACATGTATTTTAAAAAAAATATTCACAATAGAAAATTACAATTTTCTCTATTTTATAGATGAATTTGCTGAGGCTAAAAATCTAGACTCTGGTACTTATGGACTTGGGGAGAGTAGAACGGACTTCTGCCCGTGACTCTGGTAGGGAGGAACCATGTGTGAGTAAAACAAGGGTCAGACATGCTAGCAAGGAGGACAGAGCTAGATAACTAGCTGGAGAAAAACAACAAATTACAGGGTGATCAGTTAGGGTGTGCCAATTCTGTAAGCCCTCATTGCTACCAGGTGACTCCTTTTGTTCCTGGAAGATCAGGACCTTGTTTTATGAAGAATTACACACCTTAATGGCAGATCAGAGAAAATTCAGATCCCAAGGCACATGAACAGGGACAGGGCCTTAAGTTACTTCACAGCTAGCATGCCATTTTTTACATCCTAATAGATTATGGACACATGTATTTTATATTAAAATAATTAAATTGTTACCTAAAATTTTAGGTACATTTTTAATCTGTTCTTTTTAGATATACATGACAGTAGAGTGTATTTTGACATTTTATACATTCATGGAGTATAACTTCCCATTCTTGTGGTTGTACATGATATGGAGTTACACTGGTTGTTAATTCATATATGAACATAAGAAAATTATGTCTGATTCGTTCTACTCTCTTTCCTATTCCTATTCCCCTTCCCTTCCCTTCATTCCCCTTTGCCCAATCCAATGAACTTCCATTTTTCCCACCCCCCCTGCTTATTGTGTATTAGCATCCACGTATTAGAGAGAACATTTGGCTTTTGTTTTTTGGGGGGGATTGGCTAATTTCACTTAGCATGATAGGCTACATTTCCATCCACTTACCAGCAAATGCCATAATTTCATTCTTCTTTATGGCCAAGTAATATTTCATTTTGTATATATACCACATTTTATTTATCCATTCATCTGTTGAAGGGTACCTAGGTTGGTTCCATAGCTTAGCTATTCTGAATTGAGCTGCTATGAACATTGATGTGGCTGTGTCACTACAGTATGCTGATTTTAAGTCCTTTGGGTATATACTTAGGAGTGGGATAACTGGGTCAAATGGTGGTTCCATTCCAAGTTTTCTGAGGAATATCCATACTGGTTTCCAAAGTGATTGCACCAATTTGCAGTCCCATCAGCAATGTATGAATGTATAAGTACATTTTTTACATTATGTTTCAATATCTTTACCTAAAGTCATTGCTCCAGAAAACAATAATTATGGGCAAGCCATTTAACATATATAAATAAGCCTCTATTCTGCTCAAAGAACTAAAAATTGTGCTTTCCCTTTTCATTTATTGTAAGAAACAAGAAGAACATTTCATACATCGTGTGTTTTTTAAGCTTCCTACTATTTGGGCAATCAAGGATCCAAGCTTAGTAAAGATAAATGAACATGGATAAATGAGCCCTGTCAATAATTGTACTTTTTCTGGAATTCTAACATTAGTTCTCACTTATGAGACAGTCATAGTGCAGCCAGTGAGGATGTTTCACATTTAAAAGCTAATTCTTTGGCCAAGCTCAAAGAGTTAAGATCATCGGTAACCCATTTTTATACTTAGTTATCTTGTTTTTCAAATGTAGACAGTTAGGAAAGTATTGGCTATTTCCATGAATGTTAAGATTGATTTCCTCCTCTATCCACTACAGATCCTACAGACATTAGACTGAAAGGTCTAACTCCACTCACGTTTGACCACCTGCACTTTCCAGCCCTGCTCCTCCTCCTCCTTCTCGCTCGTGTCACATGTGGGCCAGCCCTATACACAGCCTGTGGGCTCCCTCCCTGAGTGGGAAGATCAAACCATGCAAGCCCCAGGGGCACAATGAGAACCCTCACCCCCTCTCTACCCTTAAGTACAATTAAACTTCAAACCACATGCCCTGCCCTGCCCTTCTCTTAAACTGTCTTCACCCAGGCTCTGGTACCTTCCCTGCTCTCCCCAGAAATCCATAATATTTTTAAGTAATAAATTCCCTCATATCCCCTTGGATGTGTGGCATCATGAATTTTGATGCCCAAACTAATTTTGAGTGCATGGATAGGTGAATGGGTTCCAGCCTACCTGGCCGAGTAATCACAACACATACTGAAAACATAAAAGAGTATCATGAACAATCTCATGCCAATAAATTTGACACCTTAGACAACATGAACAAATCATTTGAAAAGCATAATTTGAAAAAAGTGACACAAGAATAATAGAAAATCTGAATATTGTTGAAATATTGAATTTATAACTAAAGCCTCTCTTTGTCAAAAGACATTCTTAATTAGGAGAGTGAACAGGTAAGCTACAGACTGAGATATTCATAATACATTATATGATAAGGGATTTTTTCCAGACAAACAGCTCAATGAGAAAAATCGGACAAAGATTTGAAGAAGCATTTTAAAACATGCAAATAAGCATATGAAAATAGTAATCAACATAGTTAAAATATAAGTTAAAGTTGAAATATATGTTAAAACCACAGTAAGTTTACTACTATACTCCCATCAGAATGTTTGATATTAAAAAGACTAGGAGAGGAATAAAGAAAATGTGATATATATATATATATATATATATATATATATATATATATATATATATATATATTACTCAGCTTTAAAGAAGAATAAAATTATGGCATCCCAGGTAAATGAATGGAGTTGGAGAATATCATGCTAAGTGAAATAAGCCAACCCCCCCCAAAACAAAGGCTGAATGTTTTCACAGATATGCAGATGCTAATTCTGAATAAGGTGGGGGCAGGAGGGCAGAATAGAGTTCTCTTAGGTTAGGTAGAGGGGAGTGAAGGGAGAGGAAGGGAGGGGATATGAGAATAAGAAAGTTAGTAGAATGAAACAGACATTATTATCTTGTGTGTGTATGTGTGTGTGTGTGTGTGTGTGTGTGTATCTGCATGACTGATGTGATTCTACAACATGTACAATCAGGAAAATGAGAAATTATACCCCATCTATGTATGATATATCAAAGTGCATAAATGCATTCTACTGTAATGCACGACTAAAACAAATTAAAAAATTTTAAAAGACTAGCAGAAATGGAGACTGGGAACAACTAAGACTTTCATACATTGCTGTAGGCAGTAAAATTCATTACAGCTATTTTATAAAACTTTTGGCAATGTCTACTAAAACTAAACATATGCCTACTATGACAATTCCACTTACATATATAAATATGTGTGTGCATAAATACACACAAGCACACATTTCCAAGAGATCTGATGGAATAGGTTAGCCAAAAGACATGTAAAACAATGTTCATACTAGCTTTATTCACAGCAGTCCCAAACCTAAAACCACCCAAATATTCACCAACTGGTGTAACAGTCAATGAAGTCACACTCAGCAATGTTTAAGCCTATGCTATGTACAACCACATAAACAAATCTTTTAGACAAATTGCGGTGAAAGCATCCAAACATAAAAGAGTACATACCTAATGATCTTACTGACATGTAGAACAGACTCTAACTATAGCAATAGAAATCATTTCAATGCTTAACCCTTGGGAGGACTTTGATGGTCAAGAAACAAACGTGAGGAAGCCTTCTATGTTATCGTGCTGGGCAAAGGGTACAAGAAAGCTCACTCCCTGTTCCCCTCCACCGAAGACTACTTGCTTACTTTTTTCTCACTTAGCAATATATTATGACCTTTCTATGTCAACAAAGGTAATTCTCTTTCATCAATTTTAAGTTGCTGACATCTCTCTTTAAAAAATAAACACAGTTTCAGTAATCCTGTTCCTGAAAGAGAATGAATGAAGGGTAGCATCAGCTCAATGTTCTTGCTAATGCCTGGTACTTCTCCAAGTTAGGAACTTGTGGCTTAGTCGACTGCTTCCTCTAGGATCTGAAATGAATTCTGAGAACTCAACAGTAATGGATATTCTAAATTTCTCTCATCAGCCATTGACCAGTCTCACCTCCTGCACTGAAAGAATAAAAAAAAAGAAATGCACTAAACTTCCAGGTTGGCAGGCAGCTTTTGACACATTCAAGCAGATCCCAGAATCCCAGGAACAAGAAAGAAATGTGTTAAATGAGAATTTGAAGAAGCGAACAGCGCCACCGTGTGGCCAACATCCCCTATGGAAGTTGTTCTATGCTTTTTTTTTTTTTTTTTTTTTTTCTGAAGGGTTGGTTACCTGGGATTGAACTCTGAAGCACGGGACCACTGAGTAACACACATCCCCAGCCCTATTTTGTATTTTATTTAGAGAAAGGGTCTCACTGAGTTTCTTAGCGTCTAGCTTTTGCTGAGGCTGGCTTAGAACTCACAATCCTCCTGTCTCAGCCTCCTATGCCACTGGGATTACAGGAATACTTCATGCCACCCGCCCATCAGCTGTAGGCCTTGATAATATCCTGGCCTCCCAGGGGTGGAGACAGAACTAAGAGAAATTCAAGATAATGAGTAATTGATCATAATGATGCCACAATCTGTCCCTTAACAAGAATATCTGTGGCTCTGAGTGTTTAGAGCCTCCTATTTTTATAACTAAGCTCTACCTCAACAACCTTTCCAGAGTCTTTTATAGACATTAACCTGAACAAATCCCACTATTTATTGCCAGCTCATCTTTCCATGTGGGATTTGTGAAACTATATTTCTTTCACAGTCCTCACTTCCATCATGTATAGCTTCCTATTTATGGGGTTTCCTGAGCAATGACAGGTAATACTATAGTTTGGGTATTAAATATACCCCAAAGGCCCATGTGTTAAGGCATGGTCCCTAAGGTGGTGCTAATAGGAGGTGGTGGAAGTTTTAAGAAGTGGGGGTCTAGTGGGAGGTCTTGAAGTCACTGGGAGTGTACCCTTAAATAGACTAAGAGACCTCTCCTCACTCTCTTTGCTTCCTGATTAATGAGGTTAGCAGTTTGAGTTGCCACACACTCCCAACATATTGTATTGCCTCACTGTAGGGCCAAAGCAATGAGACCAATTGATCATGGACTGAAATCTCCAAAACTGTGAGCCAAAATAAAGATTTTTCTTTAAGTTAATTATCTCAGATGTTTCATTATAGTAATGGAAAGTTGGATAATATAGAAAATTAGTACTGAGAAGTGGGGCCGTTGCTCTTAACTATATACTGCCAATCATGGAATTGGATTATGGAAGGAAAGAAAGCATAGAATGTTATAAGCAGAGCTTAACAGCTGATCCTAGTAAGGGCTCACAAGACCAAAATGCTGACAGAAATGCAGGTAGTAAAGGTCATGCTGATGAGGTTTCAGAGGGGAATAGGACTCTATTAGGAATTGGATCAGAAGTCACCCTTGTTACACTATGGGAAAACTTTTGTATACATTTTGAACATGCCCTATAACTTGTGGGGGGCTGAACTTAAAGGAAATAAACTGGATTAGGTGGCAGGGGAAATTTCAAGACAGTAAAGCATTCAGGTATGGGTATAACTTACTGATTATAGCCAAATTCATAGTGAAATCAGAAGCAAAGACAATCAGAGCAGAAATATTTGGAAAATTTGCAGCTTGCCAAGAAAGCAGCATGTGTAAAAGTGAAGCCAGGAGGGTGCAGTTGTTAGTGCCCATAAAAAGAAGCCAAGTGCTTTGCACCAGGACAAAGGGAAAGATACCTTGAGGACATCTCACAAACTGACAAAACTACAGCCATTAAGCTCAGAGATACAGAAATGCAAATGTATTTCAGAGACTTTCCAGGCAGTAGGTTTTCAGAAAAGAATCCTGGGATTCCCTGTCTACCTGGCATCATGGGGTAATTTTTGCCCTGGGATTCATTTCCCCATGTTCAGCTAGCACGGCACCTTCAGAAACTGCTTTAACCATGATTCAAATGGGCCCAAGTATAGTTTACACCAATAACAGAACTTGGTGCTATCCATGTGTTGCTAGTTTTGTAGGTATGTAGAATCCAAGAGTTTTGGGTCACAGAGACTTCCACTGGATTTCAAAGGAAACCCTGGGAAGCCAAGCAATATATGGCAAGGTCAGCATCCCTGCAAGAAGCCTCTGATAAGGCAAGGTATGGAGCTGTGGAAGTGAAGCTAAAGCTGTAATGGAGACCCCAAAAAGACAGAGATGCCAACAAGATGCAGTGCCTGCCAAATGAAACTGCAAACAGCGTATAAAACCTAAGATCATGGCCATGTGATGTAAGGAGCAAGGCCATAGTGTATCTCTTGCCACAGTGTACCCTGGATGCTGGACAAAGAATTTTAGGATTCAGTGTTTGCTCTGCTGGGCTTCAGTCTTGCTTCAGGCTATTCTCTTCTTACTATTTTCCTAAACTTCTATTTTGGAATAGGAATGTTTACCTTATGCCTATCACACAATTGAATCTTAGAAGCATGAATTTGTTTTATTTCTTACAGTAACTCACTAAACTCACAAATTTTGCCTTGAGTCTCAAAGGAGACTTTGTACTTGGAATTTTGAGCAATGCTGGAAGAGTTAAGACTTTGGGGACTCTTGGGAATAAATTGAATGCATTTTGCATTGTGAGATGGACATAAAATTGTGGGTCCGGGGGCAGAATATTATCATTTGGATCTTGATTGTTCCCAACAGGTCCATGTGTTATAGATTTGGTCTCAGGGTGGCCCCATTGGGAGGTAGTTCTCAGAACTTTTAAGAATTGGGTCCTAGTGGAAGACCTTTAGATCTCTGAGGGTATGCCCTCAAAGGGGATTGTGGGGCCTGGTCCCTTCCTCTTTCTCTGTGGTCCCTGGTTTTGCTCCACCATGCACTCCCATCATGATGAGATAGCCTTACCACAGGCCCAGGGCAATAAGCCAAACAATTATGGACTGAACCTCCAAATATATAAGCCAAAATAAACCTTTTCTAAGTTAAGTATCTCAAGTATTTTGTTACAGAAATGAAAGCTAACTAACCCTATGTATGTGTTGGGGTAGGGGACTATATGGGAAATCTCTCTCAATTTTGTTTTGAACCCAAAACTTCTCTAAAAAACAAAATAAAGTTTGGTTGGAAGGTAATACAGGAATGTATTAAAGTTAGTACTGAATTAGTATGGGTGCACACCAGATTAACATTTTAAAAAATTTTTTTGCCCTTTTAAAATTATAAAGTATGTATATTATAGGTTATGAAGCATATATATATATATATATATATATATATATATATATATTATAATCATTCAGAAAAGTACAGAGGTTGTTGAATAAATGTATTTGAAGAAGATTCTCTGATGGGTAATAGTCTGATCAGACATTTAAAAATCTCCAAGCAACTAATATAGTAGCTTAACATACTGATAGGAAGGAAAAAATATTTAGTGATTAATGTGCAAAATAGCCTGAAAATTAAGCCTATTATATTTTTTATTTAAATACTTCATTGCAGGGCTATCATAAACCACACATCTTAGAATAGTTATTTACTGTTATGGAAATACCTTCAGAAACTTAAAAACACTTTAAATTGAATTATGTTTTAAAAACATAGCATAACATAGAAAATTAGTAGGTATTATTTCTCTGGAGGTTAGCAATGGAATTTTAAACATTGTATTAAAGATCTTAAAATCTTAAGCAAAATTTTAAGAATTTATGTTCATTTAAAAAGGGACATAACATGAGCAGAAAACTTTCACATTAGGAATTAAGTCAGTAAACTAATATAGCAAAATTTTCAACCTTAGTAATCATAGTAAAGGATCACAAATAAAACAAGTAGCATTTTATACCAATAATTTTTAAGTTTAGTTTTTAATACTGCTGATAAGATTGAAATCCAGTACTAACCTCAGACATTTCTGATAGCAAAGTAATTTGAACAATCTTTTAAAAAGGCATAGGCAGCATGTTTTTAAAATATACCATTATTACTCCCTTGGATTTGGTTAATCTCATTCTTGGGAATGGATTTCAAGAAAATCATGCAAAAGAAGGGGGAAAAATATTCATGACATGGTCAAAGCAACATTATTTACAACAGCTCACCACTATGGTTTGAATGTGTGTGGTGTCTCCCAGAGGTCTATATTAAAGGCTTGGTCCCCAGGGTGGCGCCATTGGTTGGGTGATAGAACCTTTAGTAGGCCAAGGTCTAGTAAGAGTCTTTGGGTCATTGGAATCATGCCCAAAGGGAATTGCAGGGCCTGGACTCTGTCTCTCTGCTCCTGGTTCAAGATAACATCATTTGTTCCCACCACCGCCTCCTCCGTGCACCATGAGGCAATGCAGTCAAGAGGTGCCCCTCACCAAACCTGCACTATATCATTTGAACTTTGAACCTCCAAAATTGTGAGCTAAACAAAACTTCTTGCTTTACAAAGTTAGTTGCCTCCGGTTTTCATTGTAGTAACACAAAGCTGACTAATAGGCTTATGAATGGAAATTTCTTAATGCCCAAATCAATGAACTTGAATAAAAATGATCTACCATCTACTGGATGGATAAAAGAGGGGAAATATGAATAAGACACTTGTGAACTAAATAAGCCTTTCCTCAGAAAAGAAAAAAAAAAAGACAACTGTCTCTACCCTAACAAGAATTCACAATTTGGAGAAGGAAATATAGAAGGGTACTTCCACTCAGAAGCAGAAATTATGAAGATCATAGAGAATTGAAAAAAGGAAAGAAACTTATAATAATAAAAATGAAAGCAAAGCATATCATTTTATCTGTTATGATTCAATTTTTGGCACACAGACATGGGCTAACAATCAACACAGAAAAAATTAAAATGGGGATCTACTAGGATAGTAGGATTCAATATAAATTTTTAAATTTAAAGTAGTTAATAACTAGCCTGTGCAATACTATGATAGATTTTCATTGTCCTATAATAATATTCATAATGTGAACAAACTGAATTATGTAGGCTACATAATGCCAGTGTCATAATCAAATGAAACTTGAGATCCAAGTATATTGCTTAAAATTAATTCAATTTAAATAAGTCCAAGTGGTTATCATATTTTTGGCACATCTGCCTATCTCACCAATTGACTGTGTTAAATACACAATCTGATCCTCACACATTCATTTATATACCATCAGTTTCCAACCAACACAGTTCTCTGATCCTCTTCCTCACCAGCGTACTGTGATCAAGCCTACGATTGCTCTTTCCAAGCCTTCTCTCTTACCCCTGTTTTTCTTTAAATATCTGATCTTTAACCAGAAAGGCCCTTGAGTAAGATACCAGCCATTCCCAATCATGAGCGTAGAAAAACAGAGGCTGGAGCTGGCCTCTACATATATGTGAGACTGGATTACAGGTGGTCCTTCAGGTGTGAAGGGACAGGCATGAAAAAGAGAAGTTTGGGACTCCTGATCTCAAAGATCCTGGTTTAGGATACAAAGCACCAATACAGTATATGAATAAGGGAGGTGATACAACCCTGATCACAAGTGTAAATCCTGGGGTCATTCTGTGGGCTTAAATTCTGACCCCTCAATAAGTCCCAGTGTAACCATCCATAAAATGCTGACAATAATAACCCTTTACCTCATACTTATTGTAGAACTGAGATAAAGCATGTAAAGTCCATAACCTAGTACCTGCTCCATGATAAGTACTTAACACATGGTTGTTTCTATTATGTTGAGAAGAGGACTTCCTGGACATTTCTGTTCTCTATAACAGGTCACTGCTCACATAAGGGAGGCATCAAAATATCATATGAATCTGTAGCAAAGGGCAGGCCATGCCAGCAATTTGTTCTGAGTTTTCTCAACAAGCTGCTTTCACACCTCCCCTCTGCCTGTTAAGCACTACACACAAGGATACTCAAGGCTGCCAGTAGCAGGCAGTTATGTCGACATGTGAGATTTCAGCCACCTGATCAAATTAGTCACTTCAGGAGGCTCCCAGATGGAAGGTTCTTAAACCAACTTTGCCTTGACCTACTCTAAAGTAGACATTTTTTTACAGCACCCCCTTCACAATACAAAATTATTTTAAGCCTATACCTCTACTACAGCGCAACAATCTGGGAGATACATATTAAACAGGTGAGGGCTGGGGCTATAGCTCAGTTGGTAGAGTGCTTGCCTAGCACATGTGAGGCCCTGGGTTTGATCCTCAGCACCACATAAAAATGAAATAAAGGTATTGTGTCCATCTACTATAATAAACATCTTTTAAAAATTATACAGTTGACCTAAAATGCAGTTACACAATCCGAGTAAGCATAGGTCTTATTCAAGAAGGGTTCTTGCTGGTTACAGGCATCCCTGAGAATTTTAGACTATAGCCCAGCTCCTAATTCCAGAGCTCTTACCCAATGACACTATTTCTCTCTACAGGCCTAACGGAGTTCCCTTTAACCCTCAGAACCCAAGAAAAGCAATGCTTTTGCCCCCAAGGTACTCTTGACTATAGGGCAAATCAATTCTTCTCAATTGTTCAATGCACTAACCCTGGTAGGATCCTGATTTGACCCATTAAGGCACAGTCAAATGTCCTACAATTAAAAGGTGATTTGTGGGTTGGTGTCCTCTGTAGACTGTTTTTTTATGAATTCATCAGTGCAAAAATTAAATGTTTAAATTTTTATACAGCAACCTGACATTACCAAGATATCCAAACTGAAGATCATTGGACTCATCTCACACAGGGTTTATAACACATGTTGTTTAAACATGTGATTAGTCCTATGTAACATACTGTATGCTAGACATGTACAAAAGAAAAATTTCTCTATGAAAGATCAGCAGTGGGAGGAGGGGATTAATCCTTAATTACAGGTAGTCTGAGAAGCACTGTTTTAATCTCTTAATTCAATTTTCCAAAGCCAATCCAGAAAAATCTTATTTAACACATTAGCAATCTTTTTTATTTTCAAAAAGTTTAAAAAACATGAATGGCAAGGTAAAGGGTCAGCAATATAGCATGTCCATCTTTTAATTTTTCAATGAAAGACATTTTTGAACTACAGTAAATAACCAAAGGCTACAATTCTCATAATTATTCATAAAAACAAATTTAATGTAAAAACAAGAAAGCATAAGTTTCTGACAACTGTAAGTTATCTTATGTGGACATGTACAGCTATGTCTGAAGCATTTTATCTGTGTTTTTGTCGTTATCTCCCTTTGAATTAGTGGAAACACTCATAGACTATTATTAGACTCACATTTAGGAACTGCTGGTCTATTAAGCTTTCCTGGTCCCTATTTCACCCACCCTTAATTCTTACCATGCTACCAATGACCTTGCTAGAACACAAATCAATCATACATATAGCCCTACTTCAAACCCAACTGGCTTCCCTTGGCAAGAATGAAGTTCAGTTTCCTTAGCCTAATACATGAGTTTCTCAGTGATTTAGGTGCTGTTTACTTCTCCAACATTCATTCATAAGGTAACCCCCAGCAACACACTAAACATTTTCAGTTCCCAGAATGTTTGGATGGCCTCAGACATAAGGCATTTCATATAGGCTGGCAATTACAAATAAATGAGATTGACAGAATCCAGTTGGTCCCAATTTAATATGCTGGGATGCTTATGAGAGCTCAGGCCCCTTTATCTCCTCTCTGACCTGGTCATTTTCCTCTCCATCTCAAAAACAGATTTCAAGGACCAATTCCCTTTTTGCCAACTACCTAGAAATACTCATGGATTCAATTAACAAGTATCACTTGCAATGTAGTTACCACATAACTACATTTTTTTTCTGATGCTTGGAAAAAAATCTGAATTATGAGGGCAACATCAGATTTATGGAAAATTTAAATACCTCATACCTGCAGATGTGTTTCATGCTGAGAACTAACATTAATATTTCTTTCTGATTTCTTTTGTAGATAGCTTCTATATTCTATGGGAAGTTTCTGATTAACTATTTCCTTCTCAGGATCTTTTTTATCTTTTTTTTTAAAGAGAGAGAGAGAATTTTTTTTTAATATTTATTTTTTAGTTTTCGGCGGACACAACATCTTTGTTTGTATGTGGTGCTGAGGATAGAACCCGGGCCGCACGCATGCCAGGCAAGCACGCTACTGCTTGAGCCACATCCCCAGCCCCTTTCTTATCTTTTTAATTGTTTTTATTTTTTTAAATACATGACAGAGAATGCATCACAATTCTTATTACACATACAGAACACAATTTTTCATATCTCTGTTTGTATATAAAGTATGTTCACACAAATTCATGTCTTCATACATGTACTTTGGATAATGATGTCCATCACATTATACCATCATTGTTAACTCCCTGCCCCCTCCCTTTCCCTCCCACCCCTCTTCCCTATCTAAAGTTTGTATATTCCTCCCATGCTCCCTCTCCCTACCCCACTATAAGTCAGTCACCTTATATCAAAGAAAACATTCACCCTAACCTAAATAGACATGTGGTCATAAATACAGTTATCTCATGCTATACAAAGATGCCAAAAACACATATTGGAGAACAGATAGCCTCTTCAACAAATGGTGCTGGGAAAACTGGAAATCCATATGCAGCAAAATGAAACTAAACCCGTCTCTCACCATGCACAAAGATCAACTCAAAGTGGATCAATGACCTAGGAATTACACCAGAAACCCTAAGCCTAATAGAAGAAAAAGTAGGCCTAAATGTTCATCATGTCGCATTAAGCCCCGACTTCCTTAATAAGACTCCTAAAGCACAAGAAATAAAATCAGGAATCAATAAATGGGATGGATTCAAACTAAAAAGCTTCTTCTCAGCAAAAAAAAAAAAAAAAAAAAAAAAAAACAATCAATGAAGTGAACAGATAGCCAACATTTGGGGAGCAAATTTTTGCCACACGCACATGAGACAGAGCACTAATCTCCAGGATATATAAAGAACTAAAAGTCTTAACACCAAAAAAACCAAACTACCCAATGGGCTAAGGAGCAGAACAGATACTTCTCAGAAGAAGATATACAACTAATCAACAAATATATGAAAAAATGTTTAAATCTCTAGTATTAAAGAATTGAAAATCAAAACTACGATTTCATATCACTCCAATCAGAATGGCAGTTTTCAAGAATACAAACAATAAGTGTTGGCAAGGATATGGGGGAAAGGCACACACATACATTGCTGGTAGGACTGCAAATTGATGCAGCCAATCTGGAAAACCATATGGAGATTCCTTAGAAAACTTGGAATGGAACCACCATTTGACCCAGCTATCCCACTCCTTGGTCTATACCCTAAAGACTTTAAAACAGCATACTACAGTAATGCAGCCACATCAATGTTCATAGCAGCACAAATCACAATAGCCAAACTGTGGAACCAACCTAGATGCCCTTCAATAGATGAATGGATAAAGAAACTGTGGTACATATACACAATGGAATATTACTCAGCAATAAGAGAATAAAATTATTCATTTTCAGGTAAATGAATGGGGTTTTTGGAAAATATGCTAAGTGAATTAAGTCCAAAAAAAATCAGAGGCCGAATGTTTTCTCTGATAAGTGGATGCTAATTCATACTGGGGGCGGGGCATGGAATGGATGGAGAAACTTTGGATGGGGCAAAGGGGAGAGGCAGTTAGGGCATGAGGGTAGGAAAATGGTGGAATGAAATAGACATCATTACCCTAGGTACATGTATGATTGCACAAGTGGAGTGACCCTACTTTGGTAAACTAGAGAAGTCAAAAATTGTGCTCCGTTTGTATACAATGAATCCAAGAGCATTCTGCTGTCATGTATAACTGATTAGAAAAAAATAAATAAATTTAAAAAGAATTTAAAAATAAATAAAATAAAATAAAGGTATTGCATCACATAAAACCCTGTAAGACCTCAGGGTCTTATTTTCTTCCTATCCTCCTTAAATCAGAAGATAGTTTCTATCATTTTAGTAATAAATGTCACATGGAATTTGAAAATGGATTCTTCAGGGAGAGGGACTTAAAGTTAAGTTGATCACCAACTGTAGGGCATGACTTGCTGCCCACTTCGTGGTCTTGGGGCCACACATGTGGCTGGGATGGCGCCTGGCGATCAGCCAGGGGGCGGTGCTGTGGGTGGTGACCGAAAAGGCGGACCACCTCCAGGATAGGTCCAGGACTCTTCTGCCCTCGGGGACAGTTCCTGCCTTCCCTTACGGACTATGGGATGGGTGTATACGTGAACTCGCTCCGCCCCTCTGACCTTTATCCTGATTGGCTCCTGTGCAGTATATAAGCTGTGTGTACTTCCTCAATAAATAAGATCCTGCTTCAACTCTTCTCCTTGGCATGTCTGCGAGGGAGGGCTGGGTGCAGGCCGCCAGTCGACCTTTAACTTTCTTGGCTTGTCCTGGTCGGGGCATGCTTTCCCCACTTCTCCCGCTGGTCAGGAGGAGACAGGGGGGCTAAAAACCCCAACATCCAACAGCTAAGAATTTAATCAATAATGCCTATGTAATGAAGCCCCATTAAAACTAAAAAGTTCAGGGTCCAGAGAGCTTCTGGAATGCTGAGCATCTGGAAGTACTTAGCCAGGAATCTTCTCATCTTTACCCTTATACCTTGGCCTGTGCATCTCTTTCATCCAGCCATTTATCTATTTTGTAGTTTTGTTTTCTTGGGTTTTGGGAAATGGAACCCAGAGCTTTGTACATGCTAAGCAAGCACTCTACCATTGAGCTATATCCCCAGTTTTTACTGTTGGCCTTTAACTTGCAATCCTCCTGACTCAGACTCTCAAATAGCTGGGAATTTTGTAATAACCTTTAAAATAAAGTGGTAAACATGTGTCCTTGACTTCCAAGATGTCCTTGCAAATTAATGAAACCTGAGAAGAAAAATATGTGAACCCTGATTCAGAGCCACTCAGGCAGAAGTATAGGTGATAAACCATTGTCATTGATGTCTGAAGTAGGAGGCAGTCTTGAGGGACTACACCCTTAACCTGTGGGATCTGATTCTATTCCATCCTCTGCATTGTGGTATATTTAGCATCATCTTTGACCTTTCACCAATAGATGCCAGAAGCAGGCCACCACCAATTGTGACAACAAAAAATGTCTAAAAAATGCCAAATGTCCCTTTGATAGGGAAGCAAAATTACCTCCCATTGAGAACCACTGGCCTATACAAATACATTCACTCATTCTATGAAAGAGAAAGACATGATTGAGAATTTGAAAGAAAAGGAGGGTTGAAGTTAACCTAAGGGGGAGATGGAAGGGAGAGAAAACCAAATCATTGATTAAACAAATTAGTAATACAGTTTTGAATATGTACCTATGAAATTTGGATTTTGTTTTACAAGTAACAGAAAACCATTAAAGGATTTTTAGAATGGGAGTGATACGATTGGATTGCCATTTTAAGAATGGCAATTCTTATACATATGGAGAAAGTAGCATCCTGGGAGTCAAGGAAAGACATTTTCAGGGTGTGTAAGTAATCAACAGAGATAAAGACCATAGAGAAGGTGGAGCCAAAGAAGCCAGTTGTGCTAGTAACCTTAGCTTAGGGAGTTTAGTGGAAGTGGAAGTCAATCTCTATGGGTTAAGAAATGAGGGGTAGAAAAGAAATGGAGAAGAAGTATAGCTAACAACTAGTCCAAAGGACAACTCCACTTTGAGGGGCAGGAGGAGCATGTGGACCCAATGTAGGTGGAGTCAGCATCAAGGCTTTATGGACAGATGTGTATGCTGTGCGTTGATTTTCAGTGTCTATATTTACATCATCACTCATGCTTCCATCTGGTATTTCGGTCACTTTTTTCAGAATGCCTTTCATTTTATGCATCCTGGCTTGTTTATTTTTAATCTCATTTACCATAAATTTCCAGCATGCACACCTCCCTCTTTTTCTCATGGCCCATTCATACAGATTGGCATGTTTTCAAAGGAACATCAGGTAATCTGATCTGCCACACCTAGGGCAGATATTTCAGGGATCACAGCTCTATTTGCACGAAGATTTCTTCAGCCTCCTAGAAAAATAATAATGTATATTTGAGGCCTGGCAGTTAGATTCCATGCATTCAGAATGAATAATTTCTCAAACAGAAGGAGGCAGAGCCAAAAACTATGTCAGTCTCCCAGGATACTCCTGATGGGCAGAAAACTCATTCCAAGATAAAAGAAACCTATAGAGGAGGACACTTCCCAAGACTCCAGTTGCTTTCTAATTAACAAACTTACTTTCTGACTTCTTCTTACACGTCAATTCTTTCTTCTTTCTTTTTACTAGCAATAGAATTAAAATCCATTTGTTATATATCACCTGAAAACAAATGAATAAATTTTTACTAAATTTAGTGGGTACAATATGGTAAAAATCAGAAGGAACTGGGTCTTAAGCTCCATTCATTCTGGATACTATAGTTCTGATTGGACTGGACATGCTGGAATGAGGGTGGGCTGAGAAATACCACTGCTCAACTCTAACGTGTGTATCACTTGAACCAGACACAGACAGCCTTTCTTTAGGGAAAAAAAATATGAAGAAAAAATGATTAAAGCCAGTTTTTTTTCTTTTGTTGCTAAAATAAGAAAGTAACTTTTCACTCTATAAAAGCAACTTTCAACTCAACCACAGAGATGACTTTGAGCCTTATAGGCTCTGTCACGAGGTATGAACTCAGCAATAATAACTAAGTACCTAGCAGATCTCAACCTAACACCTTGTTATTCCACAATGATCTGACTTAACATAGAAGTGAATGTGGTTAAAAAAAATTACATAGAGCAAGTTAGGAAGATAGGAAGCTATGTACTAAAGAATCTGGGAATGAGTATGTTTTCATCAAATTTGGAAGGAATGTTATGGAGTGACTTAAAAGATCAGTTAGGTGGTATTTATGAAATCAACTTTAGGACACAAAAGTCACCTTATTCACTCAACCTCTGTGCAACTGAGATAAAAATAAGTAGCTTGTATTACTACTAAAATAAGGGGGGGAATGCAATAGTAAGGGGCTGTATGATAAAACAGAGCTTACAAATAAAAGTCTGTTACAAATGACAGAAAACTCAATCTAACTAGCTATTTATTTATTTATTCTTTACTTTTAGGTGGACACCATATCTTTATTTTACATTTATGTGGTGCTGAGGATCGAACCCAGTGCCTCGTGCATGCTAGGTGAGCATTCTACCACTGAGCCACAACCCTAGCCCCTCAATCTATCTACAAAATATTTTTATCAGCTCATATAGCTAAAAAGTTTAGAAGTAGGTCTGCTTCAGGCCATGCTTGACCTAGTGGCTCAAACAATGTTGGCAAGGAACTAGTTTCCCCGTTTTGCCACTGTTCTCTTTGGCATTAGCTTTATCCACAGGCTCTACGAGGTATCATCTGGAAGTTCTAGAATCTCCCCTTTTCATAGAAAAAAAAAATAGTTGCTAGGGTCCCAGGCCTAACATTTTCTTATATGACACACAAGGGACAGAGAATCTCTTTTGGTAGCTTTCAAAGATGAAAAAGTCTTTCTTCCAGAAGACTCAGTAAATATCTCATGCCACACTAGCTTTGTGGCCAAAGGGACGGGAAAGCTGACTGACAAGCTAAACAGGGTTGTGACATGAAACTCATGAAACTGTGGGTGGATCCAAACCACCTCGCTGAGAACGGATACCTTCCCAAAGAATATTTGGGTTACTCTTGCCAGAAAGAAGTTGAACAGATGATAGAAAACAAGTCAGAGATGACAATTACAGAGTCCTAACTGAAAGCCTCAAAGGCAGATGCTCAGAACTGCAGACATGAATTTGCAATTGAGTTGCTTCTAACACAGGCAACTTTTAACTGGCTACAGCTTGCAATATAGCAGGAACTTATTCATTCCCCTAGGGAATTCTGGGTAGGTTAGCTACTTTTCAGTATTCTATTTCCATACATCCACATTTTCTAATCCTATATTTTTTTAATTTGAAGACAAAATTTTACCATAATAAATTTTATGTTTTTTAATATATTATTATTGTAACTTATCAGAAAATGTTAATTTCCACTGTTTATATTTCTCCAAAATTTAGGAACTAGGTATTAATATTTTTTTCATCTTCTGACTTTTACATGTTTAGAAAGTGTCATTACAAATTACATCTTTCATGATAGGAACTTAGGGCTTCTAAGTGCCTGCCTATAGGCCTCTGGTAAGGAAAAAAACAGTTGGAACTCTCCTAGTAGGGGCCACCCATTTCTACATGCATCTTCCTAATCCTTTAGAATACCTATCTTTTGCTGTATTTTGGTACTTCTCATTATGTTACTTATGAATCTTGCCACCCAACCACTCAACCTACAAACATTTCCATCTTTGAGCAATGGCATTCCTAGGGTTGATCACCTTCCCTGATGCTCCTTGGTAGGTCCAAACTGTTCCTTCTCTTGCATGATTCTACTTCCTCAGGCTTCTGATGCGTAAACTCTCTTTCCAATTTTTAAGATACTGACCTCATCCAGCACATATTCATCATTCTGACTTTGGGAGCTTATGAATATTTAGGGTTTCGACCATCATCTCCTAGCAGACCTTGTCCATGTATCAACCCTATTTCAACTGCTGCCTGTAGTGTTGTCAACACCTCAGGGCTGCCCTTTCTTAGCATCCCTTGCTGGTACCTCCCTCTATCCAGCTCCCCAAATACTGAATTGATATTCCATAGCTCTCTATCCTGGGGTCTTGGTATCTTGCTACATCTTGAAGGCAGCACTGTGTAGAACTTTCTGCAATGATGAAAGCCTTCTAAATCCATGCTACATAATAAGATGGCTACATATGGTATGCTTGAAAGGTGGCCACATATGATATGCTTGAAATGTGTATAAAGGAACTGCATTTAAAAATTTTAAATAGCCACATGTGGCTAGTGGTTTCTGCATTGGACAGTACAGCTCTAGATTTTATAAATTTCTTCCCATCCTCCAGGGGATTTTGTTCATTGCTTCCCATCCTTTAGGTCTCCTGCTCATTTGATATCTCCCAAATAAACAGCTTTAGTCATGGCTAACATGGTGTTCTAGCCCATAATATACAATGGCCAACTTGAATATCTCACCCATATCTCAAATGTGTTAATCCAAAATAAGGGTTATTGACTTCTCCCTTCCCGAGCCTATTCCTCTTCTAGTATCATCCATTACAATCAATTGTTCACTCACTTTTTCAAATCAGAAAACTATCCCTGACCCCTCTTAGTCCATTACTCCTTGTATTGAATGCATCTGCACATTATGGCTTTATTTCCAAAATATATCCACCTACTTCTGTCTCCACTACCACCAGTCTCTCTGGGCCATCATCCTTTCCAACCGGGGCTACTACAGTCCCCAACATAATATCTCCTTCCATTCTTGTCCTTTTACAAATCATTTCTATGTAGCAGAGTGACCATCTTAAAGCATGACTCAAAATATCACTCTTCCATTGGATGGCTTCTTTTCATTCAAAGAAAAATAATATTCTGGCCTGCCTAATTCCCTCCAAACCCAATTTGTGCCATACACCTTTCATTGTTATACCATATCTAAAAATCTTTTGTGTGTGTGTGTGTGGGGGGTAGTGTGTTTATTTGAACCCAGGGCCTTGCAAATGCAAAGCATATGCTCTACACTGAGCTATATCCCCAGCCCCTCTTTTGGTTTCTTGAACATACCAAGCTCCTCATACAGCAGGGAGTCTTCACAGCTGTTCCCTCTGCCTGCTGTTCTTCCTGTTCTTAAGAGGCTCTTTCTCACATATCTTCCATTCTTGTCCTTTTACAAATCATTTCTACATAGAAATCATAGAAATGATTTCTATGTAGAAAGTGCTCTCATATTCTTGGTTTTAATGTTACCTCTTAGGATAGGCCTTCACTGATCACCTATATCAAGTGGGCCCCTCCCATCAGTCCATCTCAGTACCTTGCTCATTTTCTTCATCACATTTAGACTTTTAATAATTTTGTCTAATTATCCTGAAGGGGTACTCTCTCCCATTAGGTTAAATGTTCCAGGAAGGCAGGAACAGGTCTGACATATTTAAAAAGCACCTGACAGCGTGCTTTTCACACAAGTAGTTTCCCAAATAATATTTGCATACAACTTCCCACTGTTCACATCAGTCATTTCCATTTCTTGGTTCCATGTGGTACACAAGTTTTACTGCTTATTAGATGTTACCCAAGCTGGGCTACCCTGGAAAAAGTTCACTTTATTAAATGACATTAGGTTTCAGCAATCAGGAACTCTAAAGTTACGAATATTTGTGACTTTTCAGGAAGCAGAAGTTTGGGGCAGGCAGGCCCACGGTTTCTCTTCCTTGCTCCCTGGTCAAAAAAATGGGATGCCTCAGCAACAGTGAAGCAAACTGCACCATCCACAAAAAGTGGTTCTACAGGTGAAGAGTCTCGTGTTTCAAATCTGTTTGGATCAACGTTCTCTGCTGAACAAGGCCTTTCATCCTCTCAACCTTTAAGGTGGTTAGGGCCACTTTCTAACATCCTGTATCTTTCACAGTACTGGCAGTTTGTATTCTCCTTCTAAAATGTTGAAATCAGACTCCTGATTTCAAAAGGAGTTAATTTTAGGCTTCCTTACTTTCCTGCATAGAATCTATGTATTCCTAGCATTTGTTTTCTCTGATCCTGGGCCTAGGAAGAATTTAACTCTGATACCAAGACATTGGGTTATATGGGAATTTTTCAACTGCTAACTGAAGGATGTTACCTAACAGAGCATTAACCACCACCAGAGTAACCACTATCCCCTACCCTTGGTGATGGCCCCATGACTTATTTTAGGATATGGACTATCATAGTGATGAGTAGGGGACAGCCTGGGAGATTTAGGATAATAGAGCAGTAAAGGGTTTTAACTCTACATATTTTTATGAAAAAAAAAAAAATCTTTACGGGGTTTATGTTTTCCCAATCCTAGAGTGCTGTCTCATAACACAGGGCAATGTGGTCTCTCAGCATTGCACAACATGAACCCCTCTCTGCTGCTTTCCCTAAGTTACCCTGAGACCTCCAGAAGGACCACAACTTCAGAGTAAGGGAAGGTCCTGAAGTTGGCAAATGTGACCTATATCAAATAAGGTTTTCTGTGAGGAAGACTTATGAAAAGCAATATTAAAATTTGCATATACAGAAAATCTCCAAAAAGATTCACAACCTATAAAAGTGATTGCTTCTGGGGAGAACTGGGAGACAAATGACAAGAAAATTTACTTTTCACTGAGCATCCTTCAGAACTCTTTTTTTTTTTTTTTAAATCATGAGCATGCTCTATCTAATATTAAAAAAATAAGCTTAAAACTTGAGAAACAAAAGAAATGCAATATTGGTCTTCATAGAGTTATTCAGATGGAGTCAAAACTAAGAGACATGATACTGTTTGAAAAACATGAGATAGCATATAATTAGATACTAACTTGGGTGGCACTGGTTACAAGTAGAAGAGGAAGAAAGGTCTGCTTAATTGAGTAGGTGCTCAATCAAGTGGTGCTTCATATAAACACAGCAGTACAGAGGATCTAGACTTGCTAGAGTGGTATCTGTTCAAGATAATACTGGCTATTAGGGTTATAGCAAATTGTAGAAGGGCATCTTACTTGTCTCTGGGGCTCCTATAGCCTATAAATTATAAGCAAGGATCACCAATATGCATCTCTAATGTTCAAGAATGTGAGAGGTCCAACAGTTATAGGGTTTCTCTTTAGCATGGCGCCTTTGGTGCTTAATCAAGACAGAATTCTGACTGAAGGCCTTCCCACAGTCATTACACTTATAGGGTCTTTCCCCAGTATGGATCCTTTGATGTCGGATAAGGTGTGCCTTGCAAATGAAGCTTTTCCCACAGTCAGTACATTCATGAGGCTTCTCTCCAGTGTGGACCCTCTGATGCTGTGCAAGATCAGAGTTCCACATGAATCCTTTCCCACAATCTTTGCATTCATAAGGCTTCTCCCCAGTGTGGATTCTCTGATGCCTAAGAAGAGCTGGGTTTCGAGTAAAGCTTTTCCCACACTCCTTACATGTGTATGGTTTCTCCCCAGTGTGGATTCGCAGATGTTGTATAAGACTTGTGTTCTGACTAAAACCCTTCCCACATTCCTTACATTCAAAGGGTTTTTCTCCAGTATGTATTCTCTGATGCCTAATCAGGTTTGACTTCCAAACAAAGGCTTTGGCACATTCTTGACATTCATAGGGTTTCACCCCACTGTGAATTCTCTGATGTGCAATGCAATGAGATCTAAAACTGAAAGCCTTTCCACATTCCTTACATCCATAGACCTTGTCTCCATTATGAGTTCTTTGATGTTGACCAAAGTCTTCATTTTGATCAAAACATTTGCCACATTCTTCACATATGTAGAATACCTGCTCATTTAGAATTTTCTGATGCATCCTGAGGTAGTTACTAACATCAGTATTCTCTGAACCCTCTTCTACTGAGACCATCTCATCCTTGACAATCACTTCTACAATGTCATTTGTAGTGTTTTCCAAATTTCTCCTACTGGAGTAGCTAAGCCATCTCCTTAACCTGCTTTTCTCCTCTTCACAGGTTTTTCCAAAGGAGAAATCCTGGGAGCCATACCACCGGGATCCACTTGATGGCACCATGAGGTCCTGTGTCTCCTCAAAAACTTCCTCTTTCAGAATAAAATCTTCTTTCTCACTCTTCAACATGTTCTCTGAAAGAAGAAATCAGAGCTGCAAATATCATTACCTATAATAGTGACAAAGGTCACTAAGTCATATAAATATATCCCTGTCTCTCCAAGGTCACCCCTTGTCTCGATGGCCCCATCTTAGCCAAAAATGACAAAAATAGGGCTAACACATGAAAAGCAACCAAAAGTAAAAGGTGGAAACTAGATAGATTCCTCAGGGACTGTAATTCCACAAAACCAAGCTAAGCCATAAAACCCCAATCCATGACTATTTAATTAATTGAGCTTATCCTATTAAAATGTGGAAGCTTGGTCTTAAGTTTCCTCTTAATAAATTGGTTGATGTGAAAATTTTGGAAAGTCATTTATTTAGAACATGAATGGCAAAATGGGTTTTTTTTTTTGGGGGGGGGGGTATTGGGGATTGAACTCAGGGGCACTAAAGCACTGAGCCACTTCCTCAGCCCTATTTTCTATTTTATTTAGATTCAGGTCTCACTGAGTTGCTTAGTGCCTCACTTTTGCTGGGGCTGGCTTTGAAATAAAGATCCTCCTTCTTCAGCCTCCTGAGCTGCTGGGATTACAGGCATGCATCACTGTGCACAGCCAAAATGGGCTTTTAATATTTTAAAAAGAAAAGACAGAGGAAACTCTATGACTGAAAGAAAAATGCTCATTTCCTTCTCTCTTACCAGTATAAATTAGGCCTGGACTCTCTACTGGTAGTTTCAAGTTCAGTGGCTCTTCCAGCTGCTCAAGATGGGAGATCCCAGCAGGCTTTAGAAATGGATATCCTGCCAGGGGCAAGGTACAAATAAGACTGGCTCAGTTGGAGGAGTGTGACCCATTAGGAATGGAGCAGAAATGGAAGTGGTGAGGGAAGAATTAAGGTAGGTAGAAAGATAGATTACACAAATGATCAGCAATTCAAGGGAGATAGGAATATAACGAATAGAAAACAGTGGAATAGGAAAGTTGCAATTCCATCCCTTCCCAATGATATGAAAGCATATCACTCATTGTAAAATGTCAAGAAGAAATAGAAAAGACCAAGTCCTCTTCTATGGGTTGTAAAAAGTTCACATACAAAAGAATCAGGATAGGATAGAGTTCAGAAGAGCTGTTCCTAAGGACTTTCTGTCTAGGCAGGATATTCTAGGAAACCATAGTCTCTTGGTTTCCTTTCTTCTTCTCTATCTAATACCATTTATTCCACAAAGGATCAATGATGGGTTTGTCTGTGACATCCATAAGAAATAATATCACAGCCTCACTAAGCCATTTCTAGAAGTCACTTCTTAGTCTATGACAGACATCTCTATTCACAAAAGTTCACTCTAGCAATTTTACTTCAGGCTTACCTAACATCTGTCACTGTGTAGTTCTATCCATAACTGCCTAAGCAACAGGTCAGTTCTACACCTTCAAACGACAATCTTATATATGACTGAAGCCAAAGACTCTGTGTCCCCTGAGATCATCTTCTCTAAGATGAAAGTGGACTGAGTGAAGACAGATCTACTCCAAGGAAGTCTGCTTCAGGTCAGGGAGTTAGAGTTTTGCTCAAGGAATAACTTAGCTGTTGATTTTTTAACTAAGGCAAAGGGGATAAATTCGCAAAGGTGGAGAGGAAAGGAAGCACTGAGATCCTGAGAAAATGCAGGAGACATTGATTACTCCTTCTACATTCATTCTACACCTCACCATTGTGGAGTAGCTACAGCAGCATGGGGAGTGATCCCAACTTCAGCTCCTAGGCTAGGCTCTGAAATGGTCTAAGCCAAGCAAGTTAATCCTATCCCATTCACCATGGAAAACTGGTTCAGGGATCAGCAATTCAGCCCAGTCAATCAGTATACATTATTTCCCTGGTCAAGTGACTGATTAAGGGCTGGCTTATGACTTAAGAAGGTACATTAGAGCAATACTTGAAACTTTTAATTTTCTCGGATAAAGCCTAAGGAAGATCTATCCTGTTTTCTTTCCCTAGGTACGAAGAAGCAAATCACCTTACAACCACAAGAGAAGCCCAGACTGTAGGCAAAGCCAAATACATGGAGACAGAGCAGAAACTGTTAAACTGTACCTGCAGCTCACGACAGCCCTCCCAGTTACATAAAACAATAAATTCTTCTTTATTATTTAAGCCAGTTTTAATGGGGTTTATACTTGCAATCAAAAGTATCCTAATATAAAAAAAGACTGCCAGAACAAGAACATGGAGGTTGCAGGCACAGTTCAAGTCTCACTGAGCGGTCAAAGAGCTCTGGGGGGGGGAAGATGGAAGTTTTCCAGAAAGGCAACAGGGAGACACAGTTCTCACTAGGAGAGCAGGAGAACAAGCTCTTTCTAGGAAAACAAGTAAGATTTGTTTGGGGCAAAAGTAATACCGGGGCTTTTCCTATCAGCAATCCCTTAAGAATAAGAACTATTTGGCTGAGGGTTATTAAGATTCTGTGTTCTTTAATGATAAAGAAGGCCTTCATGTCCCAAAGGGCAGCCAGAATCTTTTGCTGGAAGTCTCTAAGCAGGTCAGGAAAGTAGAAAGGCCACCTCCAGTGGGAGTAATCAGGAAAGTCAGGGAATACATAAATGGTGGTTATGACAACAGCAGAGATGAGGAAGAGGGAGAGTTGAATAAAGATGGCTCAGAGGAGCTAGAATGAATAAAACAAGAACTCAAAGAAAACCATGAGAATACAGAGAAAAAAGGAAATCCAACTAGTATCTATGGCACTAGGTTAAAAGAACACATATCCATTACATTTTTAAAAGACATGATGACTAGCATATGTCCTCACTCACCTGAGGAGATGGCCCTTGGACCCTCTCCATCCAGAGCTCCCCAAGGAGCTGAGCACCAGGGTGCTTCCCCTCGCTCCAGCTGGGAAATCAGAGTCGGTATGGGAAATGGAAATGCCGCTTGAGGGGAAGGAAATGGGACAGGCAGGTGAGTGGGGTGACACAGAGCAATCCCAGGGCTCCTCCCAGGCCTGTGTCTTCAGGGGCAGAAGAGTAAAAAAAGGAAAATAACTAGGAAGAACAGGGAAAGGAAGTCCAGGGAAAATAGCAGGAGACCCAGGGGAGAGGGACCAGGAAGCTTTTTATATATTTTTTATTCTTACAAAGATTCAGAAGTTGACAGAGTACATAAGAGGTGCTCAATGACAGTTTCAGTCAGGAAATGCCTGATTCCACTGATTAAGGAATGGAACCTTCTTATCTTCTCCCTTTTAGAGCAATCAAGTTTAGACATCTACATGAAGATGTTTGCCACTGGGCAGGATCTCCCTACAGGGGGAACCAAAGACTCAGTGGGGCGCTCAGTGGGGCACTCAATGGGGGTGAGACATTGGGCAGCACTAACTGCTCAGCAAGGGAATCCTGTGCAAGGCCCAAACTGATCCCAGGACTTCCATTTCCCAGCAACTGCTCAGGTTAGATCCTGAAGCTACCACTGATCTGGGTATTATTAAACTCCTGAGCCTTTAAGAAAGAGTCAGGAAACTCTAAAGGGCAGAGGCAGAGCCAAAGGGAAGAGATCCTTACCCAGGGAAGTCACAGTCCCATAATTCTCCAGCATCACATCTCTGTACAGGGCCCTCTGAGCAGGGGCCAGCCCTGTCCATTCATTCTCAGAGAAGTAGACGGCCACATCCTCAAAGGTCACTGATTCCTGAAACAACATGTGTTTAAGTGTCCTAGGTCAATCCCAGGCTCAGGCTTGCCGTAATGGCAGACAGGATACCAAGAGGTACTGGCAGGGATATCTGCTGTGTTTATGGATTCTGAACATCTATGGAAATGCTCAGATTTTTGCCCCCTACTTACAAACATATAAGAGATCAGCCATCAATTTTCTCATGTCTGTTCATCTTTATTTCAGTAATAGAAACATCCTTCTTTTTCATGAATCTCTGCCAAAGTTTTCTTTCCAAAACCACCCTCTGTGGTCTAGATCCCATCCTTTCTCCACAAGAGGTCCTCCTTCAAAGTTCACCACCCCTTGGTAACAACTATATTTTACTGAGCTGTGCCAAGTTCAGTATATTTTCACATATTACTTAATATCTCACTATCTATGGAGAAGGGTACAGATCCATTTTACAGAAGAGGGCACTGAGGCTCAGAGAGATTAGTTTCCTCCAAAGCTACAGAGCTGAAACAGCCTGTGTGACTCTGACTCTTGCATACTGTGTCAGACTGCCTTCTAAGATCACCACTCCTGCTGTGTAGGACCCTTCCTCTTTTTCCCTCCCAGCCACCAAAGTGCCTCTGACCCACCCAGGTTACCCTGGGATAAATCCTGAACTGTGGCTTTATTCCCAGAATCCCCCACCCCTATAAACTCTCCAAAACGTCCCACCCCACTCTCTTCCCCAAGGGCCTATCTCCGGATCTGTATCTGTAGGAGCCTCTGCATCTTCTCTTTTTTATCTCATCCTCTTCCTCAGGAAACACCAACAGTGTTAACCTACAGCCATCAAGAGTTCTTATAATTCTATCCACTGCCTCACTCAGCATCTGTCTTTATATTACTGAGGAGCAAGTTCTGCTCTATTCCACTACCATCCTTGCCCACAAAGTCCCCACAGTGATTTATTAAGCACCACGGGGCTCAAAGGCTTTGGCTGGCTCCCCTCTGCCTACCTAATAAAGATTCCAATTCCTGGGCACCGAGAGAATTCCTTCACTATTCAGAGAGCCAGCTTACCTGCACCATCCCTACTCTCTCACCATTCGGTTGGAAAACCAAACTCTCCTCCCCATGGCTGTGCCCTGGCACCTGCAACTCCCCCTGCCTAAACAAGTGCTTCCTCCTGTACCTGTCAATTCTGGTTCATCCTGAACCCAGCCCAAACATAACCAGCTCTATAAAAACAGCCTCATCGAATTTTGACCAGTTCTGGTCCTTCGCCTCCGCCCACACTGATCAGCGAACAGCGCTCCAGCGCTCGACTCCCGCCTGCGCGGAGCATGCCTGCTTCCCCTCCCGGGTGGGCCGTGGAGAGTGCCCAGTACTCTGGACCCTGCCAGTCCCTCGGGGCCGCCCTCAGGGCTACACCTCATTCCCAGGCCGCCTCCCGCCCCCTCCCCGCCTCCGATCTGCGCCCGGAGCCCGGCAGCGCCGAGCCTGCAGGAGCGCCCGCCCGCACTCACCGGGCGCGCCCGTCCCGGCAACAGCTCGAGGACCCGGCGGAGGCGCGCTCCGCTCTCCAGGGCCGCGGCCGCCATGGCCCGGTGGCCCTCCGGGTAGGCGAGCGCAGGGGCCGGCGGCCCGACGCAACACCCTAGTCCTAGGAGCCGCCGGATGAGAGCCGGGTCCTCGTCCAGCCAGCCAGCTCTGGACAGCCGCGCTCAGCGGCCTGGACCCCAGCAGCTGGAGGCCGAAGCCGCACGCCTTGCCGCTATGGCTTCTCTAGGACGGCGGAGGCGCCGCGTCTCTGTGGTTCTTCTTCCCGCCCGGGGCGGGAGGAGAGAGTGGTCGCGTCTCCCCAGACACCAGCAGCCCCGCTGCACCGTGGGGCGCTGGGGGGAAGCAGTTGGAGAAGCAGGCCTCTCTGGGAATCCTTTCCCATGTTCCTGATCACCCCTTCCTCTCCACCTCGCTGCATCGTGATGCTGGCGGGAGGTAGCATGTTGACTGCAACCTTCGCCTACCTGCCTCCGTTTACTAATTTCTCCCGTATCCAAGAGCTGATTATGTCCGTGATTTTTTTCATCCTTGTGCCTCTAATGTTCACCCAACTAAAGCCAGAATTAGACAGGCAGTCAGTGTAGATAGGTAAGTCGAGTCAGGTTGGATCAAGGAGGTCAATTTTGAGTGAATCTTGGAAAGTTGGAGACTGTCCCCTGAGGAGTTGAAATGTTAATTCCTTCAGATCCCTTTCTGCGCCCTTATCAAGAACCTGCCCCTGCTCCAACCTGTTGCCAAAGTAACCAGTCCCCCCTACTGGGAGCTATAAGGTTGTTTATGGGTCCTTGGCTACTCCCTCCTGCCCTTCCCCCTTCAACCCCCCTGTTTCCCACCTTTTGACAATCCCGTGGAGCATTCCTGGGCCTAGTCGCAGGAAGGAGAAAGTTAAGGAGGAAGAGGCAGGAGAATAAAGAAAGCCTAGGACACAAAAAGGGCAGAACACCTCGCTTTTTGGGATACCATGGCCCCCTTCTCCCTCCTGGAAGAAGTATATGTCACCCCTTTTTAAATAAACCCTGCTTTAGATCTTGCCTCGGTGTGCTTCAAACTTCAACATGTGTGTTCAAACTTCAACATGTGGGGAAGCAGGACTCTGCACCGATAACCACCAATATCACAATGTCTAGCATCTCTGGGAGCCTAATTTTTTTTTTCAAGTATCACCATGTTTATGGATAGATACAAGTATATAACATCAGGGCATGAACATTGTTTGATAAGTAGACTTAATTGCAATACTATAAGAGGGACCAATTCAAATTCTCACCATTTGTTTCACAACCATGAGCCTCAGTTCTTTAAGCACCAAGGAATATTTGTTCAATAGAAGAAAACTACATGTGGAACCAGTTTCTTCAGTTGACAAATGTAAGGTCGAAAGAGAGGAAATGGATTGCCTAACATCACACAGCATGCCAGGAAGGTAAAATTTTAAACAGAATTGTGGCAACAAATGAAGACCACCCAAATCAGAACAAGCAAACACTATTCATTCAGAACTTGCTACAGCAAGGGAGTCAGCCACCACCACTTGCATCTGGCAGACTGAAAATCAGGCAGAAGAGAGCTTTATCAGGGAGAGCTTTATAGTGATAAAGAGGGAAAACTTCAGGTGGATACTAATTGGGACTTGTTGACCTGGAAAGCTAGAGACTCTCAAAGGAGAACCCCAGCATCTTAAGTGATTGGTTAGGGGAGCATATTTGACTTTCTCTAGTTGGTCCCAAGTTGGAAGCAGGGGCAAAAATTAAGGAATTTGTCAGTTATTAATCAAATCTTTTGCTGTTTGGGGCTGATTGCAACAGGAGTCATTGTTTTTCTTCCTGGACTGGCTGATACAAGTAGTAGTTTGACTTCCTGATGTGGTTATTGGTGGGGGGGGGGGGGGAGACTTGGCTTCATGGACTGGTTGATTCAAATTGTAGGTAGAGTTCTGTTTTCCTATATGGGCTAGTCATTATCCATTCATATAGCCAGGGTGAGCACAGTAGGAAGATTTCTATTTCACAGGAATTCAAGTGCACAGGCTGAGATGCTCAGGTGCCTTACAAAAAAAGTTCCCCAGATACTAAATACTTACCAGAACATGAAAGAAAAAAAAATACAGTGCAAAGGAAACCTTCAATGGGTTCCAGGGCTGGTTTGTTTTCAAGAGGGTACTGAGGAGGCTCATAAATGGACCCTAACTGATAGCCTGTGAGTGCTAGAAGGAAATATTGATTCTTACCATGGGGATAATTACTAGGTAGATTGAATATGACAAAGGCCCCCATGGTTTTCTTGAGAACAAGATGGAGAAAACTGTACTTGGTGACAAAACAACTCAGAGGGTTTTAGTTCTGAATAAGAAACTCTTTGAGATGTATGATTATTCAGCCATGGTCCACCAGGAAGATCTTCTCTTGCTATAAGCAGTGTTTTGGTTCAAAACTTTTGGAAAACTAAAGAGGAGAGGAATAAATAGTCTCTTTTACTTGGCCATATTTTTACTCTTTCCACTATTCTTTCTGTAAAAACACACAGTAGCAGGCAAGGTTAAAAAAAAAGCCATTTTTTTTAAGATTCAAACAATGTATTATTAAAATAGATAACAAAACTAGTCAAATATGCCAGCTCCCCAGGTATTTGGCCCAGGCACCAAAAAGAAATATATTAGTCCTTTTTATTCTAACAAAATACCAGTGGCAGGCTACTTTATAAAGAAAAGAGGATTGTTTTAGCTCAGAGTTCTGGAGGTACAACGTTTAAAAAGCTTTGGTGATGGCCTTCTTTCTGGCAAAGTCCTGATACAGCTCAGAGTATCACATGGCAAGAAGAAGTGTGTGTGTCTGTGTGTCTAGTCTCTCTCACTCTTCTTATAAAATCACCAGCATTCAATGTTTAGCCACCCTAATGAACTTATCTAAATATAATCCCTTTTCAAAATATAACTAAACACTTCTAAATATCATAGATTAAGTTTCCATCCTCTGAATACCTCTCAAGGGGGTTTAAATTTCAACATGAAGCCTGGTGAGAGTGGGCAGAAGACCTGGAAGGGAATGGGAGAACACCTTAAAAATCTCCTCTCATCTCTCTCGTGTTCTGGAAGGATCTCAAGATAATCTTTCAAGACTTAGATTAGCTGTAGTTCATACCTTGCCAGCATGACTTATCTATAGGATGTACAAGAAAGCCAAGGTAGCATAGTAGAAGCATTCCCCTAGAACTCCACCTCAACATTTACACATACAGTTAATAATTCCCAGGCTCACAAGACACCACCTAGGTTCATAAGATAGTCTAATTAATTTTACTGATAGGGGCTTTGATGAAATCCAATTCTCTTAAGCAATTTGGTCTACAGTGACTACAATTATGATTTAAAGAGGCCCACTGGAGGGTAGACCACAGCCAGGCTTCCCATTTGGAACCATGCCAGCTAAATATGTTCTCATCAGGTGTTGGCAATGGCACATGCCCCACCTGAAAATTACTAGTAGGGAATCCAGAGCAGTGTAACTGTCTACTATCGGTTGTGCTAGAGAATTTCAAACAGTAAGTAGTCTTTGAGAAAGCATCCAAAGAGACCAAAAATATCAGAATGAGGCTAAAGAGAAATTTGTCGGTCTTCAAAGTTAACCTTCTTCTGTTGTTTCTTGCTGAGAGTATTCCATCTGGAGTTGGTGCCTACTGGGATGATTCTGAAAATATTTAAGATTATTTGTTGGCCAGTGGTTGAGAGTGGTGGCAGAAGACTGGGTTAAATTGACCAGATATCTTGCAGAAAATGGCTGAAAGAAATTAATGGTCCCTCCCTCTGATCCTGACTCCTCCAGGGCTGAAGATATTCTTTTCTTACCAATTAGGGTTGTTCCTTACCTTCCACAGCCAAAATCAATATGACCAGTCTCTCTGACGATTGTTTCACCATTTCCCTAACCCTCCCCATGTCTTTCCCACACCATACACTGGTGAAGGCCTTCCTGCACCTGCTGTCTGACAGGGTCACAGTGTGGGGGATGCTGCGTCAGGGCCGCACCATCTGGAAACTGGAACCATTAGGAATGTTAAGTGTTTTGTTTATGATACTCATGATATGGATAACAGGGCATATTGTATTGCCCTGTCAATTGTATTGCCTGAGATTGCAGGAAAATTCCCAGAATGAGACTAAGGATATAATTGAGACACGCCATGAGATGTGTTTCAATACCTCTCAGGATACAAACAATGGTGTTATTCCTGAAGCCTAAACAACAGAAATATTTATCCCATGGTTAACAATTTACATTAGCCCCCACCTAACCCCATGCTAAAGCCACAACTTGCACAATAGCCTAGTTACAGAAAAACAATTGCTGTGCCAACAGTACAAAGACCATCTATGTAGCTTATGGTATCCTCTTTGAGGACAAGAGGCTAATAAAAATACATTCCTCCAACCAATAGACCCTCCTTTGCCTTAAACAGAAACTAATGATGAAAATGGAAAACACATAGTTAATATAAATGACAAATGGATTGAGGTGTAAAGCATGCCCTTTAGTTAAAGATTACTAAGACGTAAGAATTGGTGTGCTTTGACCAAGGATCAAGGAAGTTCTTTAAGAAAGCAGTTGAATAGGTCATATGAAAAAAAAGAAATTACCTTGGAAATTAAAAATAGAATAATGTAAAATTAACATTGTTAGAGTCTGTAAACAAGTCAAAATAACACCTGGCATTCTGCCAGGGGAATGTTAGAGTTCGTAAACAAGTCTGGATGGTGCCTGGCAAAATGTCAGAGGGAGTGATTTGAGAAGTAACAAAACCGAGCCATTAAGTGTAGAGATTCCTGATTGGTTGACTGATGTATCTAGTTTATGCTAATTAGATAAGCTGTGTGGAATGTATAAATACTGCTCCTGTCCTGCAATAAACGGCTCCTACTCCTGCTGTATCAACGTACACAAGTTATTCGTCACCCCCCGGTTATTTTGCTGCAGCCGGACTGCGGCATAACATAGATATAGTTTAGAGGCACTTCAGAGTAGTAGGCTTTTAAATAATAGACTTTCACTACTTTAAGTGTGTTTACTGGGATTTTAGTTTAGAAGTAAGAAAGCTTACCAATAATCATAAGTATGCTTTAAAGTTTAAGGTTAATGAAATAATTATAGGTATGCTTTAAAGTTAGAAGTGAATAATAGGTCAGGAGTCATGTAGTCCAGTTGCGTCGCCTAGCACCTAGTGATTGAGGTGAAAACGTAAAAGCTTAATCATGATTGACTAAGGTTACAGAAAAAATATTTTGAATAATGTACTCAATATCTTAGGTAATCAATGTATGTCAGAAAAGATTGTAACTCTTGAAAATTATGTAAATCAAAAAGTTTCGAGCTTTGAAGCTATCCATTAACTACCTAAAAAAAAAACACCTGTAAAAAAAGGTATAAAAATAAAGATCCGTCCAGGGGCAGCAGAGATTTTTTCTGGAGGCTGCTCATAACTTGCAACCTGTCGACTCTTCTTTCACTGACGTCACTCCTCCTTCAGGACCCCTGGAATCCCACTACTCCCCCTCTACTTACCACCGGGGCTGGACCTCAGCAATACACTAAGACTCATCCCTAGTTAGCTCCGGACTTCTAGTGTATGTGCGCATACCCATGTATATGTTGGGAATTCAACCCAGGGCCTCATGCGTGCTAAGCACACACTGAACGTACTCTAGCCCCAGTAGTTCCTTTCTTATGCAATTTGTAGCATCCTGGAATATCTCCTTCCCTCCTGACATGTGGGCCATGCCAAAACCACCTCATGAGCTATCATCTCATATTCATATCACTATCATCATCATAATCTGTAACTGCCCACATCCAGTAAGTATATCTGTGTGACAATAGCAATAAACACACAAACACATTCTTCTCCCACTCCCTGGCTCATGTTTCTTACTTTCAAATTTTAGAAGTCCAGTTTCTCAGGAATAGGCATGAGAAGAAAAATAGGGTGAGAATGATGAATTATGTGGTTTGGGACTCTTGCAGCCAACTGGGACCTTCTTCCATTCCTGAACCTCATGATTACACATTATATTTAAGTGGGAAGCACTTTTGAGGGGGACTTGTCAAATTAAGAGTTCAACTGATGATCTTGAGTTGTACACTACTGAAGTGAGGGTAGAAGTCCTATGCCCTGCCTGACTCCACTGACACTGGTTAGAGCTTGGGGGAATAGAGTGGCAGCTAGCAGTGTTCCATACCATACTACTTATGTCTCAGATGGGGGTGGAAGGTCAGGTTTCACTGGGACCCCATGACTCCTCCCCAGCAGAAAAACCAAAGTACCAGCTAGTACTGCTTTGTATTGCCTAGTTCTGCTGCTTTGCTGCTTGATGAGGTGGAAGTTCAATTCCATTTTCATCTCTTCTGCCAGTTGGGGAAACAGGGCCAACTCACCCCATCTTGCTGCTGCCAGGTTGGACTGCAGATCCAGTTCCTTATTCAGTCCTGGTGGCACCACAGGTTGGGAGTATAGCCACGGTGGCAGAACCACTCCCAAGATCCTAGACTAGAAGACCCATCTGTGGGCAACTCCAGCCTAGGAAGGCCACACATGAGACACCAACCCAAGGGAACTGTTTCATGAACTGTACTCAGCAAAGCTGTGGGGGTGAGGTGAGCTGGAGCCCTGAGACCGGACCATCACCCCAATGGGTCCAGAAGGTAGAACATGGGGTCAAAGATGATTCTCTAGCCTTAAAATTTAATGCTCTTTTCCCTTTTAAATTTTGAATTTACTTATAACCTATTATCCTTTTCAAATTTCCTGTTTCTCTTTTGGGGAATGGAAGTGTTTATCCTGTGGCTGGTCCCACCATTGTGTTTTGGAAGCACATAATTTATTCGATGTCACAAACTTCCAACAGGAAGAGAATTGCCTCAGGATGAGTTGCACCTTTGAGTTTTGCCACATCTAGTTTAAATGAAACTCTGGACTTTAGGTTTTGGGGTTGATTCTAGAATTTATTAAGACACATGGAACTATTAAAATGAAATGAATGCATTTTACATGTGAGATAGGCATGAATTTTGGAGTGTCAAGGACAGAGTGCTGTAGTCTGAATGTGTTCCTTTAAAATTCATGTTGAGCCTTGTGCAAAGGCACATACCTATAATCCTATCAACTTCAAAAGCTGAAACAGGAGAGAAAATTTAAGGCTAGCCTCAGCAATTTAGAGAGACTCTCAGCAATTTAGTGAAAACCTGTATCAAAATAAAAAGAAGTGGGGATATAGGTCAGTGGTAAAGTGCTCCTTGGTACAATCCCCAGTAACAAAAAAATAAAGAAAATAAAATTCATGCTGAAGCTCAATCTCCATGTGGTAGTATTAAGAGGTAAGGCCTTTTAGGAACTGATTTAACTTATGAGGTCTCCATCCTCATGAATGGGATTAGCGCCTTTATAAAAGAGATTGAAGGGAGCTTCCTGGTCCCTTCTGCCATAGGAGAATGCAACAAAAAGGTGTTATCCATGAGGAATGGGCCTCACCAGACACCAAATCTGTTGGTACTTTGATATTAGACTTCTTAGCCTCCAGAACTATGTACAATAAATTTGTGTTTATAAATTATTATTTTGATATAGTATCAGGTACAGAGTAACACAAAGTGCTTTTTTGCAATTCAATATGAACTTAAGAATCAGCTTCTCCATATCTGTGAAAAAGGCTGTTGGAATTTTGATCAGAATTACACTGAATCTGTAGATCACTATGGGTAGTATTAACATATTTTGGGGGAGGATACCGGGGATTGAACTCAGGGCAGCTGACCACTGAGCCACATCCCCAGTCCTATTTTTTTTTTTATTATTATTTTATTTAGAGAAAGGGTTTCACTGAGTTGCTTAGTGCCTCTCTTTTGCTGAGGCTGGCTTTGAACATGCAATCCTCCTGCCTCAGCCTCCTGAGTCACTGGGATTACAGTCATGTGCCACCATGCCTAGCAGTATTAATATCTTAATGATATTAAAATGTCTTCCTGCCCATGAACACTGGATATATTTCCATTTATTCAGATCTTCTGAATTTCTTTCTGCCATGTCTTGTAGTCATGGCATATAAATCTTTCATCAATTTGGTTAGATTTAGTTCTAAGTATTCTTAACAAAATTGATTTCTTAGTTTTCTTTTTGTTCATTTTGGTATATAAAAACATAACTGATTTTTGTGTTTTAATTTGATACCTTGCAATTTTGATAAGTTTTTTTTTTTTTTTTAGCTCTGATAGTTCTCTTTTGGTTTCTTTTGAGATACTCTGTATAT
This sequence comes from Marmota flaviventris, assembly GCF_047511675.1. NCBI lineage: Eukaryota > Metazoa > Chordata > Mammalia > Rodentia > Sciuridae > Marmota > Marmota flaviventris. The sequence goes on along the minus strand of NC_092498.1, from coordinate 200,374,577 downwards.
AGGTTTATGTTATCTTTGAATATCGTTTTACCTCTTCCTTTTTAATTTTGATATCTTTTACTTCTTTTCCTTCCATTACTGGCTTCTAACTTCATCCCACTGTGGTTGGAGAAGAAATATATAATACCTGTCTTTCTAAATCTACTAAAACTTGTTTGTGGCTTAATGTTTGGTCTCTCTGGGAAAATGTTCAATGTACTTTTGAAAAGAATATATCATCTGCTGTTGTTGGGTAAAGTGTTCCATATGCATCTGTTAAGTCTAGTTGGTTTTCTGAGATGTTCACATTCTCTATTTTCCTATTTATCCTCTGATTGGTCTATATATTTTTAAAAGTCTTCCATAGTTTTTGTAAAAATATCTCCCTTCAATTTTATCAATTTTGTTTTATGTGTTTTAAGAGTCTATTAGTAGATGTGTTATAACTGTTACCCTTTCTGCTGTATTGAACCTCTTATTTTTTAATTTATTTTTTAGTTGTAGATGAACAAATACTTTTATTTTGTTTTATTTTATTTTTATGTGGTGCTGTGGTGCTCTACCACTGAGCCACAACCTCAGCCCCAATATTTTAGTTATATATAATGTCCTTCTTTGTATCTTGTAACCTGCTTCTTGTAATCTGAAACTATACCATCAAGCACTTACGCCCTATTCTCCTAGCCTCTGGAAATCACTATTCTACTTTATGTCTCTCTTAATTTGATTAGTCTAGGAAACTATTGTGAAAGGAATCATAGTACTTGTCTTGTTATGACTGGCTTATTCCATGTAGCATATCTTCAAGGTTCATCTCTGTTATAGCTAGTATCAAAACAAAATGCCCTTCATTTTTAACAATATTTTTAAGTTATACATTGACACAATATCTTTATTTTGTTTATTCATTTTTATGTGGTGCTGAGGATCAAATGTGTGAGGCAAGTGCTCTGCCACTGAGCTACAACCCCAGCCCAAAATGTCCTTCATTTTTAAGGCCAAATAATATTCCATTGTATGTACAATACTACATATTATCTATCCATTCATCTGGCAATGGCCACTTGAGTTGCTTCCACCTATTGGCTGTTGTAAATAATGCTGCTGTAAACATAAGTGTACAAATACCTTAAGTCACTTCTTTGGGGTGTATATCTAGAAGATAAATTGCAGGATCATGTGGTAATTCTGTTTAATTTTTTAACCATAGCATTTTCCACACATGCTACATTTTACATTCTCACCAGCAAAGCACAAACCTTCCAATTTCTCCATATCTTATCACTGGTTATTTTCTATATATTTTTAAATAGTAGCCTTCTTAATGGATTTGAAGGGGTATGTATTTGTCTTTTAAGTCATTTAGAAAATTTAAAGTAGTTACAAATCAAGATTACAATACTAGGTCTTATTATTGCCTATTGTCCATGTACTTACCTTTCACAAAGACTTTATGTCTTCATACAACTTTGAGTTACTATCCAGTTAACTTTTATTCCAACCTGAAGGATTCCCCGTAGCATTTCTTGTAGGACATGTCTAGTGGTAACAACCTACATCATTTTTCATTTATCTGGGAATGCCTTAACTTCTCCCTTATTTTTGAAGGCCAGTTTTACCAAATAGACTTACTTTCTTTTCATTTCCCTCCCTCCCTCTCTTCCATCCTTCCTTCACCTCCTCCTCCTCCTTCTGCTCTAACTCTGCCCACCCACCCACCCTCAGCCAATATATCGACCCACTGCCTTCTGGCTTCCATGCTTTCTGAGATATCAGATGATGACCTTATCTAGGACCTCATGGATGTGACAAGGGACTTCTCTCTTAACTGCTTTCACATTTCTCTGTCTTTGACTTTCGGCCACTTGATAATAATGCATTTCAATGTGAATCTGAGTTTATTGTATTTGGAGTTTGCTGAGGATCTTGGATTTGTATTCATTTATTTCATCAAATTTGAGAAGTTTCAGACATAAATTTCCTCCAATATTTTTTCTTTCAACCCTTCCCTGATTTTCTGCCTCTCTCTCCTCTTTCTAGGATTCGCATTATATGTACATGTTGGTGTGCTTGATGCCATTCCGTAAGTCTCTTAGGCTTTGTTCACTGTTCTTCACTCTTTTTAATGATTCAATAATTTCAGTTGTCCTATCTTTAAATTTGTTGAATTTTTTCTGCTTGCTCAAATCCATTTTTAAATCTGTCTAGTGTATTTTCCCTTTCAGTTATGAATTTATTTTCAGTTCCAGAATTTTTTGATTACTTTTTTATAATTTCTATCTCCTTATTGATATTTTGATTTTGTTCATATATCATTTCCCTTTCTTTCCATGTTTTCTTTTAGCCCTTTGAGTATTTTTAAGACAGTTGTTAAAAATCTTTGTCTATTTAGTCCAATTTCTGTGCTTCCTCTGGTTATTTTTTGTTGTTATTGATTTATCTTGTTTCTTTGAATGGCCTAAATTTCCTGTTTCTTCATAAGCTTTTGTTAATTTTTGTTGTGATTTTTGAACCTGGACACTTGAATCTGGAATATTCATATACTGGAATAATTCTGGAAACCATATCCTCCCTGCTTATCTCAGAGTTTAATTTTTTTAAGTTATTTAGGGTATCTCTCTGCCAGGAAACAGACTTAAGTAGAAGTTTAAGGTTTTCTCAGGTCTTTTTTGAACCCAAGTCTTTCCCTGGGTATGCCTAGTGGCTTTCCAACCAGCCCCATGTTCAGAATTGGTTTTTAATTAAACACACACACACACACACACACACACACACACACACGTACAGCTGCTTTAAGTGTTCTGGAAACTGCTTCCAAACAATGGTAGCCAGCTTCTGTGCTTACATTTCATTGATCAGGAACCAGCAATTACAACACAGAATCCTGATATTTGGAGGACAGGGGTTCTGGCCCCAGTGCACTCTGGCTCTAGCAAGCCACATTGGAAACATGCTGCAGCTGCCTGCTATGAGACTTGGGGGGTGGGTAGCTGCTACCATGCAAAAGGCTGAAATCAACTGGTACTACCACAGCATAGTACCAGTCAAACTTCCCTCTGGAAGCAGCAAGCATCCAAATAGACTCTAGAATTCAAAACAAGTCACCTCCAACAGTTCTACCAATATAATTGTTGTTTAGATGAGCAGATTCCTGGTGTTTTTCCCTCTGTCAACTTCTTTAATGTAACCCTGGGATCTTCCAACATGCTCCTAAAATTATCCTTCCCAGACAACATGTGTTCATCTAACTCCACTTAAAATACACCTACACTTAACCATAGTGTTAGTTCATTATGCCTAGACTATTTACATAAACAATATGGTCCATCCTGAACACCTACTTTCCTCCTAGAGTCTGGAATTTTGGTAGGTGCTAGGCAGAGGGTCCTTGGGCACTGACTCTCTCACAAACTTCCCTGGCTACAGATGTGACATACATGTTGCTGCATTTTCATTGCTAGGAGTGAGCACTGTGTGATCATCACCGGAGGGAGAAAGCATTAGAAAGCTTTCACATGGATTCCTACACTCGATTTGTTTCTTTTCCCCTTATCATCTGGATATGTGTCCTTACTATACAACTGGAATAAATCCTAAGCATGAATATACACATGCTGAGTCCCATGAATTCTTCTAGGGAATGGATTGTGAGGATAGTCTTGGGTACTCCCTGCCACGGGTTAATATGAACATTAAATGCCCTAATATGTGTAAAACATTTAACATAATGCCTAGGTCATGAACAGTTCTCAAAATAAGAATGGGGATGGTTTTGGTGGCAGTGGGGATGGTGCTCATAGAACCATAAACCCTATCCCTTCATCCTCTCCCACTATATGCTCTCATATCTCTTAGCCTCTTATTGAATACACAACCTGACACCTTTGTAATAGTATTTTACTAACAAGTATCTCAAATTCAGTCTCCTATTGTGCCACATCAGATTAGCAAGGCCCAAAGAGATCAAATGAAATGGTCCAAGTCATGTCATGGGTCAGTGAGAGCTGAGGGAAGAAACCAAATTTGTCGTTGATGTCCTACATTGGCTTCACTGCCGCCTGGTATATGTGAGGCAGGCTACGAATAAATATAGTTAGCCTTGAGCCAGGCTGTCAAGAACCTAGCTGCCATGAAGGGGTTTTCTTTTTTCTTTTTTTCGTGAGCGAGAGTGCGGTGGGGGGCGAGGAACATGAAAAGCTAGAAAGGAAAAGGAGCCATAAAAAGAAAACGCACATTATCTGATCTAAAGGCAGGGTGAAATGATTTCTCCTCTGCATCTCCAATTCAACAGTATTACTCCGAGGGTGGGATGAGGGGTAAAGCAGTGAGCAGAAGGTGGCACACCCTGGGGGAACAGTTAATATATTCCAGAGTTGGAAAAAGGCACAAAAAGGACTAAAGAGAGAGCAGAAGCCTACAGCAAAGAATTCCTATATAGGAACCAGAGCCTGTTAAGAGAATTCTCGGTCGGTTCTCAAAATTCTGGATCATATATGCAACTCAAAAGACGAGATCAGACGGGACCAGAGACCCACTTGGGCCCAGTCTAGAGAACTCAGTCCACCCTCCTGCCCTCCACGGAATGAGCCAATGAGTGAGCAAGAACAGAGCACCCAAAACATGCAACAGGACAGCCAAAAAGACGCTCCCGCGGACCTTGGGCGATGAAAACTCCCGGGGCTGTGGACTGAAGAGATGACCTGGCTGAGCGCGCCCGTGGAGAGCAGCGACCGTGGAGGGGAGGAATCAGTCCCCTCCTCGCGCCCTTCCCCAGCCCCGGACCCATCCCCTCCCGGCTGGCCCCGCGACTGACAGATACACCTCGCCTGGGCGCAAAGACCGCAGACCAGCGGCCAGGTCGCCTCTGGCACTGACAGGACCCCAGCACCTGTCCAGGCCTGCTGTCCCGGAGGTCTTCAGAGCCGGAAATGCATCACCCACCTTCCTGCCCTCAGCTCGCGCCCCCCTCTAGCACACCTAGAGGCCCCCTCGGCTTGCGTGTGGGTGGTTCCTCCTGGGCTCCGCCCACCCTCGTAGCTCCGCCCTTAACCTCCCACGGAGCTGGGGATCGCTAGTCCCCAGGGCTGGCAGGCTGACAGCCCGTGGGCAGATTTCCCAGGAACAGGCCAGGCTCTGCTGGAGGAAGAGCCAACATTCACTACCAGTAAGGAAGGTGGCTGGACCGGCTGGCATTACAGGAATCATTGTCGCATGATGTTTCAAAGACAGAATCCCCTCTATGCCTGGTCAAAGACAGAATCTCCTCTACGCCTGCCGGAAAAGACCCTGGGAGAGACTCACTCCTTTTCTGAGCTTTGCAGCCACAGTGCCCCAGAGGGCAGTGCTCCTGCACCTTGGGACAAACTTGTCAGTGTCCCTTGAGTAGCACCTCCCCTCCCATCACCACTGCCACTCACAGCACACATGGACTTGGTCTCCTAGCCCTCCAGGACTGTGCTTGATCACCACCTGATCCACGTGGACTTCCTGACTCCTCATCTCCTTTCATGCTCTGCCCTTTTTTGCAGCATTTAACACAATTATTTAATTTGGGCAATGATTTAATATCTTTCTCCCTCTATTAGACCATAAACTCCAAAAGTGGCAGGGATTGTGTCTCTCTCACTCATGGCTATATTTCCAGCTTTTAGCAAAGTTTCTGCCAGTAAGTGACCAATAAATACCTTTTGAGTGGATGGATAGGGCTAATCCAGAAAGGAGGGAACAAGTGGATATGGGCAAGAATGAATGAACGAAGGTAAGAATGAATGTAAAATAGCCTTTCACCCATTAAAAGCCAGGGAATGCATTTCAGCTCGATGGATTTGGCCCAAGGTTTCTGACTGTGAATTCTAAAGCTAAGAAGTGATAGTGCTAAGTTCTTGCTGTAGCTGCAGTGAGAGAGGGCTTCCTGGAGGCAGAATGTGGATGGTTCCTGCTCTCTACCAAGAAGAACTACACAAGCAAGGAAGCTCTCAATCAGGAAGGCATAAGGACTGATGTTTGTCTGAGGAGCCAGAGCTCCTGTTTGCAGGTGAGGAAGTTAAAGAATAATTTAGAGGTTTTCAGAACTGATTGAACCACATCAATTGCACCAGTAGGCTAGGCTGCTTGACTAAAGCCTTGGTGTCAATGTCATAGCTTTCTCTTCAGTGAGCCTGCTGGCAGGAACTGGCCTGACACCCCTTGGAAGACCCCTGGTCAACAGGCCAAGAACAGCTATCAGAGAAAGTCCCTGCTGCACTTGAACCTAGAGCCTCGGGGTAAAAGGAAGCTATTGGTTGAGGTCCCCATTGGCTTTGGCATCTCGTAATTCTGGTATTCTGACTTTTTGTTAGAGAAGTGCACAGACAAGGCAGCGGAGCCAATGGGAGGGAGGGCTCCAGGTGAGAGGCTCAGAGACTAAGGGCTGAGCTTCTGCTTGAAGGATCCTCAGTCTAGAAAGTTCTGTGAGCCCCTCAGATGAAATTCACTCACAGTATCTTCCAAATGAAGTCAGTACCCCCCTCCACCTGCTCAGCTTTTCTAGGGTCTAAAGCCCAGCATTGCTGCTTTTTCCCTCTGGGTTAGGATAGCAAAAGCCACCATGGAAAGACATACATTGATTCTTCCCTGGCCTTGGACTATGTATGCAGCTAGAAGCAAATATCAAACATGACTCCCACAAGGCTCCACCCACCCCCAGAAAAGATCTTCGACGCCAGAATGGAAGACAGACTAGGGGAAAGATGAAGCAATAAATACAAAGTGGCCCTGGGGGCCAGGGGAGCGGGGTAGAAGTATGAGAAGAGGTTTCAGTATATGAACTGACATGTATGGAATACTAATCTGAGCCTGGGACTGTTCTAAGTCTTTTCCATGTTGTATCTCTTTTTCCCTGTCCCCATTTCACAGATGAAGGAATGGAGGCACAGTGAGGTTAAGTAACCTAACCAACTAGGAAGGGGAGCATTAGTGAAGCTATTAAGAATGAGAAAGGGGTGCATATGAAAATTTGTAAATGCTTGGTACACATCTGCTGAGTGAATGAGCTAGCAAACGAATGTGTGAGTAAATAAAGATTTGTGTTATGGTTTGGATCTGATGTATTCGCTGGCAGCTAATGTATGAGATAATGCTGGAATGGTGAGATGTGAAATGATTAGATTGGGAGAGCTGTACCTAATCCGTGGATAAACCCATTTGATTAATAATTGTGAAAAGATTACTATGTTGAGTATTACTATACTTACCACTGTAAGCAGGTAGGATGTAGGAAGTAGGCCATTGGAGGCATACCTTTGGGGGTTTATATTTGGTCCCTTGTACTTCATTTTCTTTCTCTGCTTTTGAGCTCCCATGAGCTGAGCAGCTTTCCTCCACCATTCCCTTCCACCACGGTGCTTCGCCTCACCTTTGGCCCAAAGCGATGGAGTAGGCTGACGTGAATTGAACCTCTGAAACCATGAACCCAAAATAAACTTTTCCTCCTCTAAGTTGTTCTTGGCAGTTATTTTGATTACAGTAACAAAAAGATGACCAACACAACATGAGCTGTCAATAGGTCATAGAGGTAGGAGTAGGCTCGAGCCAGGCTTAGAGAGAAAGTGCCAGCTCACAGCAAAGAATGCAGCTGGTAAGCAGGCTGTGGCCATAACTAGAGGTTTCTCTCTGACCTTCCTTCTGGGCACCTCCTCCTGCTCTCACCTGATCAGGCTCAGTCACGTGTAAAATCAGGAGCATATATTTCTCCCAGGTGCTAGCTCACTAGGGTTATTTACCACAATTTTCATCCACAGAGCAAGGTTCAGGTGGACAGACCTTTGCATTCCCGACCTGTCAAAGCTTCACAAAACTCTTCTGGCATCCAGAAAACACCAGAGCTTAGCCTGCAGGAGCATAGCCATGGTACTCTGGGGTCAAGTGCTGGGAGTCTTGCTGGTGATCCTTGTGGGATACCTGTGTCTTCCAGGGCTACTCCGACGACGCAAGCCCCAGGAACCTCCTCTAGACAAGGGCTCTGTGCCCTGGCTGGGCCATGCCATAGCTTTCCGGAAGAATATGTTTGAATTCTTAAAGGGAATGCGGGCCAAGCATGGGGATGTTTTCACAGTGCAGCTAGGGGGCCAGTACTTCACCTTTGTAATGGATCCCCTCTCCTTTGGCCCCATCATCAAGGACACTGAGAGAACACTAGATTTTGTGCAGTATGCGCAAGAACTGGTACGAAAGGTATTTGGATACCAACCAACAGAGGGGGACCACCAGATGATACATTCAGCCAGTAGCAAGCATCTGATGGGAGATAGCTTGGAGGATCTCAATAAGGTCATGCTGAACAGCCTGTCCTTGATAATGTTGGGGCCCAAAGGCTGGAGTCTGGATGCCAGTTTCTGGCATGAGGATGGTCTCTTCCAGTTCTGCTACAATACCTTGTTCAAGGCTGGTTACCTGAGCTTGTTTGGCTATACAAAGAACGTGGCACAGGACCTGCTACAGGCAGAAGAGCTATTCATGAAGTTCCGCAGGTTTGATCTTCTTTTTCCAAGGTTTGTCTACTCTCTGCTGAGTCCCCGGGAGTGGCTAGAAGTGGGCCAGCTCCAGCGTCTCTTTCACAAGACACTCTCTGTGGAACACAACCTGGAGAAGGATGGCGTGAGCGGCTGGTTATGCTACATGCTTCAGTTTCTGAGGGAGCAGGGAGTGGCCCCAGCTATGCAGGACAAGTTCAATTTCATGATGCTCTGGGCTTCCCAAGGGAACACAGGGCCAACCTCTTTCTGGGCTCTCTTGTTCCTCCTGAAGCACCCAGAAGCCATGCAGGCTGTGAGGAAGGAGGCCACTGAGGTCCTAGGTGAAGCCAGGCTGGAAGCCACCCAGTTCTTCACCTTCAAACTGAGCGCCTTACAACACACCCCAGTGCTGAACAGCGTAATGGAGGAGACCCTGAGGCTGGCAGCTTCACCCACCCTCCTCAGGGCAATACAGAAGGACTATATCTTGAAGATGGCCAATGGACAAGAGTACCTGCTCCGTCATGGAGATAAAGTGGCTCTCTTCCCCTACCTCTCAGTGCACATGGACCCTGACATCCACCCCAAGCCCACTACCTTCAAGTATGATCGATTCCTGAACCCCAATGGCAGCAGAAAAATGCACTTCTATAAGGAGGGCAAGAAGATCCACCACTACAACATGCCTTGGGGCTCAGGCGTCTCCATCTGCCCTGGTAGGTTTTTTGCCCTCAGTGAAATTAAACTCTTTATTTTGATCATGGTCACATATTTTGACCTGGAGCTGATGGACCCTGATACACCTGTGCCCTCTATGGACCCACAGCGCTGGGGCTTTGGCACCTTACAGCCCAGGCACGATGTGCGCTTCCGATACCGCCTAAAGTGTATGGAATAAGCTCTGCCAAGGCAGCCAAGCCTGGTCAGATGGGCCCACTGTGGTCTCTCGCCTTTTCTCACTCTTCTGCAGCTCCAGGCCCTCTCTGACTATCCCTCCTTCTGGTTCTATGGCCACTCTGACTCTATCCTGTTGTCCTTGCTGTCTGACCTCCTAGCCATCTGTCAGGTTTACCACTCTTCCTTTAAAACACCATCTCTCCCAACGGGTTCTGCAGAACCCTCTTCTTGCAGGAAGTCCAAGCAGAAGGGGAGATGTCTAAGAGCAATTCAGTTTGAGACATGGTGCCTGCCTTGAGTAGTCCTGCATACAGAAACCGGCTCCCACGCAGAACATGGCATCTTGCAAACATGGAACTCTCACCCCACATTGTTCCACGACACTTATTCCACATCCTTTTGGGGGTTTGTGGGGTTTGAGGAGGTGGGGGTGGGGTTTTTTTTGTGTGTGTGTGTGTGGGGGGGTGTCTTTTCCTTTTGGAACTGGGGGTCTAACCCAGAGTTTCATGTATGTGAGGCAAATGCTTTGCCACTGAGCTACATCCTGGCCCTGAAACTCAGGCTCTAGAACAGTATTGTCATATAGAAATATGAGGCAAGCCATGTATGTCATTTTAAATTTTCTAGTAGATATATTTTTCAAAAATATAAAAGTAAAATTTCTTTTGTATGTTTATTTAGCCCGATATATCTAAAGAACTCACATTTCAATTTGTGACCAATATTAAAAAAAAATAATGAAATAATTTACATTCCTTTTTCTTTTCTTTTTTTTTTTTTTGTCCTATCTTCAAAATCTGGTAGTGCGGCATTCCTCAATGTAAAATAGACACATTCCAGGCACTCAGTAGTCAAGGGTGGGTGGTGGCTATCACGCAGATCTAGAGAAACGCTCCCTTTGATGTAAGAGTTATTCTAGGTCCCTCCTTGGTGCCCTCATCTCCTCTGTGCACCCCCACCCCAGCGTGGTTTCAATCTCCCTGTAGTTACCTCAACCATTGCTAAGTTGGAGCTTTCTCTAGCCCCAGACCCTCCATCTCCCCATGGGAGACCACAACCTTTGATCCAGCTTGTCCTCCCAGAATAAAGCATTTCTCCTGAGCGCTGTCCGGAATTGTCCGGAACACTCCGTCCTGATTTCCCTGCCTCTCTCTGCTCAGGACTTTCCTCCACATCCCACTGCCAAAGGCACACCCTCACCCTCTCTTGCCCTCCCCCACATATAGTTAGGCCCTTGTCCAGTCAGCTTAATCCCCTGTAATGGCCCTGAAATGTATCCTCTCCTCCTACCCACAGCTAATTTTTAGACCCATGACTTTATAACGAGAATTAAAAGCTGCTTTTGCTAAAAGCACTCACTTTTTACTTGGGCATGCAGATGCTCAGTGGGTAACTGAAAGCAGCATAAAACTTGGCATTTCTGCCTTCATTTTGTATGTTTCCTTTATTGCCTTAAGCTTTGGGTCTCATCCCTGCTCAGCTCTGTATATAGGCATGTAAATATTTAAGGAATGTTCATCCAAAGCTAATAATCCTCCCCCTATGGAGGCTGAAGACATCAAAATAAGGAAAACCAGGGTATTTTCAAGATTTTAAGCGACATCAAAAATCTTGGACAGCTTTTACAATAATCTGTTCCAGATTCCTGGAATGGAGCCTAGAAGTCTCCAATCATTGCCCTACACCTTCCAGGAACAGCAGAGCCTCCCAGGCAGATTGCTGTATGATGAAACTGTCCCCAGCAATTAGAAGCAATTGTTTCATGGGAACTGAATGTCCCCCTTCCAGAAACAAAAGTCTGATGGATAAGAATTCTGTGACGCAGATGAAGATTGCCCCCTCAATTAATAAAGGACTTTTCCAGAGTCACCTCACAGAACCAGAACTGAGATAATGATCCACCAGAACACAGTTTGACCGAAACTGCTTAATTATGCTCACCTCTCACCCCTGCCTCAGTACTTCCTGTATTTAAACCTAAAGTTCATGTCAACACCCAAGATGGGCTGAGGTGCTTGGTTTCATTGGTCTTCCCAATATGGTCACATTGATGAGAGTCCCTTTCCTGCTTTCCACCATTCCTTTTCCCATTTGGCTTTTGGGACAAGTGAGGCCCAAGCTTAGGACTCTGGTAACACCTCTGCATTTCTCTCTACATTAGGCCTGCCTGTCCTTGCTTCATACAGCCACTAGAGGCCCTTTTCCAAAAGCACCTCTGATTGCTACCTTTTTACTTTCCTGGCTCCCCATCACCTCTACACACTGAACATTTGAGTTTTGCCATATTTGGTCCCCAAATATCTCCATCCAGTGAAATTCAACTTTTTCTGATGGAATTGTTCTTAAAGCAGAAGGATTGCTTTCTGCCAACCCGAGTGCCAGCTATTTCTAAAAGGTTTCCTGTGTTTCAACCACCCCATCCCAGAAATGACCTCTGTCCCCTTGGGTTTCCTAGTACCACTGGTATCACAGAACATATATGTCATTGCTTTATGTCTTGACTGCCTCCTCCTGTCCCAGACTGGAGCCCACCAGGGGATGATATCTTATTCATTTTTATGATTCCCAATTCTCTAAATGTAGATTAAATGCTAGCACCCTGACTTCTAGTCTCAGCTAATTTACTTTGTGTCCTCAAATCCCTTCCTGCCCCTCCCTGGCCTCAGCTTTCTGATATAAGAAATGGAAGTACAGTGGAGGGGGTAGAGAGAGAGGAGGGGAGGGGAGGGGAGAGGTGGGGAGGGGGGAGGGGGGAGGATGGGAAAGGCAGCGGAGCACAACAGTCACTAGTATGGCAATATGTAAATCAATGGATGTGTAACTGATGTGATTCTGCAATCTGTGTATGGGGTGAAGGTGGGAGTTCATAACCCACTTGAATCAAAGTGAGGAATATGATATGTCAAGAAATTTGTAATGTTTTGAACAACCAACAATAAAAAATTAAAAAAATTAAAAATAAAAAAAAATTAAAAAAAAAAACAATTCTATGGAATATTCTGGGTGCACACATAACTACACATATTAAAATTAAAAAAGCTTCCTTATATAAAAATAATAAAAGTTACATATTCAATAGATTTATATTAACTGGAGGTTAAATGAGGAAGTCACGAGTAATAAAACTGAAAGTACATCAACTAGCCCACAACTTGATGGTCAAATCAAAATATATTTACAGATCTATTCTCATTAAAACAACATTCAATAGAGACCAATGTGGCAAGCCAATCAAATCACATTTCACATGACTACATGAAGCCAATCTAAAATGAACTATGAAAAGTTTTAAAATGTTACAAAGATAACAAATTATACAATATCTACAATGATCAACTTTTAAGATAGTATATTAAGTAAAATAGTAATTCACAAAAAGTAAAAATACCAGATAATTCTGTTTATGAGAGATATCTACTGTAGCCAAATATAGAGACCAAAAGGAATGACATCAGGGAAAAAAAGAAAGAAAAAAAAAAAGAAATGGAAGTAATTCCCATTGGAAGCATGCTTATCATGGCCAAGAGGAGTTGGGAGGGTGTTGCCGCCAGAACTACAGCTATCTGATAGAGCCATCTGGAATTGGGACAGATCGAGGAGTAACTGTGGGAGCTGGACAGAGGGTCCCAGAGAAGGTGGGCCCAGGCAGCATGGAACCTCACAGCAAGGTCCAGCCAATGGGGCTTCTCTCTCCTATCCTGCATCTCCCATTGGCTTCTCCCCCAATTAGCTGTGTGACCCTGGGTCAGGGTCTGCTTTTCTCTGGGTTTAGCTGTCCCCAAATGATGATGTCTGCCTGGAGAAAAGGCTAGGATATCCCATCCTATTCCACAAGGTCCAGAAGCACAAGGAGAGGAGTTGTGTAGAGGGCACAGGAGGAGGAGGAGAAGGGGGCTGGAAATCAGAAGCCATCTGCAAGGGACTTACCAACAACCTCCCCAGACAGCCAGGCCCTGTGTTCAATAGGGAAGAGGGTAAGGGGACAAGGTACCTTCCTTGCCCTTGCTGAGATCTCAGTGCCATGTCCCCTCCCTTTCCCCACACCCAAGAGAAAATGGAGCAGGATCTTGGCCTGTGGAAAGGCTGGGACACTGCTGAAGCTTGAGTCCACTGAGTCAGGACTAAAAGGACTCAACTAGGAGTGACCATATGCAAATCTTAAGGAAATTCATGGACTTTGTGTCCTGTTTGAGAGCCCAGAAAGAATGTTTGGGACCAAGGGAAGTTTCAGAGGGTTAGGTGTAATGTGATCACAGGTGCTCCATCCCACAGTCAGGGATACACAATGTAAACAGTGGGTTTCCCAGGAAACAGCATGCATCCCAGATTGGGGTGTGCAGATGGAACCTAGTGTTCACCTGCTGGCAGGGGAGGAATTGGGACACCTCTGATTCTGTGCCTTCTGCATGAGGATGGCTAAAAACAATCCTGGAAGAGGCCCTGAGGCAGTAAGAAGATTGAGATCCCCAAAGGTGCAACTAGTCACCACCTGCCCTGACCCAGTAGTTCTGCACCCCGCTTCCTCATTTCTGTACCAAATATTCTCTCCCTCTCACCCCTTTTCTCATGAGGACCTCAGAGTAAAGCCTGAAAATGTATTCTCTCTGAGGATCACTTATAACAAAATAAGATCAGGTATTATTCTCCAGTGGTGGAATTCTAGGCAGAGAAATTCTGGAAGAGAAAAGAGATGTTTTTTTTCCATACAGAGTGACTGCTGTGAACATGCAGATCACACTCTGTGGGAGGTTGCCTGTCCAGGGCTGAGCGTCCTCTCTCAGCCTTGAGTAAGGGAGGTGTTTGGTTTGGCATCGCATGCCACACACTGTGCAAAACAAGTGGCCTTCACCTTCGCTCAGCAAAGAAGTTGCTTCAGCTGTGGATCTGAGTGTTACCCAATGGGGTTGGACAACCCTCCTTTGAAATCTTATCCCCTGCCTTATTTGGTGAAGAACATTCCATCAAAACTCCTTTGTGTCGCCCCCACCCCCCTATAAAAATAAAGAGATTCCAGGTGCACTCTCTCTTTTCAGCGCCTTCCAGCATGGAAGCTGACCCTTAAAGTCTAAGGGCCGTCTTACCCTTGACATGAAAATTACTTCTGTGTTCTGTGCTTTCTCACCGTTTTCTCGGCTTAATGTTGCAGCCAGCTCTTTTGAACCCAGCTCTCTTCAGCGAGGGTTGCAGGCGAGAACACTCCACAGAGTGAAGGGTGGCAGCAGCCCTGCCCACAGCAAAGCCATCCCTGCATTTTCTTCTGAGTGAGCCCTAGAGAAGAATTCGGCTTTTCTCAGAGCCCGAGGGTCAAGGGAATTGAGGGGGGTTTTCTGAGACCCCTGGAGAAGGTTCAGAGAGTGAAGTTGGGGAGTCAAGCCTTGTCAGACCTTTGGGAAGACAGAGAGCAGGAAGAGGAACCAGGCTGGGAAGTAAGGTCAACACGGAGAAAGCTCTGTCTTGGCCTGGGCTGGGATCGCTGGTGAGTTTAGGTACACAGCACTTAAGACAGTGAGAGGGAACAAATGTACTTAGGGCCAGACCCCCTACTCCCTGTGGGAACTACTTACTATACATCTGTCTTTTGCAGGGAGTACACACATGTGTGTAAACACATACACACACAAAGATACACAAGAAGAAAGAAAATCCACAGGCACATACCCACACCACAAGAACAGAGTTACATATTCATTTTGAATCCATATATACTGTGCACAGCTCACACAGTAATACATGCAGGCATATCAACACAGACATGCACACAGACTCCACAGGCTAACATACAATCACATCCACATACCTACCAGTGCTGGTGACAAGCCCTGCCAGATGTCCCTTACCTGGCATACTTTGTTCCATCCAATCAGTGCACCAAGGGCACAAAGTTAGGGATTTTTGGGGGGGTGTACCTAGACCTATTGGTACAGCTCAAGCTGCATCACATCAGCATTGTTGGTGTGTGAGCAGGTCAGAAGTCCGTTGTGGGGCAAGATTTCAGGAGTTCTAAAATAGAATGTCATCCTCCACGTCCTCAAATAAATCACCACCTCATTTCCCAGGGGACTAAGCAAGCTCAGAGTCCTTCCTGACAGTGGGGAATCTGGGGCCTTGGAAAGGGAGAACTGAAGGCACCAGTGGTGAATGAGATGGAGGAGGAAAGGCAGAGGTGGAAGAGCACCAGAGGCAACTCAGACAGCATCAAACAGCAGCTGAGCTCACAACCTATGCACCATGAGTAGGCCACACAACGCTCAGGGGAAGAGAAGAAAAGAGTGGGTAGAATCCTCACTGTGGCTCAGTTCATTAGCCATTCATTCAAAATAGTGCTTAGTAAGAAATTGAGATAGATAGATGGATAGATAGAAAGAAAGAAAGAAAAGAAGAGAGAAGAGGAAGAGGAAGAAAAGGAGGAGGAGGAAGAGGTAAAGAACAAAACATAAGAGGAAGACAGTACAAGAAGTACTTAGTGAAATTTTACTGCATCATGAGCAGCACTGGTAGCAACACGGAGGATAGAGATTTTTCACATGGTGAAGTCCCTGTTCTTGCAGTACCCAATCATCTAATGCTACCCCCCATTCCATCCTCCTAGATGATTCATTTCCTGTGTCCCAGGTTCTTTGTTTGGTCATACAAGACAGAAGTTTCAAGATGTGGCCAAGCTGTGGTGGTTCTGTGAGGTAGGGGAAATGGCGAGCATTTTAGAAGCTCAGGAAAGAGAGTGCCATTGTGGTCTTGGGGGCTCCCTAGAGAAAGGTTTCTCAGGGGACCTGTCAGAGGGCAGAAAGATGGCAACCATGGGAGATTGAAGAGAAAAGCATCCAGGTGGGGAATATTCATCAGGAATCTTTAAGTTGCAACAAAACAACATGAGTCCACACTGGGAAGGGCTTTATTGGTTCATGCAACTGTCAAAATCTCAGGTTTGGCATGAGTGTCAGCCTGCCTTGATTCTGAGGCACAGATACTGTCCCCAGGCTCTGCTCACTCACTTGTGCTATTCCTTTCATCTTCCAAAATTCAGATGATGAAGGAGCAGCTCCAGACTTCATACCCCCTCATCGTCAGTTTCATACTTTGTTTCTAGCATGTTCTAGCTGCATCATATTTTACTGGCTCTTCCTAGGTCATATGCCCATCCCTGAATGATGCACCAAGGCAAGGGAAATGGAAGGCTGTAACTGGTCTCTATATGGTAAGCTTCGTGGTACCATAACAAAATGCCTGAGCTAATGAGCTTTAAAAGAGAAAATGTTTATTTTGACTCCTAATTTGGGGATTCTAGTCCAAGATCAGGCAGAACATTACTCTGGGCCTGTAGTGGGCCAGAGTAATGATGGGGAGTAGATAGCACAGCAACCTGCTCTCCCCATGATCTAGGAAAGTAAAAAAGGACAGAGAGAGAGAAAGAAGCCAAGGTCTCACAATTCCCTTCAAGGGCACAACTCCATCACATAAGTGCCTCCCACTAGGCCCCATCTCTTACAGGCTCCACCACCTCTCAATAGCGCCACCTTGGGGACAAAGCCTTAAATACATGGGCCTTTGGGGGACACTTATCCAAACCATAGCAGTTTATGCCCTATGTTGTACCCAACCTCCACCCAAAGCACAGGGCAGAATGACAAAGCTTCTGGACTTGATTGTTTAGGCCCCAGGGAGACTGAAAGGCTCCTGAGACAGGGCAGGAAGAGGGTGTGTTCACTGTGTTTCCTTCTGTAGATTGTGCAAGTTCCTGGGCTGTTCCCTGGGAGGAGCATCTGCAGCCTCTTCTGATGGCCAGACCCTGGAGCTGCCATCAAGGTTACAAGGATCTTTTCCCAACTGAGATGCAGAAAACAGGGCACTCTGGTGGGTGGAGGACCTCTGGCTTTTCTTCTCCAGCAGTGCCACCAAAAAAAAAAAAAAAAAAAAAAAAAAAAACTCTATGCACACATCCCAAAGATATTTCCTGAATACCTTCTACACTCCAGGTCCTATGCTGGGGGCTTTGGAAGAACAGTGAGCTGTGCACCAAGATCCTCACCCTGTGGAGCTCACTGCAACAACGGGATTGGGGACTATGTTAGTCAGCTGTGCATTGCTGTGACAAAATACCTGAAAAAAATAAACTTAAAGAAAGAAATGTTTATTTTGGTTCACAGTTCAGAGGTTTCAGTCCATGGTTTATCACTCTGGGCCTTGGTGAGGTACAGCATTATTGTAGAGAGGTTGTTGTAGAGCAAAGCTGCTTACCCCATGGCATCCAGGAAGAAAGAGAGAGGGAAAAAAAGGGCTAAACCAGGGACAAAATATAGTCCCCAAGGGCACGGCACCAGGGATCCACTCCCTTCAATCAAGTCCCACCTCCTACAGTTTTCACCACCTCCCAACAGTCCATTCAAATTATGAATCCCTCAATTAATTAACCTACTGATGAGGTCAGATCCCTCATGATCCAATCATTTCCTAAAAGACCTACCTTTGAACATTGCTGCACTGGGGACCATGCACTAGGGACATGAGCCTTTAGGGGGTCATTGAAAATCCAAACCATAAGAGGGACAATAACCAATAAACATAAAAATAAGAGAAATATATAGAATATGAGAGAGTAGTAAGTGCTATTGAAAAACAAAAAGGAGAGCCGAGGGAAGAAGATTAGAAACAACAGATTGTGCATTAAATATTGTGAACATCTGATAGAGAAAATGGGAGCTGAGTCAAGAGCTGACGAGGTGAGAGAATGAGCCAAGCTCTTCCTGGGGGGAGGGTATTCCAGGAAGATGGCACAGAGGAATCTCCTTAAAGGGATATGCCTGGAATGTTTGAAAACAGCACTGGAGGCCAGTGTGTCCAGAGCAGAGTGAGCAGGAGGGAGTGGGCTGGAGATGAGGGCAGAGGCTGGGAAACAGATCACAGAGCCCTCTAAGGAGCACTGTAGGGACTTGAGCTGCTACTCTGAGGGCGAAGAAAGGACAGCCAAGAGTGTCATGATCACTCTGACTGTTGGAGGCACATTAAGCAACAGAAGCACACGATGACTGGAATACAGAGATCAGTTGGGAAACTATTGCAGCAATTCAGGTGAGAGTGTGTGGTCCTGAAAGCCAGTGAAGAAAATGAAGGAAGAAACAAGGAGCGAGAAGGTGATGCTGATGGTTGGGAACTAAAAAGTGACCACTGGGCTTAGCAGCATGGTCACTGAGATCCTCAGAGGGATTGCTTCAGGCAGAAGCCCAACTGAGTAGGCGTCATCTTCTCTCTCCAGACTGTGGTATGGCCACTCAGGCTGAACTATTCCCCTCAGTCCCCTTGTTAATGGCTCCTTCAGTCTGCCTCTCCCCAGGGTCTTTCATGTCAGTCATTTCTTCTTGGTTAGTAAGCCTGCTGCTCTCAGAACAGTTGGACAATGAGGCCTGGGCAGTACCAGGTGCCAGACGCCGCCTGAGCATAGCAGCCAGGAAAGCCTTCAGGTACCTGCGGAAACGGCGACTGGAGAAGGCATAGAGGACAGGGGTAAAACAGCAGTGAAGAAAGGCAAGGCCCTCTGTCACCTGAAGTGCATAGTCCAGATGGTGGCTGACCTGGCAGTCCCCAAAGATATGCAGGTCCAGCAGTGAGTGCAGAAACAAGGTGAGGTTGTATGGGAACCATAGCAAGAAGAAAGCCAGTACTAGTGATGCAGCTATTCTTAGAGCCCGGCCCTGGCCTGGGGGCTTCAGCTTGACCAGGACACAACCAATGCGGGAGTAGAAGAAGATCATGGTCAAAAGTGGAAGGAGAAACCCCAGGAGATTCTGTTGGAAACGAAGGAAGAGCTTCCAAATGGTCCCATGTCCACCAAAATCCGCGTAGCAGTTCCACACACCCTTGGGGTTTTCATGTATCTGTACAAAGACCATGTCAGGGATGGAGATGGCCAGGGCCACGGCCCACACTATGGCAGCAAGCAGCAGACTTTTGGCCCGAGTCCTCAGCCTGTGGAGGGGCTGAGCATGAACAATCTCCAGGTACTTGTCCAGGCTCATGCAGCTGATGAAAAAGATGCCACTGTAAAAGTTAATGGTATACAGGGTGCTCATCATCTTGCATAAGAAACTGCCAAAGACCCAATGCCAAGCCACGGAGATGCCCCAGAAGGGCAAAGTCACCACAAACAGGAGGTTGGAGATGGCCAGGTTCAGAAGGTAGATCTCAGTCATCCGCCTGCAAGGCACGTAACGGAGCAAGACCACGAGAAGAAGGAGGTTCCCGCTCAGGCCCAACACAAAGATCAGGCTGTAGAAGACTGGCAGGAAGACTCTACCAAAGGACAGGACATCATCCTTCCTGCAGAGCAAGAAAGCCACCTCATCTAGGTAGTAGTAGTCATAGAAGGAACTGTTCTCAGAACTGGCATCCTCGGTGGTGAGTGGCAGAGGGGAGATGGCGGTGGCCATGTTGAGAAGACACACTCAGTACTGAAGTTCTGCGGTGCTGTGAGAGAAAAATATGGTGAGACTTTGCATGCCCTGCCTCTCTCCAAACCCACTTTGGCTATTGCCCTGGAATGTCTAATAGACTCTTCAAATCTAGGGCAGAACCTGCAAATAAGAGCACATGCTTGGAAGCCCAGCCCTACCACTTACCATTGTGTCACCTTGGATAAGTGCCTTAATCATTAAGGTGTTGGTAAAGTATTCAGGTCTTTCATTGTGGTCTCAATGCTTTATTTTTCCTCCCTCATCATTTAAAATGATTGATAATGTCTTTCAGATTTTCCTTTATTGTTTAGGGATACCAATTCACCAATTTATTGTGTCCCCTGAATCTTCCTCATGCACAGCTTATAATTATGCTTCCTTCTTTGGCTTTTAATTTTTTATAATGAGAGCTTCCCTTCAATGGGATTTCTCTTATCTATAAATGTACACCATGTCCACTCTGTTTTGGGGTTTTCTTCATTTTTAACAGGTAAGGAATTCCTTTGATCTTGATAGTTTTAAAATATTTAATTTTATATCAATAGTTTCACTTATAAACAATTAATATTTTTAAAGAGTTTTATCCAATATTTCTATGTATAAGAGAAAGTGTGATCCCTCATGTTAAAGAACCCAGAACCAACTAACACTTATCATCCCTCAGTTTCCTCACTTTTAAAATGACATAATAGCTAAATTATGGAACCAACCTAGATGCCCTTCAGTAGATGAATGGAGAGGGAAACTTTGGTATATACACAATGGAACATTACTCAGCATTAAAAGAGAATAAAATTATGACATTTGCAGGTAAATGGATGAAGTTGAAGAATATAATGCTAAGTGAAGGAAGCCAATCCCAAAAAAACAAAGGCCGAAAGTTTTCTTTGATATGAGCATGCTGACTCATAATGACAACTAGCAGGGAGCATGGGAGGAATGAGGAACTTTAGACAGGGCAAAGGGGAGGGAGGGGAAAGGAGGAGGCAAGGGGAGTAGGAATGATGGTGGAATGAGTTAGATATCATTACCCTAAGTACATGTATAAAGACACAAATGGTGTGAAAATACTTTGTGTACAATCAGTGTCTTGAAAAATTGTACTCTATGTGTAATATGAAATGAATTGAATTCTGCCATCATGTATGACAAATTAAATTTTTTTAATTAAATTAAAAAAAAACTTAATACCAAAAAAACAAATAACCCAATCAATAAGTGGGCTAAGGAATCAAACAGACACTTCACAGAAGAAGAAATAAGATCAATCAACAAATATATGAAAAAGTGTTCAGCATCACTAGCAATTTTAGAGAAATGCAAATGAAAATTACTCTAAGATTTCATCTCACCCCAGTAAGAATAGCAATTATCAAGAATATAACAACAATAAATGTTGGTGAGGATGTGAGGGAAAAGGCACACTCATACATTGCTGGTTGGATTGCAAATCGATGCAACCATTAAGTTTTCTCAGAAAACTTAGAATGGAACCACCATTTGACCCAGCAATTATCCTTGGTTTAAATCCAAAGGACTTAAAATCAGCATACTACAGTGATGCAGCCACATCAGTGTTTATACCAACTCAACTCACAATAACTAAACTATGGAACCAACCTAGATGTCCTTCAACAGATGAATGGATAAAGAAAATGTGACACACACACACACACAATGGAATATTGCTCAGCCTTAAAGAAGGAAGAAATTATGGCATCTGCTGGTAAATGAATGGAGCTGGAGAATATCATGCTAAATGAAATTCGCCAATCCCAAAATAACAAAGGCCAAATGTTTTCTCTGATAAGAGGATGCTAATTTACAATAAGGAGGGGGGCCTAGGGAAAAATAGTTACTTTAGATTAGGTAGAAGGGAGGGGAGGGAGTATGGGGATAGAAAGGATAGTAAAATGAATCAAACATTATTACCCTATGTACATATATAACTGTACGACCTGTGTGATTCTACATCGTGTACAACCAAAAGAATGAGAAATCATATTCCATCTATGTATGATATATAAAAGTGCATTCTACTGGCATGTAACTAATTAGAACAACAGCAACAACAAGTCATTAGGGTGAAGCCCGCATGACTGCATCTTGGGGGTTTAATTAGAAGAGAGAGCAAAACCAGACAGACATTAGGCAATCCTTGCCTCTTGCTATATGACACTCTGTATCATTCTCAGGACTCAGCCAGCAAGAAGGTCAATGAGGTTCTTAGATCTCATATCACCAGAACTATGAGCCAAAATAAACCTGTAAAAAAATAAAATAAGGGCTGGAGATGTGGCTCAAGCGGTAGCGCGCTCGCCTGGCATGCGTGCGGCCCGGGTTCGATCCTCAGCACCACATACAAAGATGTTGTGTCCGCCGAAAACTAAAAAATAAATATTAAAAAAAAAAAAAAAAAGAATTAAAAAAAAAAAATAAAATAA
Organism: Marmota flaviventris; assembly: GCF_047511675.1. Classification (NCBI taxonomy): domain Eukaryota; kingdom Metazoa; phylum Chordata; class Mammalia; order Rodentia; family Sciuridae; genus Marmota; species Marmota flaviventris. Next base: position 200,352,323 of record NC_092498.1, on the reverse strand, counting down.
AATAAAAAAATAGCTCTTAGCTGGATTCTCAGAGAAGTTTGTCTCTGGGCCTCCTGGGATGCTCTGGGTGTTGGGGGTAGTGGATCTCAGTTACTACCTATTGTGCGTCCTCTCATGTCACACCAAATGAACAGAGCAGAATATGCTGTGCCTGGAGCTTCTTGCTGGACAGGTTGAGGGAATGCTGACTGCACCAGGGCTGGAGTCCCTCTGGAGGTTTTTAGTATGGGTCCCCCGGGGTGTGGGGAGCCTTGTCAATTTTCATCAGATTCTCTTCCAAGTTTCAGTGTATTTAGGCAAGTCTGAGGTTTCCAGTGTGTGCCCCCGAGGCCTGGCAATCATCTAAGTGTCCCCAGCATGCCTCAGGTTTGGAGGAGCCAACCACTGTTCCGCACTGGAAAGTGAAGGAACAGAAACTTGTCATCTGCGAGCCTCTGTCCTGGAGCCTCCAGACTTGATCCCAGTGCAAAACCACTGCACCTATTGTCACTCTTGTCACAGTGGGTGGGATCACTGACCTTGTTCCCTCCATTGCTCTTCATATCACAGCCCTTGCTCCCCTGGGGTTCTTGTCAGATATCCCTCAATCTCCAAGCCACCACTGCCTCAGGTACCCTCTCCCACCCAATCAGGTCCTCTGAATTGTGAGTACTCTAGGTTTTCTGACCCCAGAGCAATTTAGTTGAGATGGCTCCTGATTCTAGGTCTTGAGTATCTGCTAAACCATGTAGTGAATCTGTTCTCTAAAGCAAGCTTGTTCAGGAGTCGCATTTAGACCAAAACCCCTTAAAGCATGTAAGGATCATGAATTTATTTCTCTTACAATTAGGACTGCAGGATGCCATTATTACCATGGCCACTTGCACTTTACAGTTTAGGTTATGTTCCGCACCCTTTGGTTCCCTGCCCCCAGCTGAGGAGCAGGAGTTGAGGTTGAAAATTGCTTTGTCCACTTCTCTATTTGGCCTTTCCGATTTTCTGTGCTGTTTAGGTTTCTCATGGCTACTTTATCAGTTCTCAGAGTTCTTCCTCGCTCTCCTTGGAATATACTTTCTCCTTTGCTGCCCTGAATTTTTTCTCCTGTGGAGTCCAGTGAAGGGTACTTCTCTTCCACCATCTTCTAATGAGAATCCTTCTTTGAACATTTAAAAAAAATATGTACAGCACACCATAATTATCTATATTCACTCTATTGTGCAATAGCAGGCAGAACTTCTTACTCCTAACTTAGTACCCACTGATAGACCTCGCCCCAGCCCTCTCTCTTCTCCCTCTCTCCAGCTTCTGGTGACCACTATTTAACTCTCAACCTTCACGAGATCCACTTTTTTACATTTCACATTTGAGTGCATCATGGTATTTCTATTTCCAGTTTTTCAAAAAACCTCCATACTGTTTTTGATAAGTGCTGTACTGATTTACATTCCCTCAGCCATGTATAAGAGTTCCCCTTTCTCTGCATCCTCACCAGCATTTGCATTTGGTATTTGTCTTTCTTATATTAACCATTCTTACTGGGGTGAGGTGATATTGTATTGTGGTTTTGATTTACATTTTCCTGATGATTAGTGATGTTGAAATTTTTTTTCATATACCTTTTGGCCATTTGTATGTGTTCTTTTGATAAATGTCTATTCAGATTATTTGCTCATTTTAAAATCAGATTGTTTGGGGGCTTTTGGCTATTGGGTTGTTTTAGTTCTTTATAAACTCTCAATATTAATCACTTATCAGATGGATAGTTTGCAAATATTTTTTACTCTATTGAGTGTCTCTTTTGCTATGCAGAAGATTTTTAGTTTGCAATAAGTCCATTTGTCTAGTTTCACTTTATTGCCTTTGCACTGGAGGTAATATCCAAAAAATCTTTGCCCAGACTTATGTCTTGAAGACTGAAAGTAATTTTTAAAAGAAAACCTCATATGAACCAGGGATGCAAGTCTGTCATAAACCAAGAATTATTGAGCACATTAGATTGTCCACCAATGGGGAAGGGGCTTTGGGGAAAAGAGAGGAAGAAGTTAAAAAGGTGCATAGGACCCAAGAGACAATTATGGAGAGTCACTAAAGTGAGCCCCGTCAGCTGGTGAAGATAATGCAAATCAACTCTACTGTGTACCTCTGCATTTATTTCATATTCTTTTATTTAATCTGCAATTGAAATTTTTAATACGTTAAATGCCAGTTTGTATTTTTTCTGTGAATTATTTATGGTTTTAAAGGGTGGGGCTCTCATTTTATAAGAGGTCTTATGTAGTATGGATTTTTGTTTTCTTCATGTGCAATGCAAATATTTTCCCTAGTCCTTTCTGGCAGAAATTTTGCCCTTTTTTTGGCAGGAGGTGGGGTACCAGGGATTGAACCCAAGGCACTTAACCACTGAGCCACATCCCCAGGTCTTTTTGTTTTTTATTTTGAGACAGGGTCTCACTAAGTTGCTTAGGGCCTTGCTAAGTTGCTGAGGATGACTTTGAACTTTTGATCCTCCTGCCTCAGTCTCCTGAGCTGCTGGGATTATAGTACCACCCTGCTCTGTTTCCCCCCCCCCTCCTTTTTTTTTTTTTTAAAGAAATGTTAACAGGCAGAATTTTAAAAGAACTGTTGACTTGAGAGGGCTTCTTTTGATCCTTTTAGTATTCACGATGCTGTGAGCTCACTTGTGATGGAAACCTTCATAGCTGCTGAGGCAGAATCTCTCTCCAGGGCCCTAGAGTCCTCCCAACCATGAACCTCTGCTCCATCCTTGGGCTCCTATCAAACGGCATATGAAGCAGATGTTGGTAAAATAACATGTGTCCTATCCCCACTCCAGGGGCTCAGTTAGAGCAGCTTTATCTAAGCAGCTCTGCTTCTGACAAGCCTTAGCCTCAGGAACTTGGTCCTGTGCCTTCTTCTATTCCCATCCTGGGCATCTGAGCCCTAGCCCCTCCCCCATGGGCAGTGATAAGATCATCCCAGCACATGACTGGTGTTGGGAGTCTGTGAGATGCTGGGAGGGCCAGGGAGGAGGAGGGGGTGCCCTTCTTAGGTCTACACGGGACTTACTAGTCAGGATAACAGTAATTGCACACCACTCTTTTCTGAGCTGCCAGCATTGGCCTTGATCTTCATCCAATTTCTCAAAGTCTCTTTGCTCAGCAATCTTTTGCTTTAGCAAACAAATGAGACTGACGAATGTTTAGATCAAAACTCAAGGTCAGAATCAGCAGAACCTGGTCTGGTCCAGGCCACTTTTGAAAGTCTCTCTTCACTTGGAACACTCTGACCCCTACCCACCCAAGGCCTCCAACCCTCTGATCTTTGATTCTGGGAATCCTTCCAGGTCCTCCTGCTTGTGGAACGAGCTATCACTTTTATCAATAATATCAACAATGGCTCAGCAACCAGCACCCCATATGTACACTGTAGTTGGCTGGACACCTTCATGTCAGCTGTGGTCATCCTATAACACAAATCAGGGAGGGCTGTGGCCTTATTTAACCAGGAAAGCAAAGCAACTTGTCCGGGGGTACATAGGACCCCAAACTTGGATCTTCAGACTCTGGGCACATGGTACCTTGCCCCCAGTTTCCTCTCATCCTCAGCCTCTTTTCTACCCCACCCAGCTGTCACCATAAGGGGACACTAAGGAAAGTATGACTGAATTATTACCCTCGCTGGTTGTTCCGGAGACTCTAGATGTCAGAATGACATCAATGTCAAGGCTTTCTTGAGCCTCCTTGTGAAACACAGCCCCCCATTGAAGCCAGAATCATAGACACCCCCTCCCTACCACCAAAGATATCCATATTCTAATCCTGAGTCCTGTGGATACATTACCTTAGATATCTATAGAGTCAATCAAAGACCTAGAGATGGGGAGATTGCCCTGGATTACACAGGTAGCCCAACAAAATTCCAAGGATCCCTGTGAGAGGGAACAGGAAGGTCAGAAACAGGGAAGGAGGCATGGAGAAGTAAGTGTGGGGGAGGTGGTCAGAATGGCACAATGGCTACATATCGGGCACAGAAGCCTCTAGAAGCCAGAAGAAACAAGGTGCAGATCCCCTAAACTCCTGCGGGGCCCAGCCCTGCCCATCTACTTTAGATTTACCACCTCTACAATAGCAAGATAATAAA